>NC_084469.1:4535070-4842570 GCF_027409185.1 Cynocephalus volans | reverse complement strand
AGAGCCTAGAACAGGGCGTGCTCTGTAAATACTTGTTAGTTGAGTGACTGTGGGAACTCCAGACACAGGTGCACTCATTTGCACACAGTTCTATAGACTCAGGTGCAGAATGAGTTCACAAAGCTCGGGTCCACACGGTCGCAGGTCCACACCGACAGTGGTGTCCTGACAACCCCAGATACACGCATTGCAGCACGTGCAGCCAGGCATACACCTACATGCACATAATGACAGTCCTCCCCACCAGCTTCCTCCTGTCTTCTTCCTCTAGGCTTGGCCACTGTGTGGGAATGGGCCTTTTTTTTCTTTTGCAGGTACAGAGAAACAAGAGCAAAGACAGTGGGTGCAGGGGGTTTCAGAGGGCCGAGTCACAGGCCCAAAGCAGTGTCCAGTGACTTTAGCAGCTGGGATTGTCCTGGCTACTGGGGAAGGGGGTGTCTTAGAGAGAGCTGGCTCCCAGGGAGCGGCTCTCATCCCTACCCTAAAAGCTAATGGGGATCTAGCTGCCCCTGCTATAGGTTATTTGCCTGGGCCTTTCCTGGGGAAACTCACCACGAGTTGAGTTCCTGCCTCCCACCATGAGTCTGGCCCCTTTTCCCACCTCAGCCCTCCTGTCCAAACTTGGAAGCTTCCCTGAGGAGGCTGTATGCTGGCGAGTGTCTGTGTTGAGTGATGTGTATTTTTGACTTGGAATTTCTCTCTAACTCTGTCTTTCTGTTGCTCTCTCTTGTGGTGTCTGATTCTCCCTCTCCTTGTTTCTCTGCCAGTCTGTAACTCTCTCTCACCCTGTCACTACCCCCGTTCACCCCTGTCCTTGTCTCTGTTTCTGCCACAACCTCTTTTCTCAGAGCTGGGAACTGGCAGCCAAAGTCTTCATACTTTTCCAGTTGTTAATACTCAAGCTCCGCCCCTCTGCCCCACCCACCTCTGGGGTCAGCTCGAGGTTGGGGGGGGAGGTGGGGGGTGGGGGGCTCAGCTGGCTGCTCAGGACATCCTGCACTTCCTTAGTGCTGCAGCTGTGCCAGCAAGTTTTGGGGGCTGAGAATGGGGGAATGAAGGGGGCAGTGAGTGACTGCCCATGTGGACACCCTCAGGCTGGTAGGTACAGCCTGGGGACACCAGTGCTGTGGGAGCCCTCAGAGTGCAGGCTGCAGCTAGCTGGCTCCTAAACAGGCCAATGAGAAGGCTCCCCACCCACTGACCCAAGCTGGAGAAGATTAGCCCCCTTGGGCAGTGGTGGGAGTTGGCAGGACCCGGCTGAGCTGGGTCCATTGGCGGGACTCACAATGGCCTTTCTCCACGTCCTGACAGCTGAGACCCACCTCTTGAGATGCCCGACAGCTGTGTCCTCTTTGCCTAGCCTCAGGGCCTGGTTCTGAGGGTACAGCTGCCCAGACAATGTGCGGGGCTGAGTGACACTCTCTCACTCATGAGTGCAGGTTTCAGCCCAGAGTGGGCAGAAAGGGCAACTCTTCCAGAGGGGGAATTTGACCAGAGGCACTGGGGCAGGAGACCCAGAGCCTAGGGGCTACCAAGCATTTCTGGCTCTGCTCCCCTCTAGCCTTGGCCTACTTGGATGAGGAGGCACTGGTGATGAGTGTGTTGTAGAGAATCCATGGGCTGCTACAGAAGGGAAAACTGAGGTTTGGTCACAGGGAACAAATAGCCGGATGAAAGAACAAAGTATCTTTCCTTTAGCAGGTAATATGGTAATATGCCATCGTGGTTAAGAGTGGGGATTTTTTTTTTTTTTTTTTTTTTTTGAGTTAGACTGCCTGGATTTGAATCCCAGTTCTGCCATTTGCTGGCTGTGTGACCTTGAACAAAAGATTGAACTTCTCCCTTGCCTTATCTGTAAATTGGGGATAACATCTACCCTCATTTAGCTTCTTGAGGATTAGAGACATTAGAATACATAAAATGCTTTAAAAAAGTGCCTGGTTCATAACGAGGTGTATGTGTTAGCTGTTACGATGGATGTAGAAGGCGTTGGCCTGGGATCCCCTGGATTTCTTGGCAAAGAATTGGATCTCCTAGACATCACAGGAATAGGATTAGGGCAGGGGGAGTGGTCTCCAATCTCCAGCCTCTTCACCCTTTGTGTCATTTCTCTTTTCCCCACATGTTTTTGTAAAGAGCCAGGGCTGGCCTGTTAGCTCAGTTGGTTAGAGCCAGGTATCGTAACACTAAGGTCAAGGATTCGAATCACTGTACAGGACAGCCACCGAAAAAATAAAAGAACTTTGACTCTCATCTTTTAGCTTGAAAGGAGCCCTTGGCATCTCAGCTTCTCTGCCTGGGACACACCTCACCAGCTAGGGGCACATACATGAATATTTGGGCATCACTGCATCTCTGTTGGGACAAGTCTGAGCGCCAAGGGTGGGAGAGAGTCATAAGAAGGAAAGTAGTTCCCTTCTCCCCTGGAGGAGGTAGCACCCCTCCTCTCCCTGGGGGCCCACTTTCCTACCAGGACCCAGCCATGGCTGACAGATGCCAGATCCCCCTTCCCTGCACCAAGTGGCATTAGTGTGAAGGGTGGGTGGCAGAGAGAAAATGAGGCACTGAGTAAGGACTGGCGTGGTAGACATAGCCCCTTAAGATCCAGGATCTGTCCTGGGTTGCCTCTTTCCCTGTGTGAGCCTGGTGATAAGGATCCCTTCTCCCCCAGTCCCCTTTTATCCAGCCCCTGCCCTTCAAGGTGAAGCAAGGACAATGTGGGGAATGCCTTGTGGTGGGGCAGCTGGGGAGCCTTTGGAGTGGGAGCTAATCGAATTCTAGTTCTCATGGCTGCAGAAGTGCTTGGGGGACTTTTGTGCTCTTGGGGAGGGAGGCAGGCAGGCATGGCCGTGGTGGCAGGAGCACTGGCTAGGAGATGGGAGGGTGGGTTGGTGCTGTTCACCAGTGGTATGACTTTGGGCCTGGGTTTTCATTATCTGGAGTCAATGATGCCTACCTCACTCAGGGTAGGGGTACATAACATGAGGTGGAATGACACCTGTGTTCAGTCCTTGTCACCTCCTGGCATGGTAAGCAATGCCTGTGGATTCTCCTCTCCTCCCAGGGCCTGACACGCCCCAGGTTGTGGATACACATGCTGCCTGGACCCAGAGAAAGTTCTCGGTCTCTCACTGAGGCGTCTGGGGCTGGTGTGCGGTGGAGGTGCCTGTGGTTTCACCTTTGCGTCACCTGGCAGGCCAAAGCTAGGGTACCTAAGGAGACCTCCCTCCTGTATGCCATTGTGTCACATGGTCCAGAGGAAGGAGTCAGAAGTTCGTTGTTTAGACAAGGGGAGCAAGATGGGCGTTTACGGTGCCCAAGAAATGCTATCTTTTCTCCCCGGCTTTGGGGGTGAGCACTCAGTCTGGGGGCCAGGGGCTGGGGGTTAAAGGTTAGTGCCGATGGCGCAGCTACTCTCCCCAACGGTGGCAAGGAGCAGCGTGATCAGACCAAGCCCTCAGTCGACTCCTCCTCCTCCTGTCTTCCTCTCCCAAGGAAGAGCTGGGCTCTTGGCTCCCAGAGCCGTAGCCGCCTGGTTCATTTTCTCTTTTACCAAGGCGGGGGGATGGGGACACTAGGCTTGGGTGGCTATCGGCATTTTTGTACACATCAGTGAGTGGGTATGTTGTGCACCCATCCACGTGAGAGTGTTTTTGTGCATGTGTGGGCTGGGGAGGGCTCTGAATATCTCCTGGAACGGGAGCCCTGCGGCTCTGCGCATGCGGGGTGAGTGTGTGTGCCTGCACGTGTCCGTGTGTGTGCCCGAGACTGCGCTGCGTTCACTCGCGCGCTCTCCCGCTCCCCCTCGCCCCGCGTCTCGCGCGCTCTCCTTCCTCCCTCCTTCCCTACTGCCTCCCTCTCTCCTCTGCCTCTGCCTCCCTCGCTCTGTCTCTGTCTCTGTCTCTCTGCTTCTGCCAGTTCTGCTTGGAAAGGGGGCTAGCTCCCCATCCCTAGAGACCGCCTCTGCCTTTCTTTCCGCTCCACCATTCTCTGCCCTACTGGGTGATGCTCCCCAGGGCTTGCAGGCAACTTCTTCTACTGCCTTAGAAGAGGGGAATGAGGAGGGAGGACCCCAAGCCTTGTGCCCATGATGCCATCTGCAGCAAGCGCCTTGGCCCTGTGACATTCATGGCTCCAGCATTCAGCTGCCCCAGCTCCAATTACCCGCTGGCTGCTGGGGGGAGGGTGGGGAGAATGTGTCCTGCCCAGCTTGGGGGGGTGCTCCTAATTCTGCCTTCTTGGCTACTTGGATGTACTGCCTCCATTCCTGAGGGGAATTGGGGCAGGGGGCATGAGGTGCTATGGGCTGGTAAGGAGGGGGCTGAGCTCTTGCGTATGGGTGTGAGCACAACCATCCATTAATGGGCTTAGGGGATGAATGTGACCAAGGGGGTGACCCCTAGACCTGGCCACTCACCTTGATGCCCAACTGAAGCTGACCTGGGGTGGAGGAGGAGGGAGAGGAGAGCAGCAGGTGGCTGGGGTTATGGGGGAGAGGGGTGGGAAGCAGTCTTTGATGTTAATACTGGGCGTCTGGCCCAAGTCAAAGCTGCTGTTTATGTCTTTCTGTCTCTGGCCTGCAGGGGGGAGTTTCCTGTTATATTCTTTTGGGGTGGGGGGGTGCAGAGGATCCTTTGTTTAAGTGACCAATCTCCCCCTTACATATATCCCCACCCCCGTCTCCCATTCTGTAGCCTCTAAGGCCCCACAGTGGCTAGATCAGACTCCCCGGTCACTGCCCTTAAGCTTCAGAATCCCATCTCCTGGGGGCCCAGTGAGAACCCACCAGGGGTGCTGCCTCCCTCCCTTCCTGCCTCCCCACGCCTGCCTGCCAAACTGGCACCCTGAGTCTGTGCATGCTCCTCTGCCACATCACACCTGCCACATAGTGCCTTCCTTCCCGCCTGCACTCCTCCTCTCTTTCCTGGCACTAGAATAACAGAGAGTTGGGTGGGGCAACCCTGCTCAATCCATACCTGCAAATAGAACAGGGGGGCTCTGGGAAAGGAGAGAGAGGTCCCAGCCCTAGAGGCATGTACCCTGCAATGTAGGGGCATGTGTTGGTGCTGCAGCTCCACCATCGCCACAGACTCCCAAGGGCTATTGGTTTTTGTGGCTGCCCGTGGGAGCCCACATTGGCCCAGGGGTGGGGAGCAGTGTCTGCACATAGATGCCTGTTTGCCTGTGCGTGCCCCTGTGTGTGTGTGTGTGCACCTGTGTGTGTGTTTGGACTGCAGTGGCTGCCCTGGCCCCTTAGCTTTGCCCTTCTTGGCTCCCATGGTATGGAGTCAGGGCATCAGTGCCGGATAATTGGGGGGGGGGATCTCCCCCCACCTTGGCAGCAGGCAGAGGGGAAAGGGAGAGGGAGGTGCGAACCTACTCACAGCACTATTAATAGCCCACATGCCAGGCCACCAAGAACCAGCTGTCACCGTGGAAACCATTCCTGCTCCCCCCTCCCCCCAGCCTCATGGGGTGGGACTTAGGCGGGGCATGCAGCACCCCCCACCCATCTTTCTTTGTTACCTTTCTCTTTGTCTCCCCCTTCCTTCGTGCATCTTTTTTCTCCTGTCCTCCTCTCCAACTCACCCCTTCTCTTCCAGCCCCCATCTCGTTGCTCCCTTTCGTCCTTGTCATCCCTGACTCTGCCCTCCCATCCCTGCCCCGTCTCTTTGTTCTTCCCCTCCCCATCTTTCTTCCCCTCTCTTTCTCCTCTTTCTCCCCCTTTCTCAGCCCCCTCCGTGTGTGTCTTTCTCTGTGGTTGGCAAGAAAGAGGGCTGGGCTTTCTTCAGAGCACGGAGGACAAAGTTCAGGGGCCCCAGGAAGGTGGGGTCAAAGCTAAGAGCAGATACTCAGAAGGGTTAGTGTGTTTGGTATTTGGGGCTGGATCCTGGGGGCAGAGAGTCCCCTCTGGCAGCCCCAGAAGTCCTTTGGGGGTGTCCCTCAGATCCACAGGACTGCAGAGTGGGACAGACCAGCAGTGGGCCCTGGCGCAGTGCCCATGGATGCCGCATTGGCCTCTTGTCCCTGTCTCCCCCTGCTTGCAGAAGCACTTAAATCTAATGAAATGCTTCCCCTTCTGTGGGCACCTTGCCCACGCTGCCACCCGGCAGCTCTTATCTGCAGAGGAGTGGGTGGTCAGGCCAGCGACAGGTGGGTCTTGCTGTCCTGCTGTCCAGCCTACTCTCAGAACCCCTTAGCTCCGCCTCCTTGGGGCTGAGCCTCCACCTCGGCAGGAAACGTGCCAGGAAGGAGCTTGGGGAATTAAGCTGAACTCTTGAAGGAGGGGAGAGAGGCTGCCCTTCAGGGTGGGTATCCCTGCCCCATCCCCCCACTGACCTTTTTCTGCCCACAGCTACCACAGGCTCATGTGGTTTGTACCTCCCCACATGCTGGGCCCTCTGCCTCGGCTCTGTGTCACCTCAAAGGCCCAGGTATATCCCTGGAGTCCCCAGGGGTTCCAGCCTTTTGCTAGGTGCCAGGCGAGAGTGCTCTAGGCTATGAGGGCAGCACCTGGCTCCTCTGCCTACTGCCAGGGGCTAACCATAGCCTGGGCTGTACCGACTGGCACCAGGGCACCGTTCAGCTCGGCACAGAGGTGGAGCAGAGAGGGAGCCTCCCCTCCCCCCAATGGGCACGTGCAAGCCCTTGGCAGTGCCCAGACACATTTGGAGTTAAGGCTGGGCTGGGGAGGGGGAAGGGGAAGTAAACATGGTGGCTTAGGTTGGCACTGCCCCAGGTATGCCCTGTAGGAACTGGTAGTGGTGGGGGTGTGAGGGGAGGGGGTCCTCCAGAGCCATGGCCTGGGGCAGGAGCTGCCCATGCCATGTGGCTATGCTAGTGTTCCCCGCCTGGCCTGGCTCACAGCTGGCTAATGCCCATTCCTACACACGCTGGCCCTCTTCGCCTGCCCCCAGGGCCTGTTCCCCAGGGCTGCCCCTCTCTCAGCATGCCCACTCCTGTGCCTGCCTCCTCTCCTCCCCGGGGGCGCTTGGGCCTCTGGCTGGCGAGTGGATTTTTCCAGCTTCTGTAAACAAGTGGTGGCAGTGTGCCAGGAGGGCAGGAGACAGGCGGGGGCAGCACCGCAGCCAGGGTGTGCCAAGCACCGAGGCACAGCCTGGGGGGGAGACAGGGAGACACCCAGACCCAGAGAGAGAGAGACATTCAGATGCAGACAGACCAAGTGAATCCTTACTGGCACAGATAGAAATGGAAACAGAGACTAGCCCCCTATTGTCCAGCCCAACCCCCACAACTGCCTTTGCCCCCTACCCCTCACTGTTCTGGCTGAGAGCAGCAGGCCCCACTGCCCAGCCCCTGGGCATCCCCACCTACTCATCCTCCTCCCCCTACCTCCACCCCTTAGGACTGGCTACGCCATTATAAATTTATAACAGGAATTTCTCCACAAGCCAAGAAAAACTTGACCTACTTTCTTGATGGCTCCCTGGGCTAAGGCTCCCCGCTCGAGCCACCCCCCCCCGGTCTCCTGTCCAGCCCCCAGTGCCCAGTCCTGGTCTGGGGGGGTACCAGAGGCAGAATGGGCCACTTTTCTATACTCCTCCCACACTCCCCACACTGGGGGCTTGTCTGGGTTCAGAGGCCCTGTCCCACTGCCCAGCCCTGCCCAATCCCCAGACTTATCTGTCCCTTCTCCTCCCACCCTTGCTCCTTATCAGTCCCTAGGGGTGGGGCGAGGGGGCCCAGGGGTGAGGCCCCTGGTGCAGCAGCCACGTGATGGAGGCTGCATGTGGGGAGCTGCACCCTTGGTCCCCCTCCCACATGTCCACACCTGCCTGTGTGCATGCAGACGGCAAGCTACAGGTCTACAGCCCACGGTCGGAGGTGCACTGCTGAGGACAGGCTGGGCCCAGCTTCACACTGCTCTGGACTCTGGGTAGCAGAGCAAGGCCAGCATGAGAGCCAGGCTAGGAGGTGTTAATCCCTGAGCCACCTGCTGACTAACTGTGGGAACTTGAGTGAATGATCAAGCTTTCTGAGACTCAGTTTCCTCATCTGTAAAGTCCTGATGCTCACTTTGGAGGGCACGTATTATCTGTTCCATCAACACGTGTTAGTTTCCTATCTCCTTCCCCTCGCCATCCTGATCAGTGGCAGCTCGACTAAACCAAATGAGAAGTCAGTTCCTCAGACTGGGAAGTGGGATCTGGGACCTTGTATGGGAAGTTCTAGGGTCTCTGAGGGGCCGGAGTTGGGGTTCATAGCTCCTCCCTGCTTTCGCTGTGTCTCTCCGTGAAGGCAACAAGATGGGCCTTTGTGATTCCTGCGTGCTGCCCTGATACCCCTTTTCCTGCACGGGTACCCTCAGGCCTGTGCTGAAAACGGCTGTCTCTGTACCCCTCTTTCCTCTATGATACTGATGAATTTTAGGAAAACTTGACTAGAGGGGTGGTAATAATAGTTAATGTTTTATAGACTGCTCATTAAGGGCCAGGAATTTGTTTGAATCTGAGGACTGAGACATGCTCCTGAGTACACAGGAGACCTCACGCTTCCCCCCGTGCCTCCTCGTGTCTGGGGCTTAGGGTGCAGATCTCCAGCATTGCTTGCTGTCGCTGTGCTCCTTTCTCTGTGGCTACCCTCCGTGCCACTGCCATCTTGTTATGGCCCCCAAAGCCCCAATGTTGCCACCAAGGGAATCCTACCCACCCCCACAAGGCCACCTTCTTACCCCTTCCTCTCTCCTCTCTCCACAGGGATCACTGGACAGGACAAGACTCCGAAGCTACTTCCCCAGCCCCCAGCCCAGGACCCCCCATAGACCCAGCTTGCCCCCAGCCTTCCCACCAGCTACTCCCTGGCCCCTCCCACCGCCTGCCCCCCTTGGGGTGCAGGACATGGTGTGAAAGGCCAAGTGCTGAGGCGGGTACCATGGGTGCTGTGCCCTAGGGCCTGGGTGGCGGGGGGTGGGTGGCCTGTGGGCGTGCCGGGGGGGCCAGTGTGCCCACCCCAGTCTCTTGGCGTGCTGGAGGGCATCCTGGATGGAATTGAAGTGAATGGAACAGAAGCCAAGCAAGGTGGAGTGTGGGTCAGACCCAGAGGAGAACAGGTAATGGGTTCGGCAACTAGGTTCTGCCAGCTCTCAGGCAGCAGGCATGGTCACCTGGCTGGGAAAAAGGGAGCTAAGGTGTCTTTTAGGCACTGTCTTTAAGCACCTCTGGGGCATGAGGCCAGCAAGCCTGCTGCCTACCTTTGTCCAGGGACTTAGGCACTTGGATTGGGACATGTCCATTCTGAAAGGGAGAGTGATATGGAGCAGAGTAATTATAGGCAGCAGGCATGTGGCCCCTCCCTTGACAGTGCTGGGCAATCTCAATGCCCCCAGCATCCCCTCTACCGTCACTGCCCTCACCTGAGCATGTGGGATCCAAACAGCCTTTCTGTTTTCTTCCTCTCCCTACCAGCCCCTTCGCCATCTAACCACAGGTATGTGGTCCACAAGCCGTGGTGCATGTAACATGACATTTCAGGGCCCATGCACTGGTAACTATTGGTCACAGCCCACGCTTATACTTGGAATCTATTGGGAGCCCCACAAGTTCTTCCTTGTTCATGGTCAAGGGCGGGCACTGCCATGGAGCTCCTCCCAGGAAGTGGAAGTGCATGCCAGCTATGAAGGTTTTGCTTACACGTGGGTGAGACGTCAGCCCTGCACACACAGCTAGCAATGGGTTACCTGTGATCTGCGTTGCCTTTGAGGAGCCCAGAGGGTCTCTGCCTTTCCCATCAGCTCCAAGTGGCACAGAGCTCTGTCCCAGTTGGCATGGTGCCCCAGGAGCTGGGTACAGCCTGTGCCTATGGCCAGGGAGAGGGTAGGGTGGGGGTGCTCTGGGGAGCAGTGTGGCTGGCTGTTGCCTAGGAGATCAGATCCTGAGCCAGGAAGCCAGAGGCCTGACCAGGCAAAGCCTTGGGGCCCAAGACTGGGTCCCGGCAGGGGTGGAGGAAGTGGATGGGCTCACAGCTGGGTAGGGCACCAGGATATCCCCCCTCCCCCAAAGCCTCATCCCAGGGGTGATTCTGAAAAGGATGATTTGCTGTGTGGCTGTCACTTGCAGGCTCTATACCTCTTTCCTCAGAGTTCTATGGGTCTGGGAGGGTCTGCCCTTAAGGCTTGGAGAAAGGCGGGAATACTGGTTCCCAGTCCCTCCAGGACTGCAGCCCCTCCTCCACTGTCCTCCCCTCCCCCATGTCCTTGCGCCACCTTGTGGCTGTCTATGGGACTGCACCCAGAGGTTGTAAGTCTGGTGATTGCTGAAGAGGCCTGTTTAGCTAGGGCCTAGGTGGCCTGAGTTCCCCAGCACCCACCACTCCAGAAGGCGATAGGGAGACCTGACCCTGCAGCCTCAAAGGAAGCAGACAGGTTAATCCCCAGGGGGCGTGGAGCACAAGGCTGTCTGTGATTGTGACTCTGGCCAAGGTCACTATGTCAGTGTGTTGGGAGCCGCATCCGCTCCAGGAGGAGGGGTGGTGCCACATGCCACACGCAGGGTGGGTATGGGAGGTTATACAATCCTTGCATGCATGGAGAAGGGTTATGTAACCTGTGTGTGCTGAGGTTATGTAACATGTATGTGGAGAGCTTGGTGACATATATGCAGTGGCTGAGGGTTGCTAATAATACCTTGCATGGAGAGGCTCAAGGTTCTTGTTATGGCTCTGACTCCCACACATGGTGTCACCAGGCACAAGTGGGGCCTCTCTGTGCTGCTCTGTTAAGTGGAGGCAGTGAACAGGGCGACTCTAGTGTTTTCAATTGCTATAGGTTATTCAGCATGTGTGTAGGACCCAGATATGAAGCACATGTTCACACTTGGGGGAGGGAGTGGTATTATTAGATGCCGGTCCAGAGGGTTGTGTAACAAATGGGCTTATCCTGGAGGTCATAGAACACATTTGAGAATGCCCTGAAAGTTACATAGATATGTAGATCTTGGTGCTTATTTACCATACTTGGTTTTATACTGAAGGCTGCATAGTTGTTCATATGTGCTGGTGTTATGTTGCTCATATATGTGTGTGTTCTAAAGGTTACATAGCTTTAAGCATATCCTGAGGATTCTTTCAGCACATTTGTCGTGCACTGAAAGCTTAAATATGTGGATGTCCTGTGGATTATGGGTGCTTAAGGTCTGCAGTGTGTGTGTGTGTGTGTGTGTGTGTGTGTGTGTGTGTGTTGGGGCCCTAGAACATGCTTGTGCCCCAGCCAAGCCCCTTATCTCTCTTCCCTGCAGCTTCCAGATAGCTGGACCCTTCTAAGCTTTGTCAGCTGACCTGGGGGTGGGAGGTAGAATGAGGACACAAGATGGAGGGACTTGGGCCTGGGGGGTTGTATAAGCCTCTCAGATGAGAAGGGGGCTGCCCAAAGACTGCTCTGTGATTCTGCCAACTTTGCCCCCACCCAGTGCCAGGTCACCAGATGGAAAGCGAAAAAGAAAGAACGGCCAATGTTCCCTGAAAACCAGCATGTCAGGTGAGCCTGGCTGCATGTGCCCCTTCTCCCCACCCCCAACCCCCACAAACTGCAGGCCACGCCTCTTCTGGGCTTGGGCCTGTGCCAGCAGCTCCTGTGTCCCAGGGAAAGAGCCTTCTAGAGGGCTTGGGATAGACATGTCTGGGAGTGAAGGGGTGATGAGGGGTATGCCCAGCTTTGGGGAATGGATTAGGTCAGGACGGGCCTCTTCCCTTCTTCCATAACACCCCCCCACACCAACCCCGCACCTAAGGCCAGCACTAGAGTCAGGGCCTGCGCCGGAGGACCTTGGGCCTGTATTCTCCTGAGATGAGCTGCTGATGTTTGTTTTTCCCTCTCTGCCATCCTCTGCCCCTTAGAGCAAGAAAAAAGCCCTGAATGGGCAGTCAGAACTGAAACTCTCTATGTTCCTAGTGAAGGGGATGGTCAAGATTACCTCCAGTATGTCTCTAGAACTCTACCTGGAGACAAAGAACCCATCAGGGAGGCTGGGCTAGGAAATGGGCCAGAAAGGAAAAGTTGAGAGATGGGGAGAGTGCAGGTGCCTCTCTGTTGGGGCTCCCAGCCGTGCCTGCCTGCCTCCATCCTTTCCTCCCTCTCAGGGTATATCCCTAGTTACCTGGACAAAGACGAGCAGTGTGTCGTGTGTGGGGACAAGGCAACCGGTTATCACTACCGCTGTATCACTTGTGAGGGCTGCAAGGTATGGAAACCATCTCCTGCCCCCTCCCCACGACCTGAGCCCCCAACTCCCTCCGTTTAAGTCCCTCAGCCCTTGGCACGACGGATAAGCTCTATAAACATGAAACCTAAAGCCCACCTGTTATGTCATCATTTCTTCTCTCTTACTCATTCATGCATTCGTTTATTCATTCATAATCCCTGCTGTACCACTCACAACTAAATTGCCTAACCTCTCTGAGCCTCAGTTTCTTCACCTATAAAACAGGGATAATCGTACTACCTCCCTCATAGAGTTGTTGAGAGAATTAAATGAGATAATTCACATGGAGTGTTTAAAGCAGTGCCAGGCACATAAGAACACTTGATAAACGTCAGCTGCCATCCATCCAATCAGCGTATTAAGTGTGAAGGGTGCAGTGTATGCCCTGCCCTCAAGCTGCTCAAAGCCTATCAGAGAGAGACAGACGTGAAACAAACATCAGCGGTTTACAAAATGAGGTTATTGGACCACCTGCAGTACTATTTAAAATGCAGATTCCAGGTCTCACCGCACCCCTACTCAATCAGACCTTTTTGTGGTGGAGCCCGGGAATCTGCCTTTTAATAGGCTCCCTAGGTGTTTCTGATGCACCTGAAAGGGTGAGAGTCAGTGGTGGAGGAACAGAGAAAGAGGATGGCAGGTTCTTCCTGGGCAAAGGGGACAAGGTCACCGGCTTGTGGAGACCTAATTAAATTTCACTTTGGTCATTTCAACCTGCATGGCTCTCCTGAGATCACTTCCTGAAAATGTAAGACCTTCTAAGAAACAGAATAATTTTAAAATGTGTTGAGGCTGGAAGTTTCTCTCTTTCTTAGTGTCAACCAAACCAAGACCACCAGGAATGTAGAGTTCCATAGCAGTGTTCCTGGAAGCAATACAAGCAGTGTAGCGTAGAGCAAGGATCCTCACCCTCGAGGATGCCTGAGTCCCAAGGGAGCACCCTAAAAAGACAGAAATGCCTTGGCCCCAGCCCTAGAAAGTGATTTTGCAGATCTGGAGCAAGGCCCTGGAATCTATCTTTCGTGAGTGCTCTAGGTGACTTTCATGCACCCCAGAATCTGAGAGCTCAGACCTTGGTGCCCCATACATGAGGCCCAGAGCTGGCTCAGCTGCCCATTTAGCCGTGTGACTTTGGGCAATTTGCTTAGTTGCTCCAAGTTTCAGCTTCCTCGTCTGCTAAATAGAACTGTTACTGTTTCTAGCAGTAACAGTTCCTACCTCATGGGTTTGTCCTGAAGGTTAAATGTGGTGATGCATGAAAAGGGTTTATCTTTGCTAAGAGCCTGCCACATAGTAAGCATTCAACAAATATTAGCTCTCCGTAGCATTGCTACCATCTTGATTCTTGAGGGTTTTCCTTTAAAGCAAAGACTAATCCTGATAGAATGGAAAATTTTCTGTTCAAGCTACTAGAATGTTCTGTTCTACCCAATGCTAGACTTTTTTGGACCCCCTGTTTTATGAATTCCATGTGCATGGACAACAGGCAGCATATGAGGATGGTTTTGGGGTCAGTGGTGTTTTTAGAGTCATTTAGCAAAATGGAAAATAAGGTATTAATTGGGTGTCTAAGGCTGCTGCTCCTTTAGGCTTCATAGCACCTCCCACCAGTCTAGGCCCAAAGCTGCTCACTGTAGTCATCTCTGCCCCCACCGCTGCCCATGCACCCGCACCTCTCAGCAGCCTGGGCACTGAGGGCATGTATTTCTCAGATATCCTGGGCTTGTAGTGTCAGGAGAATGCCAGGTTCCCTGGCTGATTTTGCCTTCTTCGTCCCTCAGTGAACTGCATGGTTGGTTCAGGAAAGGGAAGTTGTGATCACAGTGTGCCCCATCTCCCCCCACCCCAGGGCTTCTTTCGCCGCACAATCCAGAAGAACCTCCATCCCACCTATTCCTGCAAATATGACAGCTGCTGTGTCATTGACAAGATCACCCGCAATCAGTGCCAGCTGTGTCGTTTCAAGAAGTGCATCGCCGTGGGCATGGCCATGGACTGTAAGGGGACGGGTGAGGGGGATTGAGTCAGATGGGTGGGGTTGAGTTCAGGGATGGCAGATCTCTTCCAGGTGCCCTCTGGGCCCACAAGGCAGAGTGACAGTCCAATCCAGGTCACACTGATGGTGGAATGTTCAGAGTCTTGGTCCCTGTTGTCCTCATCCCTGGGGAAGAGGAAACAGGATCCCTCTGTGGGCCCTGCACACGGACCCATCTGCCTTTCCCTTCCCGAGGGCCTTAGGGAGGGAGTTGTTAGGTAGAAAGGACTCCCAAACCCTGAGCTCCCACCCTAGCACATTGTTCCTGACTCCCAGGGAAGGAACCCCAGTTCTAGACGAGAGAGGGCATCTTTCATAGGCTAGGGATTGGGTGGCAGGATCTTCTAGTAACTACTGTCACCACAGCCTGTTAGACCAGAACATGATGTCCCTCTGGATCAGCCCAAATTGGAGTGGACATGGCCCCAGTGATTAATGATGATCCAGTTTGTGTCACCCAACTGCTAGGTGATTTGGGAATTAACTTCCCCAGCCCATACACTAGGAAGAGTAGTTTCTGAGAGGATTGTAGAGAGGAGATGGAGAGTTCCATGCAAAGGGCCTGTGTCTCTCTGTTCACAGTGGTTCTAGACGACTCGAAGCGGGTAGCCAAGCGCAAGCTGATTGAGCAGAACCGAGAGCGGCGGCGGAAGGAAGAGATGATTCGATCACTGCAGCAGAGACCAGAGCCCACTCCCGAAGAGTGGGATCTGATCCATGTTGCCACAGAAGCCCATCGCAGCACCAATGCCCAGGGCAGCCATTGGAAGCAGAGGCGGAAATTCCTGGTAAGGAGACAGGAGGCGTGGAGAGGGCAACAGCCAAGTGGCAGAGAGAGCAACGAGCTCAGAGTCTTGCCTCCTCCAGGAAGGCTTCTTAGTTTAATCCCACCCAAAGTTGATTCTCTCCACACCTTGGCGGTCCTGGCTCTGTATACCTGTGTATATATCGTTGCTATCTGGGTCCTGCCTGTTGCATCTGATTGGGAGCTCCATGAAGATAGGGCCTTGCCTTCCTCGTGGAATTTCCAGTGAGCAGGGGCAGCCCCTCCTCTTTTTACTGCCCACAGTGACTGGGAGGACAGGGTGAAGACGTAGTTACATAACAGTATTTTTGAGCACCTGCTGGGTGGCAGGCAAAACTGATTGCCAAGTGAATGGTCAGTTTGGAAGGAGACAGACAATTGATTGTACATGGTGGGGGAAGGCAAAAAACTGGCCCCTGTTTCCTGATGGAGTGTGCCACAGGGTGGAACAATTCACTGTTAAGATCAGGTGCTCCAGTACCAAGCAGATGTGTGTGTAACAGTCTGGAGTCTGCCTGGGTTCAAAGCCTGGTTCTACCAGGCACTAGTCATGTGACCTTGTTGTTATTATTTAGCTGCATTATGCCTCAGTTTCCTCACCTGTGAAATAGTGGATATTATAATGTGGTAAGGATTAAACAAGATATGTAAAACATGTAGACTAATGCCAGATCACATATTAAATATTCAATAATTATAGCTACTATTACGATTACATTGCTGCTACTTCTGTTATTACTATTGTTATTATTAGCAGACTTAGAGCTCTGGCTCTGGTCTGTCCTCCACCCCAAGGTGAAGGAAAAGTCTTAGGGCTGGGACCAGGTACTGGCAGCCCCTTTTCCCCAAGCTGCCTTGGAGCTCCCCCTGGTGGGCAGGGAGCCTCAGTGAGAGGTTGCAAGGGGTCTGCAGGCCCAGCTGACCCCCATCTCTCCCTCTAGCCGGATGACATTGGCCAGTCACCCATCGTCTCCATGCCAGACGGAGACAAGGTGGACCTAGAGGCCTTCAGCGAGTTTACCAAGATCATTACCCCAGCCATCACCCGTGTGGTGGACTTTGCCAAAAAACTGCCCATGTTCTCCGAGGTGAGTGGCAGATGTGAAGAGAGACATGGTGTGGTGCTGGAGGGAAAACGGAACGGAGCTGCTCCGCAGGGCACCCAGTCCCAGCATGTGCTCAGTGCGCACGCGCGCGCGCGCGCGCGCGCACGCACACGCGCACACACACACACACACACACACACACACACACGCATGTGGATGCATTTGCACACCTAGGGCTAGCTGATCTCCAGCACAAGCCAGGCTCCCAGCCCCTCTCCCCCCACATCTACTTGTCCATCCCAACTCTACGCCAGCCCAAAAGTTCTCATTTTTCAGAGCACTGACTCTGGAGACAAGCTACCGTACTAGCTATGTGACCTTGGCCAGATTACCTAAATCCCTTGTACCTCAGTCTTCTCCTCTGCAGTGGGGCTGGGGATAGTGATGGAACCTGACTCATAGGCATATTTGTGAGCTTTAAATGAAGTAGAGCGGGGACATGGCCCAGCACAAGGTTAATGTTCTGTGTTACTGGCTGAGGGCAGAGCTCTCAGGGAGACTCAGGGACATTGGGAAGGCTGTGCTGAGTGCTCCTGTGGCCCTGCCACTCCACAGCTGCCTTGTGAAGACCAGATCATCCTCCTGAAGGGGTGCTGCATGGAGATCATGTCCCTGCGGGCGGCTGTCCGCTATGACCCCGAGAGTGACACCCTGACGCTGAGTGGGGAAATGGCTGTCAAGCGGGAGCAGCTCAAGAATGGTGGCCTGGGTGTGGTCTCTGATGCCATCTTTGAACTGGGCAAGTCACTCTCTGCCTTTAACCTGGATGACACGGAAGTGGCTCTGCTGCAGGCTGTGCTGCTAATGTCAACAGGTACCCCCGATTGCTGGGAGGACTTGGAAACCTCCAGGGGCCCCGGAGCTTGGCTAGACCCTGGGCCTATTGCTGTCCCCTTCCTAATCTTACAGTTTTTCTCTGCTCCCCAGCTTCTCTGACCCCGAAACATGCCTCTTCTGTCTTCTTTCCCCCAGTCTACCTCTCTGTCATCCAGGGCATCCTCTGTCCCCATCCCCCACCCTGTTCCTCAGGCCCATCTCTTGCTTCCCAGTCCCTGCTGTGTTCCTTACCCAGCCTTCGCCCCATTCTTTCCCTCTGCCCCCATCCTCTCTGTCACTCACAGACCCTTTGTTCCCCATGCCTCCTTTGTTCTCCTCTACCTTCTCTCCCGTTCCCTCTTCTATCTCTCAGTCCCTTCTCTTGTCCCCCAGTCCGCTCCCTACTCCCACTCCCACCCCACCTCTATGACTACCAGCCTTCTCTCTGTACTCCCAGTCCTCCCCTATCTCCAAACCTCCTCTCTGTTCCCAGACCCACCTCTGTCCCCCTGTCCTCCTCGTGTGTCCACCATACCCCTTTGTACCCCCAGCCCCCAGTCCCCTCTCTGGCTCTGTCTCGCCTCTTGTCCTCTCTCTCCTGTCTCCCAGGCCCTCGGCCACTCACCCCTCCTGGCCTGCCTTCCCTGCAGACCGCTCGGGCCTGCTGTGTGTGGACAAGATCGAGAAGAGTCAGGAGGCGTACCTGCTGGCGTTCGAGCACTACGTCAACCACCGCAAACACAACATTCCGCACTTCTGGCCCAAGCTGCTGATGAAGGTGACTGACCTCCGCATGATCGGGGCCTGCCACGCCAGCCGCTTCCTCCACATGAAAGTCGAGTGCCCCACCGAACTCTTCCCCCCACTCTTCCTCGAGGTCTTTGAGGATCAGGAAGTCTAAAGCCTCAGGCGGCCAGAGGGTGTGCGGAGCTGGTGGGGAGGAGCTGGAGAGAAGGGCAGAGCCGGGGGCTGAGGGAGACCCCCCACACCTCTTCTCTCCTCCTCTCGTCCTTGGATAGATTCAGCTCCCACACACACACCCGCACTGCCCAGGTCCCTCCTCAGAACCTCCAGCCCTGGGACAGGGCAAACAATGAACTTGCTATGAAAAGGACAGTGTGGGAGGCTGGGGGAACCGTGTCCTGCAGTTCCCAGGACCCCGTCCTTTATGAAGGTAGGGGAAGGGAAGGAGGACTAAGAGGGGACAAGCCATTTTGACTGTAGGGGAGGGAGGAAAGTGGGATGGGGGACAGTGCCCTCAGCTCATCCCCTACACACACACACACGAGAGAGCCCCCCACCCACTTCCTTGGCCTAGATTTCCCCTTCAGGTTGAGGAACTTCTCTACTTCCCCAGATGCCTGGGTGCAAAGAATGGCTTAGCTTGGCTCCTCCCCTGCAGGTTAAAACTATGGTCATTTTAACTGCACTTTGGAAACCCAACAAGGGGAGAAGATAAATGAAGAAAAACTAGACAGAGAGAAAAAGACAAAAAGAGTGTGCGATAGAGAGAGAGAGAGAGAGATGATATTAAGTTATTAACTGAGGCTGGCCAGCGGGGAGGCACCCCCCTTACCACCCCATGCACTTTGAGAGCTGCCCCTCCTCCCCCAAAATCAGAGAGAAATGTCCCCCACACCGGATCCCCCAGGGTAGGGCTGCCGATCAGAGCTGTGAGTTGACACAACAGGGTCCTGGCCACCCCCTTGCCTTGCCCCTCCTTTTGTGCCCCTTTGGCACCCCCACCCAGGACTTCCTCTGCTCTCTGCCACTCGTGCCCGCTGAGTTCCATCTACCTCTCATGCTGGATGCCAGCTGGCCCCTTACCAGCCTGCCCTGCTGCCCACACAGCTCCCCTTCCAAGTGCCCGGCCCTAGGGGCCTCTCCCTGTCCCCCCTCCTTCCACGCCTTGGCACCTACACAGGAAAAACTGTGGCTCAAGTTCCTGCCCTCCTTGCATCCTGCAGTATTAGTTCCAATCCAGATGCTGCTGCACTGGGTAGCTGGGGTGTGTGTGAGCGTCTCCCATAGCCTCCACCCCTTTAGGACTCTGTTTCCCTGTTTCCCGTCTGTCTGCTGGGCTCTCTCTAACCTCTGTCCTCCTTCCTCCCGATTCCTACTAAATGGCTAACCCAGGCTCTGGGCAGGCAGGCACCGTAAGGGGGGCGTTTAGATAAATGGCACTTAGTTGGGGCCCTGGGGGAGGGGGCGGTTGGTGCTCTTCCTTTTTCTTTGAAGCTCTTTATGCCAGCTGCCCCTCTGCCCCTGGGACCCCCTTATCCCCCTTTTTTTCTCTAATTCAGGGACTTTGGCTTGAGCCACCTCCCACCCTCCTGGTGAGGAGTGCTCTGTTGGTCTGCACTTGGGTGAGCTGCCCTCCTCCTCCCTTGGGCTATCGCCCAATCTTCAGGGGAGAGAGGGAGGGAGGAGGTGGCCCTCCCATGGGTGGGGGAGGGGAGGGGGAAGGGACAGAGCAGACCAGAGGGCACTGGGCTCAGGGCTGCATGTCGGCAGGGATGGATGGGTGGACATAGATGCCCCCGGAAGCCATGGGGAATGGGGCAGGGGGTGGGGGGAGGGGTGCCAGGGCTTCCTGCGCTTTGCACTATTGGGGCAAAAATGTCTTAAGCAGTGGGGACCTGCCACCCCACCCTGATCCTCAGCCTGCCACAGCCCCCTTCACACACACACACACACACACACACACACACACACACACACACACACAACGCATGGGAAGGCAAGGCTATGCTGCCCCGTCAGGACACTGTCCCTCCCCCACTGTTCAGGTGTTCCAATGGGGGTGGTGGGCCTGCAGGAGCATCCGCTGTCACCTGTGCATGTGCCTGCCCCGACCCCCTCGGGCCCTGGGCTGCCCTGCTGTCTTTGTCTGTCTCTATCCTCTCCTCTCCCGGAGTATTGATTCCTGTATTACTCCAGTCCCATGGGTAAGCCCTCTTGTACCTTCCTCCCATGCCTGGGGGCCCAGTGGAATTCCTGACCTGTCTGCTGTTTCCCCATCCCGTTCCTCCATCCCCACCCCTACCCCTCCATCCGCATTCTCAGCCAAGGACACAGTGGAGAAAAGGCCTTGAACAGCCTTGGCTTCCTACAGGCACTTGGGAATCCCCCCACCCTCCCCAATCATATGAGCTGTGACCCCCCCTCCACTCCCTGACCCCTCCCCCTCACTCTCCGTGATGTGGGGCATGTGTGTGTGTGTTTCTCGGCGTGAATGTGTGAGTGAGCACACATGGTGGGGGAGGAGCCAGGGAGACTCAGGGGTGCCACGCTCCTGCTCTAGAGAGGCAGCTGTCCCAGTCCCTGCTGTAGAAGTGGGGGACAGGGCCCTCTCCTGGGGGCCCTTGGTGCTAATGAGGGGGATGGCCCTGATGTGGGTGCTTAGCATGCCTCCCCCAGTATTGGCCCGGGGCACTAGGGCAGGCAGAGTGGGGCAGCAGGTGCAGTATTGGTGGGAGGACGGGTTGCTGGGAATAGGATGAGGGGTCCAGGCCAGGACAAGGGGGTGCCAGAGCCATGACCACTACCCAGCCCCCACCACCCGCCTCTCCATCTCAGTATTCCCCCTCCCATCACTCATAACACACATACCTCATCCAGCCTCCTCCCTGCTCGGACTTGGGGAGGGTGGGGGAGGAGCCCCTACCCCTTCCCCTGGTGGCGGGTCTGCAGGGCTGGGAGAGGGCAGGGCGTGTGACATAGACACCGTCCATAAGGGGGACAGTAATTCCTGCCCTGGGAACTCCTGGGTGGGGGGAGGGGGACACTGCCCAGAGGCGCTACTGAATGTATGAGAAGCTGGTGCTGGGGTGGGGGGAGGGGGGTTGTGGCCAGAAACAGGGAAGGAGGTAGGTCCCTTCCCCAAGGAGGGGTAGGACCGGTAGGGGTGACTTGAGGGGCTCCTACTCCTGCCCCATGTTGACAATCAGTATGTCTGTTATGTGCGATTTTTCACCCCGTTGTGTTTTGGGTCAGGATTTTAAAGAAAGATATTTTTATGGTAATTGTTGCTCGTCTATTTTACTATATATTTATGTAATAAATATATGATGAAAATAACCCCCTTGGGCACCCCCCCTTAGACTTGTGTGCTGTTTCCCTATATCCTCCCATCTGCTGGCAGAGTACTCACCCCACAAACTGACCAGATGGAGAGGTGGCCCCCCAGCCTTGGCAGTATCCCCTCACCCTAACCCCCAAACGAGTACACACCACAGAAGCCAGCTCAGCTGTGAACTGTTGGATTTGAGACAGGAACAGAACAAGTCGGGGCTAGACAAGGGTGGGAGAGAGTGAGTGGTTTAAATAGGGGAGGATGGGAAGTCCAGTGATGGGGGAGGGAGGCAGGTATTTACAAGAAGGCTCAGGGGGCCAGAGGCTCATCTTGGAATATTTTATAACAATATAAATAAGATTCTGGTTTGCTTTTCCTTTTCGTCTCGTAAAGGAGAGAGAAGTGCAGAGTTCGATTCTGTACAAGGGGGCAGCGGCAGAAGGCCGGCCGGGCGGGTCACTGGGCGTCCACCCGGAAGGACAGCAGCTTCTCGGAATGCATGTTGTTCAGGGTCCGCAGGTCCGGCAGCTTGAGCAGCAGCTTGGTGAAGCGGGAAGTCTCCAAGGGCCGGTTCTTCAGCACCAGAGCCCGAAGAGCCCGCAGCAGCGTCTCCTGGAGCTGCTCCACCGAAGCGGAATTCTCCATGCCCGAGCGGTCTGTGGGGAAGACGACAGCAGTGAGGCAGACTCCCTGAGCTCCTCTGACGAGGACCCGGAGGTCTGCGAGGACCCGGAGGTCTGCGAGGACCCAGAGGTCTGCGAGGACCCAGAGGTCTGCGAGGACCCAGAGGTCTGTGAGGACCCGACAGGCAGTGCAGCCCCTCCCTGAAGCCCCCACAGAGGGCCTACGGGGCCGCCGGAGAAGGAGCGCCCCAAGAGCAGGAGGTGCCTGAATGCTGGGAGCGTGGGCTCAGCAGGGCTGGTCACCTCCCATCCCACAAGGCCACTCTCCTTCCCTGAACAGGCCAAACATGTCCCAGATCCCTTGCTATTTGCTCTGTAGTTCCCTCTGCCTGGGATGCCCTTCCCCCTTTCTCTGCCTGGCAACATCTTACTTGTCCTTTGAGGCCCCACTCAAGTGTCACCTCCTTCCCCAGCTCCCCCAGGCAGAAATAGTTGTCTGTGCTTCCTTGGTTCATGCTTCTACTGTGACACTTATCTCACTGTTTTATAATTAGTCGGGCATGAGTCTGTTTCCCAAGCTAGACTGTGTCTGAATCATGTCTGTATTCCCAGTGCCCGGTGCAGGGCCTGGCATAGAGTAGGTACTCCATAAAAGGTGTGTTCAATTGAACTGCGTCTGCCTCCTCCCCCCCGCCCCTGGTCAGGCGAGAGCTTGACCAACCTGCAGAGACAAGCACCACTGCAGTGAAGAGACCCAGCTCCTCCTCGGTAAGCGCCAGGGAGTTGAGCTTCTCACTGAAGTCAAACATGGCATTCAGCAGGTCTCCCATGCCCATGGCACCGAGCTCCTGCAGGCTGTAAGTGGTGCGGCTCAGGAACATCACTGTCTGGTCCTTCACGTTGAACAACGATGCAAAGCGCACCATCAGCACCTAAACGGGGGGGGGGGGGGATGGACAGTCATTCTGGGTGGGGTGGGAGAAGCCCTTGCCAAGTTGCCCCTAAAGTTTGCCAAAGGATTGAGTTGTGCTGCCTTAGGTTTCTCAGTAGAGCGGGGGTTGTTTCTGGATGGGCAGTGGGGAGCCCAAGGTGGAAGCACGGGGAGCATCCCACTGGCTTCAGAATCCAACAGGTCTGAATCTGAGTCTCAACTCTGTCACTAGCTGTGACCTCGGGCAAGGCACTTCACAAGTTAATTTACTCATGTCTAGAATGGGGACAGCAATGTACACTAAAGCGTTATTTTCATGTAATGGGTTGTGATTAAACTCCAGCTGAGATAACAGAAGTTTCAGCCACCCAGAGGCAGGAGTGAGGGGTTCTACAGTCAGAGGCTGTAAGAAAAAAGATGCTAGGGTTCCAAAGCCTTTCAGAGCCCCTGCCCACCCCATACACCAAGCCTTTCTGCTAGATCCTTCCCAAGGTCAAGGGCAGGGAGCACAAAGAGTCACTCACCTCAAAAGTGCCAGCCTTAAGCAAGGTGACTTGATCGTGCTGAGAAAGGTCACGGAAGCCGGGGATGTGCTTGGCAAACTCTACTACCTCCCGCACAGCAGGCGTGAAGCTCATGGAGAAATCCTCCCAGATCTCCTGCACGGTTCGCCCACTGCGTCCATGTGGGTACATGTTCATGGGACATGCCTGGGGAAGGAAGGGATTTGGGAGGGGAGTGTTAACCAGGCTGGCTCAGATGGACCCTCCCAGCAGGGCTGGGCCCCAGATTCTGTCTGGGCTACGGGCTGTGGCCTTGGAGGATAGGTCTTTCAGGTAAAGTAGCAATCAGGTGCCAGGTGGAGATTGGGGATTCCCAGGCAGAGCCCAGACTGCAGGGCAGGACGTCCTCTCCTGGGAAGAGGATATCCCCACACTTAGTCTCCGGGAACACCCAGCTGCTCTATGTTATGTTCCTTCTTCCAGGCCAGCCCCCTGCCTGCCCACCTCCCCCTCCCCCTCCCCCAGTGCCCTCACCAGCAAAACATTCTTGGAGTTGCCCTGCCGTGGACTGTTGGCAGGTGCCTCGCCTTCTGAGCCTGCATACACGTGGGTGGGGCATAGACGGTGCCCGTTGCTGTTGGGCTGGTGGCAGCTATGGTGGGCAGGGCCAGGGGGCCAGGCAGGAGGGTAGGTGGAGGGGGCCTGGCGTAGACCATTCAGGGCCTCATTATGACGCTGGGCGGCCAAGGTGTTGTTGTCATTGGGGGCAGGTGGGCAGTTCTGACTTTCCCAGCGATGTGGGGTGGTGGCTGGAGGGCTACTGGATGCTTGGTTGGCATTGAAGTTGCCAGGTGAGGTGCCCAGCTTGTCATGGGCATAAGTAAAGATCTCTCGATGGGCCCGGGCCACCTGGGATATCACATCTTCCACCGTGGGCTCAGGGCTTGGGGATCTGGGAGGTGTCAGTTGTTGTGGGAACTGGGAGAAGCCCACCAGGGGTGAGGATACAGGAGCTGGGGGTGGCGAGGGGCCTATAGGTCCTGGAGTGGGGTGTGGGGTGGGTGAAGTCTCCAGCGGGCACTGGCTGCTCAACTGGTTGTTGGCCAGGTTCATGGCACTCTGCATCTCAGCGAGCATCCGCTGCTTCTCTCGTTTGGGGATGCGCCCAAAACGCACAGCTGCAACAGGATGAGAGCACCGTCAGGAAGTCCTATACACACTCACATGCTTCTCTTCCTTCCTTCCTTCCTTTCTCCTGAAAGGGGAAGACCCTAAAGACTTGGGCTTCCACACCAAAACTAAAACCAGCAAGGCCACACCCATCAAGGGTGTTGTCCAAGTAAGGATTGCCAATAAGAGGTGACCAGAGGGACCAATGGGAAAGAAGTGTGTGTGTTGACCCAAGAGGATGAAACATGGGCATTCCGCAGTACGCTGTGTCTCTGTTTGGGACTTTTTTAAAAGGGAAGGATTAATTCAGAAACTTTGGGTGGAAGGAAGGGGGAGGATGTGGCGATGCCGCCTCACCGTCTCGAGACATGCCCACGGAGAGACACTTCTTGAAGCGACACTGCTGGCAGCGGTTACGATTGATGCGGACGATGGAGCAGTTCTCATTTTTCAGACACCTTTTGTACTGGATATTCTGCTGGATGCTCCGACGGAAAAAGCCCTGGAGGGCAGAGGCAGCTAGTGAGCATCTCCATCTAGGTCAGGCCGATGTGTCCTGGGGGAGGGGGTCACACCTGCCCCAGCCCTTACCCCCAGCCCACTTCACCTTGCAGCCCTCACAAGCATGCACGCCATAGTGGAAGCCCGAGGCAACGTCCCCGCACACTTTACACAGTAGCACCATGCCATTCAGCTCTGTGGGAAGAGACGAGCAGTAGGTGAGCAGGAGAGGCCCGTCTAAGTGGCTAGAGATATGAGAGGGAAAAGCTAAGGAGGAGCTCTGGTGTCTAGAGGGCACTGGAATGACTAGGCTAGACTGGACTGGACAGGGGCTGACAGAACTGTAGGAGAAATCCCTGAGGCAAGGGTGGGTCCTGAGAATAACTGTGTCACATGGAAACCAACTCCCGACCTATCCCTGGGCTGCTTCCCTTCCCCCAATCAGCTGGAAGTTTACTCACTGGTGATGTTGCTGGTGCTTTTGCTGGGGGACACTCGGCTGCTGTCCTCCATAGCCACTTGTAGACTCCCTGGGGGGCTCCCATTATAGAAGGAGGAGGATGACGATGAGGAAGATAAAGAAGAAGGTGAGCCATCGTCACTCATGCTGGATGGAATGCTCCCAAAGGAGCGGGCTGGGTCCTGGGTGAGGGAGCCAGTGGGTGACGGTGGGAAGTAGGTGGGGCAGCCTTGGGTCAGGGACTGGAAGCTGCCATTGGAGTTGTCACTGTAGAGGGACTCAGGGCTAGTGCGGCTTGGGGAGGAGCCACTGGAGCCAATATAGGTGATGACGCCACCTGGCGGGAGAACACAAGGGAAGGGGGTATTAGGCACCATGTCTTTGGTCCTAGGGCACCACCAGTGCTCATCCTCCATCTGTCTCCCCAAGACACTGCTGGCCACTCAGAAGTTAACCATGTGGAGCCCCTAACTTTGGAGTTAATTAGCAACTCCCCAACACATGCTAGACATTGCATGGCCAACAACGACTCTTTGCAGGATACATTCTGCTTCTGCTTCAGGTATGAGGCATGACCCCTGTGGGTATCTCATGCATGTATGCCCCTGCCCTTGACATCTTCCTTGAGAATATCAACTGCAGCTAATGACTTACTTGTCTGTCAGTGGCAGAACTGGTGACGGAATGAGCAACGGAGTGCCATTCATGGTGCCCAATCTTAAAAAAAAAACGAACTAACCAGCTGCCAATTTCAACACCAAGACCATTTCAGGAATGAGAGCATGGATCATGGAGGGTCAGCTAGCCAATAGTAAAGAGTGGAGGTCTTACAAAAGACAGTCACATTCCCCACAAACGGGGAGACATATTCTCTGAAGGTACTAAAGGGAAGGAACCTGCCCAGCCTGGATCCCCTGCCCTCCAAGAAAGTGAGTCACAGTGGACTCTATCTCAGTCCAGGAAGGATTTAGCGGTGCAAGTTGCAGGAGGTGGAAGTGAAGTACAAATTGTCCAGGGCTCAGGAATTCCCCCTTCCAGGACTCAGCCTTTTGACAGTGACCTTGGCTCCTTGACCACTTGGGGACTTTGGCCCCCTAGTGCCAACCAGGTGGATGTGCTCCCATGGTATTAGCAAGAGAAAAAGGTGACCTGTCTGCCACACTTCTGCCAAGCACCTAGCTTGGACTGCCATGGGTGGGGTGGCAGAAGGGAGGATCCCAGGACACGTGGGAGCTGACACATGCTATGCCACCGAGTCTACAGAAGCACATGTCTTGCTCACCCACTGACACACACTTAACTGGGCAGGGCAGCCCTAAAATAGCTCAAGGTTGGTCAGGGTGAACCCAGTTCCCTGTAAAATAGTTGCACAACAGATCAGCTCCTACAGTTTCAACTGAGGTGGGGGATGGGATATTTGTTTGGTGGTAAATGAACTTGACCTAGTTTATCTGTCCCCAAAAGGGGAGTGAGACCTTCATCCAGACAGACTTCCTGCCTGAAGTGAGGGGCACACTCAGAAGAGTCTAGTTCTAGATCTATCATCACCAACTTGCTTTGTGACTTAAGAGTAAATAAACTCCCCTCTCTGGGTCTAGTTTTCCTTTCTGTGACAAAGAAAAAAAAAGAGAGAGAGAGAAAGACATTATGGTTTCAGCTATGATTCTGGGATGTAACTACTTGGGGGGAGTCCTTAGGAGGCAAACTGCTGTTTGTTTGATGGAGGTGGGGGGAAGACAGCGCTTGCAGGACTAAGGAAAGAGATGCTTGGGGAACAGGAAGAATTCAGAATGTGGAGAAGTTGAGCATAAACGCAGTACAGTGAAGCAGGTGCAAAGAGAATAAAAAGGAAAGGAGTGAGAAGAAGGGTGGTTAGGTGTGAGGTCCCTTTGAGGAGTGTAACCATGAGGCCATGAGAGGTCAGGCATGGCTCCATCTTTCTCAGCTTCGGTGATGGAGGGGAGGCTGCCGGGCAGGCGGACAGGAAAAGGAGGCAAGCGGGGGTGGTGAGTCAGCCCAGTTTCACCCAGATCTCGGTGGGGCGGGGCGGGGCGGGAGCCAGGCCCTCAGCCGGCCTCACGTCCCCGCTCCACGTGTGCCTCTAGCACGTGGCTCCCCAACGAGAAACCCCGGATCTCGAGGCCCCGCCCTCTCTGCTTCCTGTCAATTCGGAGCAGCAGCCCCGCCCCCCGCCCCCCACCCCGCGGCATCCGGATGGTGGGCGGGGCCCTAAACGCGAGCTGGGCCGGGGCAAGTGAGGGGAGGAAAGAAGGGAACACACGCGTTGCCGGGACGACCGGGGGGGCGGAGCTCATTATGTAACCGGGCCTGGAGGTAACCACCAATGGGGTGGCGTCCACGACTTCTGCTGAATGAAAACAAACGCAGCACGTGGGCCCGGCTCTGCGGCCATGTGAGCCTTCCCAGCGGCCCGGGCGCTGTGGGTGCCCTCCCTGAGGCCGAGCACCACGCTCCGGACTTCTCAAGTGCCGCTTCCTCCTGTCACTGAGGATTCCCCAGTGAGATCCAACCCATTCCCCCTCCCCCTTCTGTCCCAGCCGCCCCACTGCTTCTCAGATTCCCTCCAGCCTGCGGGAACTAGCGGGAGGGGAAGGGAGGAGGGAGGGGTCCTTTTTCCGAAGTCAGGCACACCACAGCTGCAGGGGCTGGATAGATGGGGGCGTTTCGGAGCACTGCTCTAAAGCTCTCAGACCCCCGAAGCTCACCTCACCACTCATACCCGCTCTCCATTTCCTCCTGTCCGGGATTCGAGTCCCTCGGGCTCAGGGAGCTTTGGGACTATGAGGCGTGGGGGTTGGAGGGGGACGCTTCTGGGCAAATTCCCAGCCCGAACATGCAGCTCGAAATTCCACCCTATGGCTCCTCAGCATACTAACAAATTCCCCCGGGTCGAGGGAGTCCCCAGTCCCTTAGAAAGTTCCTCTTGTTATAAAGAGTAGATGGAGGTGGGGAGACAGGGACAGAGAAAGAAAGATGATGGCAAAAGAATCTCAGTACCTGTGTTGTTGTTGGAGTCCAGTGTCGTCATGTCTTCACTGGCTGAGAGAGGTCATTCAAACTGGACCTTGACACAAACTGGAGGTTGCGATTGCAGCTGTCGCCCCTTGGGCACTGGCTGAGGGCGGGGAGTGGACCCCGCGGCTCACGATCAGGATCTGAGGCGCCCTGCAGCAAGGTCTTGGAGTGGCTGGACTGCAGCCCTGCAGAAGGGTAGGACGCTGAGGCAACGGAGGTCTGCTTTGCATGAGAAGAGCAGAGAGAGTCTGTGGGAGGAATCAGCCTGCAGTAGTCTGGCTAGATGGTAGCAAGGAGGGACGGGTCTCTGCAGTGCACGGGGTGCCACTGCCTGACGGCTCCGCAGCGCTGCAGGGTAGAGAATCTGGAGCTCACGGTGCAAAAGTCCCAGAAGGAGAGAGGTTGCAACCAGGAAGTAAGTAGGTGATGGGGAGAAATGGGGCACCCAGGCACAAACAGGCGAGACGTGTGCCCTGCTACGTTCCCTCAGCAGCAATATTTCACTCTGCCAATCTCAGCCGCCTTTTGCCCGATCCTTTCCCTGGGACAGAGGGCTCTGCGCAGGCGCCAGCAGCCCAGGGTTCCCGGGCCGCACGCGGCACTGGAGCAGGTACCATGTGATCTCAGGGAGCGCCTCGTGCCCCAGTGACACACTTTTCCAGCAGCCGGCACGTTGAGTTCCGTGCGCCTGCGCAATGCCAAGACTGTCGGGATTTGTAGTCCGCTGACAAAGTGGTCGGGCTGCGTATGTTTCCCCTTCTGCTTTGCAAAAGCACTCGCTGGGACCAGGGAGGAGGTGAGAGTGGGGTGGGGTGGGGTGCACTGAAGAGTCAGGATGGCGTGTTTGGAAAGCTTGTATGGCCGGGGCATGTGAATTCCTGGGGAGGGACTGGCGAGCTTGGCTGCTCCCTGGGAGATCAAAGCTAACAGGCCCTTTTTGCAAACCTTGCAAACCTGAGGGCTTCAAGTGATTGCAGGACTGACCTCGCCCTGAGGTTACTTGTGACGCGGGGAGAGAAACGAACAGAGGAGGGAGATTTCCTTGGAGTCAGAAGCTAAAGCTGCTTCTGCTGCGGATCCAGATCGTGAGACCTAAGGGAAATGTGACCCTTTTTTGCTTCTACTCCCCTTAGGGAGGACATCCCGAGGGAAAGGAGTTGCCACGGAGATGGGGATGTCCCTAGGAACTCCCTGTATGCTTATATGACACCACCCCACCCACTTGATGTGACTTTGGGGTGAGTCATCCCCCTTTGTCTGGGAAATAAAAAGGACAACAGAAGGGAACTTAATGGTGAAAGTGCTTTGAGGCCCTAAAGTAATGGGGCAGAGGTGAGGCAGGGCCCTGTGGGCAGAGTGATCCCTACCCTCCTCCATCTCCCCTCCTCAGTAGTTGAAGGTAGCCTGTGGATTCCACAGAAGGTAACTCAGAGGAGAACATGGAGATCTTCTTAATCCTCCCTCCTTCTGCTGATGAGGAAAATGAGGCTTAGAAGAAGGGACTGGCCCAAGGTCAGACATCCATTGCTAGTTTCATCTGCCACACTGAACATCAGGGAGATGGGTAGATGAGCAACTGAAACAGGGAACAGGGGTTAGAAACAGCCAGCCTCTCCCTTCAGAGCAGCAATTGGCCCATGAGTAAAAACAGGTTCAAGTAGAGGTCTATCCTGTTAGAGGGCTTAGGTTGTAGGGAGAGATAGAAGCTTCTTCAAGCAGCCAAGTGAGCCTGAGTTGCCTGCTCTTCCTGCTAATTCCTCCTTAGCCCTAGTGCTTCTAGGGAGGCTTTTCTTCACACAGGAAGCCCTTCTCCACTTGTTCACAGGCAGCTCCTGGGGCAATACCAATGGATGCCTGGAAAGCATGACCACCACCAAAGAGGTAGAGAAGGAATATGGGCATCAAGGAGGGAGTGAGCTGGGTAGTAAGGACAGTGAGATTGGTTGAAGGAAAGGTGGCTGGGCAACTGGCTTGACCACTGACCTTCTGGCTTTCAGCATGGGCTCCCTCCCTAGAATGGACTAGGCCTTAGCTTTGTTCCCCTGGCTTCCAAGAAAAGCAGGAGAGGGAGGGCAGTGGGCTTTTCCTCGGCCTGCCCTGCCCTGCCCTTTGGCCCAGAGCTGGGAAGCTGCAGCAGAGCGTGGGAGGGACTGGGAGGGGCTAGGACAAACAAGGAAAGAGGCTTTTCAGGAAAACTTGGTTTTGACTTCAGCCTCCACCCCCTCTCCCTCCTCCCGCTGGGCTTTGGAGGGAAAGCTGGGAGGTGAGTCGCCATGTCCTACATTGCCTTGTCTCTGTGACCTTCCTGACTGTCCATCAGAGCCAGGGCCAGAGTCCAGGTATCTGTCAGGGCTGGACTCAGAGTCAGGGCCCCTGGCATGACGTCTAGCTTCCCACCAGTCCCATCACCACCACTGGCTCACCCTCTTTAATTGTCCTGGGTCCTCCCTGAAACCCACAGCTCTGTTTGCTGCTGTGGTGGTCCTGCCCATCCCCTGTCTACTTGCTGGGTGTTTGTCCCTGTAGGGGGAGGGTCAGGGGTCAAGATTCCCTCCCTGAGTTTACAGCTAGTGAGAAGGAGCAGAGGCAGGGAGAGGTGAAATTCAGTCAGCCTAACTCTACTCTTGGCAGGAAGCTGGGTTGTTTTGCAGTCTGTGTGGTATGAAGACAGAGGCTGGGAAGGAGGAGGCAAAGGAGGGGGGTTACCTCTGCTCTCTCCTTTCTCTGCACTTCTTACAGGGCCTCTCCTTTTCTCCCTGACAAGAAAGTAACTTTGGGGTCTTTTTTCTATAACTGGTGAAAGGGATACAAAATGAAAAGGCAGGGCTCTGCCTTGACTCCAGAAGCTTCTAGTCTGTCTACCCTGCTCTTTTCTCTACCAGCATCTGCTGGGAGAAGAGCGGAGACTGTGAGACCCAGAGCCACCAAAGGGAGGTGGAAAAGGCTGGGTTATCTGGCCCTTGGGGACCCTGAAGTAGAATCCTGACCTGTCTTTGACTTCAACCTTGACCTTAAGACAACAGGTGCATCTCTACACAACCTTGCTCCCCTCCCACCAGCTGGACATTCCAGTTCACTACACACACACACACACACACACACACACACACACACACACACTCTAGTTCACTACACACACACACACACACACACACATTCCAGTTCACTACACACACACACACATTCCAGTTCACTACACACACACATTCCAGTTCACTACACACACACACACACACACACACACATTCCAGTTCACCACACACACACACACACACACACATTCCAGTTCACTACACACACACACACACACACACACACACACAAACACCACATTTCAGCCCAAGAAGGAACTGGACTCTTAATAAACTGTGCTCGGATTGAATCTTTGTGGAACAGAAGAACATCTAAGACCCGGCACAGCAATGTACAGCCCTGGCTCCATGTTGTGCACACTTCTACTTAGATTCCTCAGAGTCTGGGATTCTGGGGACTGACCTCACCATTTAGAGGGAGTGTTGGTTCCTGTGTATGTGTGTTTCCAAATATGTCTTTAAGTCTCCTCAATTTCTTTGGACTGCAGAAATAGAGTAGAGGAAGGAAAAGGACTAAGAGCTCTAAGCTCTGGTGTGTGTGTGTATGTGTTTGTGTATGGTTGTGTGAGACTGCATGTTTGAGTCTGTGAGGGTAAATGCTGTGACTGGATGTGGGTGGATGTGTTTGATCCAAGATCTATTCTTCTTGCCAGTAGGTTGTTCTGGGTCACAGGGCAACGCCCTGTGCAAATTCTGGGTGGCCTAAATCTTGGGGTGACTGCTTGACTGACTGACTGACTGACTGACTGACTAAGGGTGGGTCCTTGCTGAAAACAGGTCAGGTTTCAGTAGGTGCCTTCCCATCCCCCTCCTTTCTCACAAAGGAACCATTGCCCAGGATAAAAACCTGTCTGTCCAGGTGATGCAAACATGGGACAGAAACCCTGGGGATGCCCCCAATCAGGGAGCCAGGCATACACTTGGGAAAGATTCATTCCCTCTCCTACTGAATCCTTTTTCTAGTTCCTGAAAGGCCAGATAGTTTTCCCTACTCTACCCAAAGCCTCAATATCTTGGGGAGAACTTCAAGAACATGCCACAGGAGGGACAAAGTCTGAGTTAATTTGTTCTTTGGGGGAGATGGAAAAAGAGGGAGTGATGTGTGAACCAGGGCTGGGTTCCATGGATGTGCTTTGCCTCCAATTCTATCTTCACCTCACTACTGCTTTTTCCAAGGAAAGGAAATAAAAAATATGTATTAAGTACTAACTCTATGCCAGGCACTGTGCTCAGTGCTTTACACACATTACCTCATTTAATATGCACAACAACCCTATGCTGCAGGTCTCATTCTTATTTTGGAGATAGAGAAACTGATTCTTACAGACATTTAGTAACTTGCCTGGGCTGCCAGAGGGACTAGGCAATTTGTCTGGAAGGTGTATCTGTACAGTACTTAAGACTGAGAAGATGTCATCAAAGAATAGCGGAGCTGATGGAGATCATCTCTTGGAACTACCAGTGTCAATATCAACATCACGATGAAAATGGCAGTGCCGGGGGTTCACCCCCAGGCCTGAAGGTGAAACTCTTTCCATTAGCAAGACTGCCCTTCCTAGAGAGAATGATTACCCCAGGGGGGATGTCTGAGCAGCAAACTGATCCTGGTGTTTCCCCAGCAATGATGGTGCTTGGAAGTGAGGTATCTCACCATGAACAGAAGCCCAAAGCACCCCTGGTTCCTGCCCCCCAAGTACCTCAGCTTCCCAGAACCTCTCTTAACTCCAGCCAAAGTTCCTCTTCCCTTAAACTCTTCCCTCTCTCCACACTACTTCCCCTCATAGAGGTAGAAGAGGAACAGAATAGAGTGCAAAAAACCAAACCAACCAACAAACCAAAAAAATCTTACACATGGACTGCTACAGAGGTGAGTACTTAAGGAAGCTTCTGAACTCTCTTCATTACCTGAACCGCTGCAGCTGGTATGGAGAGCAGAGCAGGTAGGTCAGGGCCCTATAAAGCCCTGTGATGCTTTCTTCTAGGGGTCTGTATTAAGAATAGATCCGTTGAGAGAGAGTGTGAGAAAAAAAAAAGTAGAAAGAGAGCATGGAAGGCCGCCAAGGACAGACAGAAATTGTGTAAAAAGCCCTAAAGAAACAACATCCCGTATACCTGCTTAAGCATTATGCACCTCTAAAACCAGCCCTTCCTAAAGCCACCATCCTGGGCCAATGCTTCTTCAGCAGATGCTTTGAGGAACTCGAAGGAGGGTCCCCCTGTTAGAGCCCAGGATCCCACCCACATCACAGGATCCTGAAGGTGGCATGAACTGTCCTTGACAGTGGAAGACTAAGCCCCAGATGACCCCTTTTCTGGCATGGGGTTTTTTTCCTGAGGTGGAGGTCAGCAGTATCCAGTATATGTTATGCCGAGGCCTCCTGTTCAATCTTTGCCATGCTGCTGCTGGAGCCCACTTGTGGTGTCATCTTCCAGCCCCTGCACCTGCCCATTGGCTGTCCTTGAGCCTCTGTAAGACTGAGATGCAGGAGAGTGTGTGTGCGTGTGCGTGTGTGTGTGTTGGGGATGGGGGGGCTGTATGCCTGCCTCCTGCGTCTCCCCGCCTTACCACAAGCTGCATCTCAAACCTTCTCCTTATCCAGTGTCCCCCCATTCCTTGGGCCTCTGCAGATCTCCATGCAGCTGCCTGGGAAGGCTAGAGGCTCATGACAGTCCTCGTGAGCAGGATGGACCTCGGAGGAACTGCATTAGGGGCCGTGTGTAGCTTCTGGGAGGCTTACATAAACACTGGCCAGGATGAGGAGGGAAGGGAGGGTGCAATGGGTTGCCCAGGAAAAAAAGCAACCCCCGCCCGGCCAGCTCAGCCTGTGTGGAAAGAAGGAACAAGGCTCACTTTCCCTCCTCCCACCCCTCTCCCCGGGTCTGCAGCTGTTAGTTGGGCTGGAAAGACTGCGGTATCTGGGGGGAGGAGGGCAGGGGAAGGAGAGAAAGAAGAGAGAGGATGCGAGTTCACAAATTTGGGATCCCTCCCCCTCTTCTAAATTGGAGGGAAGGGGGGAAGAAGCAATTTGCCAAAGAGATTTTCAATGCCTCAGGAAAGAGCTTTGGCTCATTAGAATGCACGGTTTGCACCCTGGAAAAAAAAAATCTGTGCTGGTTGCAAAAATGCAGACGTGTGTAGGGGCCCAGCGGAGATAAAAAAAAAAAAAAAAAAAAAAAAAAAACCCGCTAGCTCTGCAATGCAGGATCTGTGAAGTTCTGGTGCAACGAGGAAATGTGGGTCGTGCTCATTTCATTTGCTTGTTCCTGCTAACCTACTGTCCGCCTGACTCCAGCACAGTCTCTCTTCCCAGCAAGAGGCACCACTGCTGAGAAACAGGGTCATGGTTGGGGGGGCGGGAGCAGAGGGTTGCAGGTGGGGGTCTCGGTTAGCATGCTGAGGAAAGGACCCACTACCCAGCTGGGAGGGCCAGGCAGATGGGAGGGAACACTTCCATGAGGGATGGACACTGCCCACATTTGTTCTCCAGCTGGACAGGGGTTAGTGTGAAAGCCCTCCCAGGTCTCCCACAGCCCTCAGCTCCTCCCTATCCCCAATTGGCCGAGGGGCTTTCCCCGTTCTGTCCGCTAACCTCGCAGACCACTGCTACTGCAGATAGAACCTTTGCTTCATGTCCCCAAACCCATAAATCCCTGAATTCTCTTGTTCTGTTCCTGGAGTGGACACTTGCACATGTGTGTGGCATCCTCCTTCCTAGAAAGAGGGGACACGTAGCCTGATTTGGGGAACCCAGGCTGCAGGGAAATGGAGTCTTGGCTCTGGGTTGCCATCAGCACATCAACAGAGGGCTGGGAGGGCGTCTGTGTTCTTGGCTTGGGGAGGCCCTTTGTTCTTTGGGGGCTTAGGGCTCTGGGTTATGTAAAAGCCAAGGGGCTGCCTGGGAGGAGAACATGCCTGGGAAAACCATGTTTCTTTCCTGGGTGTTTGCTCCCCTGCTGGCTCAGGAGAGACAAAAGGAGACAGAAGCAGGATAAAGAGCCAGGTGACAAGAAGGGAGCCCAGTGCCCTTTCACTTCTTCCCATCTTGCCTCCTGTTTCTCCAGCTGGTGGAAGACAGGGCCAAGTGTGTTTGTGCCGGCTCGAGGCTCACGCGGGCTGCTGGGGTCACATGGCCTGGGCATGTGCAGCCTGCTCCATTTCTACCACAACAACTCGCTCATAAACAGCCCGGCTGCTGTGGTGGTGGCGGCAGAGACATGTGCAAACGAGGGGGTGGGGCACGTGGCCCTGCCCGAGCCAAGGGAAGGCGCTCGCTCAGCACTGCACCACCCCTCCCCATGCTGGCACTGCCTCACCACAGGAAATTCCTAGTGCTCTGTTGCTGCTGCAAAACATGTTTTTTGGGAAGTGACTTTTAATAAGGATGGAGTCAATGGACTATTTAAAAAGATAGAATGGGGGCCGGCCCGTGGCTCACTCGGGAGAGTGTGGTGCTGATAACACCAAGGCCCCGGGTTCGGATCCCATATACAGATGGCCGGTTTGCTCACTGGCTGAGCGTGGTGCTGACAACACCAAGCCAAGGGTTGAGATCCCCTTACCGGTCATCTTTTAAAAAAATAAATAAATAAAATAAAATAAATAAATAAAAAAATAAAAAGATAGAATGGATAATCAGTCCTAGGCCGACTGATGCTTACGTTTGCCCTATCTTTCTAACATCATTGTACACGTTGGGGTGAAGGGCTGAGCAGGAGTCACGTGCTCACAATTCTCACCTGTTCCTTCTTCCTAAACTATATAAAATTGGAACCAAACAGGTCTTGGTGGTGAACATGGGGTGAGGGGCTGGGGTTCTCTCAGACAATGGTTCTCAGGCTCAGCAGCAGGGTCAGCATCACCTGGGAGTCTGTCAGAAATGCAAATTCACAGGCCCCATCCCAGGCCAGATTGAATCAGAAACTCTGAGGGCAGAACTCAACAATGTGAGTTTTCAAAAGCCCTCCAGGAGATTCTGGTGCACACTGAAGTCTGAGAACCACTGCTGTAGGTTTTTGTTCCCCAGCCATCCGTTCTATAGGACATTCTAGCCCAGGACCTGGGGATGTGTCTTCCTTCCCTCTTGGTGCTCCTTCATCTCAAAGTTCAGCCAGAGTGCATAATCATATTTAGTTTGATTCAGTATACAAAGCATTTATGGAGTGCCTCTTGTGTGCAAGGATCTGGAAATGAGGACAAATGGCACAACGGTAGTGGGATAATGAGTAGCTGAGATCTCAAAGAAGAGTGGGAGACACTGGGGGCAAGAATAAAGGAAAGAGAAGGCTAGAATTGTAATTGTTTATCCTTCCTCCATCTTACCTGCTTTTCTTCTTGTCCTGAGGCTATTAGAACAATTGCTTGTGGTTTAAATCACTTTGAGGCTGGAGGTAGAAATTGGTCCCTTGTCTATTTCTGCTGGCCATGGGGACCTCAAACTAGTTACAGCCATAGACCCTTGACTCCCCATGCATAATTAAAAGAAAATGAGGACCACACACACATACACAAACACATACCCTTTTGGATCTCAGAGGCAAGGGTAGGGAGAGTCAAAAAAAAAAAAAAAAAGTCCCAGAGGGTTGGAAGTTCCCTGGGCAAAATAAGTTTAACGGATAAGCAGGAAAAGTCTTTCAATAGGGAAGGGCGGGGACAACCCTGGCCTACTCCAGCTTCCTGAGACCCAGAAACTGTGGGCAGAGGAAGCAGAGGGTCTCTAAGGCAAATCACAAAGGCTCCTGAGAATGAAACTGGAGCCCGGAAAGTGACTAGAGAATGGGGATGGACACCAAATCCAAAGGGTTCCCTTACAAGGCAGACAGAGCAAGGGGGAGAAGAGGGGAAGCCAGGGATGGGAATCATGCCCAGCCCCTCTCCTCGGGCCTGCCCTCCATCACGGACAGCTCTCAGGAGCAGAGCTTCTTTTCCTGTTTCAAGTCTAACCAGTTGACTCCTGGCCTCTCCCTGCTTCTTCTTCCTTTTTCTTTCTTTCTTTTTTTTTTTGAGGAATATTCTTTCCTCTGATTCTCATAGAGCCCTTTCTTTTGCTTCTCTGCAAGGCTTCCTCTCTGTGCTTGAAAGGCTCTAGGCTCAAGGAGCAGACAGCCCTGCAGGCTCAGCTGCAGTGACCTACATTGGCTCTCCCCTAGGCCCTGGGTGTGGGAGCTGAGGTTTCAAGATAGGAACTTGGGAATCTGGCACAGGTCTACAGATGATGACATCAGGCAGACAGGATGCAAAAGTGGCATTGAGGGACCGTGAGGCAGGGGGCGCCACAGGACTGAATTCTCACTTCATCACTTGAGGGCCTTTTGTGGACAATATCAGAATACTCTCCTCCCCTAAATGCAAAATCGTTTCTGAGCAGTGACCCCTTGGATAGGAGCCAGAGGTCTCTGACAGGCCTGGTCTCTATTCATGAGATTTGGAGTGATTTCTGCCTCCTTCCCATTCTTGCTGAATACCCCCACTAATGCTGCAGTGGGCTGGAACGATTTCTTTGGTCTGGATGTGGAAAAGTGAATTCAGATTTCAGCTCATTTATTCGAGGGAAATGGAAGCTTAGCAGAGGTCAAATATGCAGAAATCCACCTATTCCCAGGTTTACCTGTATAGAGACCCGTGTACTTCTTTATTTTATTTTTTGGTAGATGGCCAGTATCAGGATCCAAACTGTGACCTCAGTGTTATAAGGCTGAGCTCTAACCAACTGAGCTAACCGGTCAGCCCTCGTATACTTCTTTAGACCCAAGCGTTCTGAGAAGGATCGAGAAGGAGCCGCCAGAGACACATTACCATTTACAAACTCCCTGCCTCGAGACCCTGGCAACTGAATCCCTTTTTCCAGCTACAGGCCTCGTAGAATGGGGAAGGCATGTTCTTAAGTAGGTGTTTTCCCTCTCTCCCACTATGAGCCACAATGTTTAGGGTGACCACCGCCTCCGGATAGTGGATGTTTTGCTCTGGCAGGAAATTCTATTGTAGGGGGAGGAAATTAGGTGGTGGTGACAGAGAATGATAGATGAACCTTTTGCTCAGCAGAGAGAGAGAAAGTGGGCAGGCGGTGCAGGACTGGGTGGCTCTCCTGTCCAAAGGACTTCCCCTCGGCCAAGCCCCACCCCAAAGCCCAGGAAGTCCACAGCTTGGCACTCAGCCAGGGTGAGAACGCTCCTCAAGACGCTGACAGGCTGGGGGATGGTTCCCACCATAAGGATGGGGGAGGGGAGGAGGAAACGCGCAGGGGAGGAAATGACCACAGAGAAGGGGGTGAGGGTAAGAGGTGGGGAGTTGGTTTCCAATGCCGTGAGTCCCTTTAGAGAGAAGGGTTAAGGCTGGATGCTTTCCCAACGACCATGCGAAGGGTCTGCAGCCTCAGAGCAGATGACCCCTGAGTCACCTCTCTTCTCAGGATCCTCCCTGACATCCCAAGCTGTCCTCTAGAGGCGCGTTAGTTCTCTTTTCCTTACTCCCTCCTTCACTGTTGGTCTGTGCTTGGGCTCGGGAGCCCCTGAGTGGCTAAAAGTTGGAACTGCAGCTGGGCTGCTGGGAGGAGCCTATCGGGTCTCCCTTGGTCTCTCCGCCCGCGCCCCTCCCTTTTCCTCTCCCGAAGCCCAGGACTCTAGAAATAGCACCTGGTAATGGGAGCGCTGACAGATGCTGAGTTATAGGAGGGCAAGTGTCCCGGCCAGAGTCCTCAACCTTCTAGCTTTATCGCTTTGGGGTTCTTTCCCTTAAAAGTAGGTGACCCAGGACTCCTTCATTCTCTTCCACACATTGTTCCTTAACATGTCCCTTGGTAGTGTACTTTTTGGCTAAAATGAGTTCCCTTCCTTGGGCTCTGAGCTTCGTAGCTCTTGGGCCATCTACTATTCATGACCCCTATGACCTTGGAGGGACAAATGGTCCCATGATAATTCTGATTTTAAATTCACCCTTCCCTGCCTGCACTACTTACTCCTACCCTTCCCTCTCTGAGCATTGCCCACGACTCCTTCCCCTGGTCGGACTCCAACCTCACACATTCCAAAACTCCAATTCCCTATCCAGTCTCTCAACCCCACATTTCATGCGGGAGAACGCAGTGGGGTGAAAAATGGACAAAGCTTAGGTGAGAATTGTCCCCAAGGCAACTGGTTCCCTCTGTTTGGCTTCACTTGACCTATTTTCTAGCTTTTCCTGTTTAGCCCCCTTGTTCCATATACCAAGACTTCCCACTGGACTAATTTTTGCTGTCCTGCCCACTCCTTCCTCCAACATGATCTCCTGGGGTTCTTCCCATCCAGGGCAAATGTTCCCAATGCTGAGAGAGGGAGACTGTGTTTTGGAAAAAATTTATGTCAACTTGAGGAGTCAGAGCCCATAAAGAGAGAACTGCTTACAATGTTGTTGGGGAAGTGGGGAACCAGGGTGTGAAAGAGGCAAGGAGCAGCTCACCCACCATAGGAGAAACTCTGTTTCCATCACCCAGCCCATAGTAAGGGAACTCTTGGCTCTTGCCTAGTATGGGAGGATCTGAGGACTCTGCCAACATCATGAATGGGAGCAGAGGTAACCAACTTTGCAGCCCAACTCCACCCCAAAGTAAATTTCTTTGATGACATCCCTTCTCTTGACTTTATCTGATCTTTTAATTTTTTTTATTTTGGGGGGCTGGCTGGTAAGGGGACCTGAAACTTTGACCTTGGTGTTATAAGGCTGCGCTCTAACCAACTGAGCTAACCGGCCAGCCCCTCTTCTTTGAATTGCCTAATCCTTAAAGTTATTAACGAGGGAGCTATGTGAATATGAAATATCTTAAGCACAGGCAGCCCGTTCCCCTATTGTACTCCAGCCCTTATTAACCTCCCCCCCCTCCCAGGCTGCTGCCCCACATTCACCCTGAAGGGGGCACTTTTGTTCAGTCCTTAGGTGGTGCCAGCTGAAAAGGAGCCCCAGGAAAGAAACATAACAATCCGTCACGTGTTGGAGGTGGGGTTCTCGCAAGGATTGCTGGGACAGGGAAGGGAGGTCCACGTGGAGTGGGCGGGACGCGCTGAAAGTTTTGGCGGGGCTGGCAGAGAGAGAAAAATACCCAAATTTGAGTTGTGATTTTATTGGGGGGGGGAGCAGCAGGGAGGGTGTGTGCTACCCTGGGAGAGGCCCCCGCACAGGGAAGGGGAGCGGTACACGAACACAGCATCTTGCTCACGGAGGCCTGGAACTCAGAGCAGGATTTTTGCCAACAAGAGCTCTGAGCCGGGGCCAGGCTTCGAAGCCGGAAGCCTCTGTGGCTCCATGCTGGTTTCCCATCCCCCATCCAGCTGGAGAAGGGAAAGGTGGCCTCTTTCACCAGTGGTCTCCTTTCGTTGCTTCGTGGCCCAGCCACGCAACTCCAGTCTATTTACCTTTCCGAGAGCCTCAGGAAGCCGCCCAGATGAATCCTGTCTCCCTCGGGAGAAGCCAAAACCAATTTCCTTACTACCTAGTTCTGCCCCACTGTTAGCAGGAAAACGCAGCTTCATGCAGTCTTAAAACTGGAAGCTACCTTAAGGATGATTTATTTCCATTTTCTTTTTCGTCTAGGAGAACCAAGACGCAATCAGGTAAAAGGACTTACTGCATGCCCTTTCCACATTCTCTTCAAAGAATGTAGGTCATAAAATGGAATTCCGCCATTCTGTAAGCCTTAGAGGGATGGTGAAATCGTCGGCTTTAACTCTGTCCGTACCCTTAGCCATAGGGCAAAAGGAAAGGTCAGTAACCCATTAGGAATAAAATAGTCGAAGAATTGTTTAGGGACTTGGTTTATGGATCCTAAACACTGTTTTCCTAGGCTTCCTCAACAGCTAGCAACTCCGCTTTCTCCCTCTTAGCCTTTGCTCTTTGAGCGCTCACTTCCTTATATGTCTTAGTTAAGAGATCACCACAGTTTAAAATCTAAAGATTTAGAAGTAAAAATTCCCCTTGCTTTCTTAGAAGACCTTGTCTTCCCACGTTTTAGTTTTCTGGTGGTTTATCCAGGCCATACAATGAATTGAGATCAAGAAGATCAGACCTTCAGTCCAAAAATTCCAGCCTTGGCTTTGGGGGAGAAAATCATGTTGACTTAGCTTGGAGTAATGAAATCCTAGACTTTGGATTTCAGAGCTGTAAAGTTTCCAGAAAAAAAAAAAAAATGTTGAGACTGACGTAGGATTGCCAGCTTTTTATTTTGCCAATGCTATTTATTATCACTATCATTTCATAAAATAAAGTACATTTCAACACACACAAAATAGAAAACTTGTAATCTCAGAATTAATAACAGTTTTCAGCCATCCTACAATGATTTACTTAGGTACTATATAGTGCTTTTTTCCCATTTTGTCTAGACTGGCTCCAGTTTGCATTATATGTCTTTAGCCCAATGCCTTTTTTGTATGTCCCACAAGCTAAGAATTTTTTAATAGTTGAAAATTTTAAAATAATATTTCATGACACATGAAAATTATAAGAAGTTCAAATTTCACATAATAAATTTTATTGGAACACAGCCACACATTGCATTTACTGGGGCTGTTTATGTGCTACAATGGCAGAGTTGAGGAGTGCAAGAGACCCTATGGCCATCAAAGCCTAAAATAGTCACTCTGGCCCTTTAAGAATAAATTGGCCAATCCTTGGTATAGATTCTGGTATCAGTCAAGTGTGTCCCCCAAAACTTCATGGATTGGAAACTTAATCCCCACTATAATGGTGCTAAGAGGGTGGGAAATCCAATTATGGTTATTGAAAGGTGGGGCCTTTTAAGAGGAAATAAGATTGTGAGGACTGTACCTTCATGAATGGATTAATCCATCCATGGTTTAATGGGTGGTCATGGGCGTGGTTCTGATGGATATTTGGGGGAGGGGGGACGGGGGGAAGCTGGCCAGTACAAGAATCCAAACCCTTGACCTTGGTGTTATAACACCGCGCTCTAGCCAACTGAGCTAACTGGCCAGCCCGAATGCTTTAAAAGGAGAGCAAGTGAGGAGGCTAGCTCTCTTGCTCAGCTCATTCTCACTGTGTGACACCCTGGTTACCACCGGACCCTGTAGAGAGTTCCCACTAAGAAGAAGGCTCTGACCAGATGTGCCCTTGGACTTGGACTTCCCAGCCTCCAAACTGTAAAAAAAAAAAAAAAAATCGGTTCTTTATAAATTACCCAGTTTCAGGTATTCTGTTACAAGCAGCAGAAAATGGACTAGTATAGACTCAAAAGTAGTGGTTCTCAAACTTGAAGTGCATCAAAATCAGCTGGAGGAGTTGTTAGAACATGAATTGCTGGGTCTCACCCCAGAATTTCTGATTCATTAGGTCTAGAATAAGGCCCAGGAATTTGCATATCTAACAAGTTTCCTGGTGATGCTGATCTGGGACCATACTTTGTCTAGAGAGGAAGAAAACGTAGGCAATTTGTTCAGAGATTTGCCATCTGTCCGGTTTTAGAAATCTTGACCATAAAGTCTTCCTTCTTCCTCAGCCCACTCCTTTCTATTGATCAATAAGTCCTGCCAATTAGTAATGTGATAACTACATTATCAAGCATTACCAGGTACCACAGACTATGATAAACATTTTATATGGATGATTTTGTTTAATCCTCATAATCAACCTGTGAGGTAAGGTGCTATTATAGTCATTTTACAGTTGAGGAAACTGAGGTAGAGAAGTTAAATAACACACAGCTAATATATGGAAGAACTGTGATTACTGCTTACAGTTCCAAACCAGAATCTTTGCTCTTAACTGCTGAGTCTCCTCCCTGTCACTCCCTCTATACCCCCATACCACTAGTACCTTAGATTAACCACTAATCATCTCGCACCCAGACTAATAGCCTTCAAGTTGGCCTCCTGCTTTTGGTACAGACACAAATTTTGAAGTTAGATTTCAGAAACACAAATCTAATCATTCCATGCTTTGCTGGTAATCTGCCTATGGTTTACCATGACTGATAAATTATACATTCCTAATTGGGCCTTCAGATCTTCATAATCTGGCCTCAACCCATTTTGCCTGTCTTGTCTCCCACATTCCCCACTACCCAGTCTGCACCCCAGCAAACTTCTCCCACTTTCTCCAATACCTCCTTTTATCCCAAGCCTTTGCAATGTTTTTACCTTTGCCTGAAATGCCTTTCATGATCTCAACTTTTCAAGACTCACCTTAGATGTCACTCCTCTTCAATTCCTTCTGGATAGTATGTTCTGTCTTTTCTGTGCTCTTTGACTTTATTCTTCCCCAGGTTTCACTATATTTTATATAATATTAATGTTATACGACTGCCACCCTCAACCAAGCTAAAAGTCAAGGGTAGATATCTTCTGTTAATATATCTAAACAGGTCATTTATTTGTTCAACAGATATTCATTAAATGCCTACTTTGTGTCGGGTATGGTTCTAGGCGCTGAAGATACAGCAGTGAACAAAACATCAAGCTTACATTCTAGTGGGGGAGGACAATGAAAAAGTAAATTACATGGTAAACAGTAGTAAGTACTATGGAGAAAGATAAAACAGAAAAGGAGGAGAGGGAGTTTGGAGGGGGTTGTAAGTTTACATAGGGTAGCCAGAGAAAGTCTCACTGAAAAGACGAATATCTAGTAAAGAGCTGAAGGAATGAGGGAGGAAGTAATGTGGATATGTGAAGGAAGAGTGATCCAGGTAGAGGGGACAGCAAGTGCAAGGACATGAGCACATACATCCCAGGTGTGTTTGAGGAACAGCAAGGTGAGTACAGCAGGAGTGAATGAAGGGGAGAACAGCACCATGAGCCCATTATTATGATTTTGCTTTTATTTTAAGTGAGATGGGAAGCCATGAGAGGGCTTTTGTTTTGTAGTGGCTGGCCAGTATGGGGATCTGAACCCTTGACGTTGGTGTTATAACACCACACTCTAACCAATTGAGCTAACCAGTCAGCCCTTCGAGAGGGTTTTGAATAGAAAAAGAACGCGATCTCACTTAAGTCTTACTAGGATCACTATGGCTGCTCAGAGCAGACTTAAGTGGGGGAAGGCAAAGATTGAAACTGAGAGACCAATTACAAGGTTACCGCAATAAAAAAAAAGGGGGGGGGGCGGAGATATGACTGTGGCTTGGACCAAGGTGGAAATTGTGAAAGTATTGAGAAGGTATAGGATTTTGGACATATATTTTTAAGGGCACTAGGATTGGGCCGGCCCATGGCTCACTCGGGAGAGTGTGGTGCTGAGAACACCAAGGCCCCGGGTTCGGATCCTATATACGGATGGCCGGTTCGCTCACTGGCTGAGCGTGGTGCTCACAACACCAAGTCAAGGGTTAAGATCCCCTTACCGGTCATCTTTAAAAAAAAAAAAAAAAAAAAGAAGGGCACTAGAATTAATGGACTGATCAGATTGGTGTGACAGAGAAAGAGAGGAAGACTGGAAGAGTAGCAGGATTTGGGTAGGGGAAACTCAGGAGCTTGACTTTAGTTGAAAATTTGAAATGCCTGTTAAACATCCAACTGGATATGTATACTAGGCAGTTGGATATATGATTTTGGAGTTAGAGGAAGAGTCCGGGAAGAAGATATGAATTAGGAATTGTCAGCATAGAGATGTTACTGAAAGTTTTGACACTGAAAGACATCACCATATTCCATGTGCCCCCACCCTCACCCCCTCCATTCCTATCTGAGGCCATACAGTCTGGTGGAAGAGGGCTGGGGCTCTCTTGGCTTAACACATTCACACCCGTTTGTTTAAAATTTCCAGTGCTTTGGCCTTGGGCCCACAAGGCAAACACAGTTTTTAATTAAAGGCTTTCACATTAGGCCAGAGAATGTTAGTATTCTCCCCCTCTATATAGATTTTTAAAAGCACACCTCAGACAGAAAAGAAAAAGTCAGTTAACTATTTAAAAAGTTTCTTCCATGAGGAATTCTGTGAGGACTTGTTGGCTAAAGTTGCTTGCAAATTAAGACACACACACACACACACACATAATGAACATGGAGAGATAGGAAGAAGTGCTCAACAGAGAATACCCTAAAGTATCCCTACTCCCGGCAAAGGTATAAATCCCTTCAGAGATTTCCTTTGCTTTAACCCTTCAGCAACCTCCAGAAGATGCTAGGAGTGACTTAAGAAGGCTGGGGGAGATGGCCGCTGGGAAAGAACTGTTGGTAGTTGGCAATACTTCATCCCAAGGAGGCTGTGGCAACCTCATCATGGATTTCCCTCCCCCTGGGAACCAGAGGTCCCTTCGTTTCTGGTCTGAATCCCCGTAGAGACAAAGAACTTCATTCTCTCCTGTACCAGTGTGGGACTGCTTGGGGAGGGCAGCGGGTGGAGGAGCTTCAATTCTACCCCATGAAACACTCGCAGGTTCCAAGAGGGGCCTGGAGCCTGACTGGGAAGGGGCCACCCGGGGCAGGCCGGGTACGTGCAGCGCTCCGTCCGCTTCCAGGAAGGGGGTATCTGCCTCTTGAAGCCCCCTTCCTCCCTCTCAATTTAATTCTTTCGGGCTTCTCTTTCCCGGGGAACCTCGGCATCCCCCCTCTACCCGTGGCCACCCTCGCCCTTTTTTCCTTCTCCTGACCCTCCCCCGGCTCGCCCCTCCCTCGGCAGCCCACCTTCGCCCCGCTCCTCCGCGCGCTCCTCGTTCCTCGCCCCTCATCCTCGGCCTCCCCTCGCCGGCCTCCCGCGCCTGGGCCCCCGCGGCCCCCTCCCCGCCCCCCTCGAGGCGGTGGCGGCCCCTTTCACAATAGCGCGGCCCGCCTCCCTCTTCTCCGCTCCCGGTTTGCTCCCGCCCGCTTCCTTCCCGGCGCATGCGCCCTCCGGTCGGCGGCGGCTGCGGTGGTGGCGGCTACGAGCGGCTCCGTTTTTTTAAAGGGAAACGCTGAGGCGCTGGGGGTGACTGTGGGGGAGGGGAACCCCGAGCTGCGGAGACCCCCGGAGGAGGCGACAGACCCCCACCTCCCGGAGTAGGAGGGCTTTGGGCGGACCCATCCCTCCCACCCCCTCCTGAGGAGGAGCGGGGGGAAATGGAGGCTCGAGGCGGCTGAGGCGAGCTCCGGGGCGGGGGGCCGGGGCGGGGAAGGGGGGGTGTGGGGTGGGGAGACGAGGCGGGCCTGGCCGGGCCAGGGGGGGCCGAAGCGAGCTCCGGGGATGAGCTCGGGGGCGGCTGGGTGCGAGCTCCTGCCTCTGAGGCGAAGGCGGCGGCGGCGGCAGCAGAGGCGGCGGCGAGGCCCCCATGGGCCGGCGGCGGGCCTCAGCCGCGGCCTCCACTTCTCCGCACGCCGGCGGGATGGCGCCCGGGCCCCCGAGGAGTCGCGCTAGCGGAGGCTTGCTGCCGCACTGCTGAGGCGAGCCCGCCAAACTCCCCTCCCCCTCCTCCGTCCTCGACCCCCCGCACCTCGCCCCTTCCCCACCCTCTCGTCCGTCTCGGTCCCGGGCGCTGCTCCGGACCACTATGACCATGAGATCCGCAGTGTTCAAGGCGGCCGCGGCCCCTGCCGGCGGCAACCCTGAGCAGCGACTGGACTACGAGCGGGCTGCGGCGCTGGGCGGGCCCGAGGACGAGCCCGGGGCGGCCGAAGCCCACTTCCTCCCCCGGCACCGTAAGCTCAAGGAGCAGGGGCCCCCGCTGGCCTCCTCCCAGGGCGGGAGTCCGGCGCCCTCCCCGGCCGGCTGCGGCGGCAAGGGCCGGGGTTTGTTACTCCCGGCCGGGGCGGCCCCCGGGCAGCAGGAAGAGAGTTGGGGCGGTTCGGTGCCCTTGCCCTGTCCGCCCCCGGCCACCAAACAAGCCGGCATTGGGGGGGAGCCAGCCGCAGCAGGAGCCGGTTGCAGCCCTCGGCCCAAGTATCAGGCGGTGCTGCCCATTCAGACAGGCTCTCTCGTGGCGGCGGCCAAAGAGCCTACGCCCTGGGCTGGGGACAAGGGTGGGGCGGCTTCCCCAGCTGCCACCGCCTCGGACCCAGCGGGACCCCCACCACTACCTCTGCCCGGGCCGCCACCCCTCGCGCCCACCACCACCGGCGGGACCCTGGCGGCCAGCGAGGGCAGATGGAAGAGTATGAGGAAGAGCCCTCTCGGAGGTGGCGGCGGCTCGGGAGCCTCCAGTCAGGCAGCCTGCCTCAAACAGATCCTTCTGCTGCAATTGGACCTCATCGAACAGCAGCAGCAGCAGTTGCAGGCCAAGGAAAAGGAGATCGAGGAGCTGAAGTCTGAGAGAGACACGGTACGGGAAGGGTTAATCTGCATTCGGGACGAGGAGCGAGTTGTGCGCATGCTCAGGGGAAGGGGGTGGCTGTAGGAGGTTAAGGTACCCCTTGATTAGGGTTAAAGGAGGTTGGCCACAAGCAAAGGAGTATCTTAGGTGCTGGGTCCTTGAGAGCCAAGCTCACAGACACGTTGAGATAGAGGGGAGGGTTAAACGGCAGTTTCCCAGAGGGAGGGGGAGGGGAGGCTTCAGGTGCCAAAGGGTTAATTTAAAATGATAGGCCCAGAGTTGTGGGAAAGACGTTTAAAGTGGGGGAAAAAAAACTGATTTCTGAGGGGTTAAAAATGAAAGGGTGGGGAGCATATGTGGTGGCTTTATGGAAGGAGTTAAATTAAGGAGCCTATTGCGTTAGAAATGCATTGTGGAGGAGAGGGACACAGCGGCTGTTGCTCTAACTGCTGCAGCATCTTTAGATAGGAGGGTAGTCTTTTAGTGGGCAGAGGGGTAGAGGTTTACATGGAATCCTTTTTTAGTTTTCTTAAACGATATTGAAATCACTGCCTTTGATTCCAGACAGTTTTTAATAGAAATCTGAGTTATAAAACATGACCCACTGACCAGATCCCTTGTATAAGCATGGTATTTGAAGCTGGAAGATTTTAAGGCATGAGGGAAAGTAAGCTTACTAAATGTATTAAGTAGACCACCCCCCAATTTCTATTTTAGAATCTTAAGGTAATAGGGAAGTCGTTTATTATTTCTTTGTACTTTTGAGGAGCATGACTACATAGGCTTGTTTTTACTGCAGCAGTAGTTAAGGACACCTCTGGCTAAAACATATTCCTTCAGATATCTGGGAAGCTGGAGTGGTGGGGTATTAATGTGCTAGCATACCTTACAGCTTCCTAAAAATAAACATGGTTTCTACAATTGTTGTGTTCAAGCTGCAGCAGTCGCGCTCGCATGCTCGCTGTCTCTCTCTCTCTGGCGTCATGTGCGCCAAGGGCTGAGCAAGGGAGCAGAGGGCTATTCATTTTGTTTGCTTTCCAAATGAATCACATTGGGCAGCTTTTTTTATTGGAGAATGTATTCTGCAAGGTGGAATGGGAGCTGGGGCAGATCTCATTAAAATATCTCATGGTATTGATTTGTGGAAGTTATTCAACATGGAGGTGGCACTACTCAGCTACTGTACTGCAGTCTAGGGGTGTGATGGTACTGTAATTACAACACATCATATTCTTACATAGGGGGTGGGTGGGAAGAGAAGGACCAGTGAAGGAGAAGAAATCAAGGAAGTGTCACCCTCAAACCGTGGTTAAGTAATGCTAAGGCTATGAATCAAAACAGTTATAAGGAGATGAAATGAGAGTATGGCTGACAGGGGGTGCTCTCTGCTGATTGTGGAGGTTTCTGCTCAGTTCCTGAGGTAATGGCCCCTTTGCAGGCTTTCTTAGGCAGGAAAAGTAGGGTGAGTTAAGGATAGAGTGTCATTCTGAGCTTGGTATTCACTGCTTCTGTTGTGTATTGCAGTCTTAGCATGACTTAAGCTTGTTTTTCTTATTCCAGTTGTTGTTTGGCCTTGAATGAAATCTGTGCAATGGATGTAATGAAGGCAGCATTAATATCACTGTCTAATCCAGATACAATTCTTGTAGTAGGGTGTAAGTAGCACAGTTGGCACCTTTTCTCAAAACTAAATGTGAAGTTTTCAATGACAATAGACTTCAATTTTCTGTTCGATTGTGTGGTCTTCCCTTTTAATTAGAATTAAAGGACTTTGGTTTTAATCAATATTTAGATAAATAAGTATATATTTTTTGGTTATCTTAAATGCAAAGCAATATGTATATATCATTATTGTATGGTTACTGATTTCAAATGTAGCTTTCATTGTTTTAGAAGTCCCCCCCATCCCTTTCAAATAACAAGGCCATCCCTAGTGGCACTGTATGAGCTCTTAATTCCTTCTCAATGTACTGTTTGGACTTTGGCATTGTATATAGAGTTTTGAAGGTGAAAGTAGGGAGGATAGGATTTGAACAACCTTAAGCCCTCTTAAAAGAACACATATAAGGTTGATTTTGGAAGCTCCCAAACTGACTTGAAGCCACATGGTTAGCAGTAGCAGAGATGATGCCATTAAAAGGCATGCTGTAGCCCCTCCCAGTGGAGAAGATCTTGTTTCAGAAGAATGAACTACAAATTCCCTCATGCCTCTTCCCATCTAGGTTAGCCCCTAAAATTAAAGTGTACCTTATCTTCTCTATTGTGTTTAAGGAAAACTATTCAGGTTACCGTCTGCCTATAAATTGAATTGATGTGGTCCACAGAAAAAGGCAGAAGACTATACTGATTCCTAAATGGGGCTAAGAACCTGTGTTTAATTTTTTTTGTTAAGTCTATATTTTGCTACTCTCTCTTTTAGCTCCTTGCTCGAATTGAACGTATGGAAAGGCGGATGCAGCTGGTGAAGAAGGATAACGAGAAAGAAAGGCACAAGCTGTTTCAGGGCTATGAAACTGAAGAGAGAGAGGAAACAGAGCTATCTGAGAAAATTAAACTGGAGTGCCAGCCGGAGCTTTCCGAGACATCCCAGACTCTGCCTCCCAAGCCTTTCTCATGTGGGCGGAGTGGAAAGGGACATAAAAGGTGTGCTGATAGTTTTGTTACACTGCCTGGACATGATGAGGACACTTGTTACCAGTGACTGAGAGTAGGGAATTGGGATTTATGAATTGGCTTTATAGCACCCATAGCCTGAATTATGAAGTCTTCTAATGCTGAGAAACTATCTTGAAACCTTCTTGTGCAGGCTATAAAAGTTTGTTAGGAACACTTTGGTCAGAGTAGTAATTACAGAATGCGGAGTACATCATAAAGAGAATGGGCAACAAATATGACAGCTGAACTAAAACTATAGCATTTCACCTGAAGTTAGGAAGTGTTAAACTCCTTCATTGTTTTAGGTACTGTTAGACATAAAAAAAAAAAAAGTAATTTCTTTGGACTCAAATTAGTCAAATTATGAGGATGGGCATAAATTTTGAAAATTCAGAATTCAAATGCAATAAAATAGGCAGATATAAATACTAACATAAACTAAGTTTTGTAAGATTCAGAGATATTACAGATTATTCTGAGTAAGAATTATGAAACTTTAAGGAGGAGACGGATCTTGAAAAAGAAATATATAGGATTTAGGTTGGTAAAGAGAAAAGTAGATGGCAGTCTCAGGATTTGGAAAGGTGGGAGATAAGAAGGGGGACGGAGAGAAGTGGGAGAAAGAGAGTTAGCAGATAGCAAGGAAAAGGAAATAGTGATTGTACTTAACATGATATAGGGATGGGGAAAAAAAAGAGACTGGTCTCTGGGTGGCAGGAATGAAATAGGTGGCATAAAGTAGTGGCATCTAATGTCAGATCTTGAATAAAACAGGAACCTTTTTAAATCTAGTAAGCAATAAGGTACTTTTAGAGATTCTTAAGCATGAAAACTCACTTTTTCAATAAACATTTGCTAAGGGACTATTATACATGCTATTAAGCATTAAGGAACTGTTCCTGCTTATGACTGCCAAATGAGCATCAGATACTTTGGTACCTGAATACTGGTCATTTGGAGGCAAGAGAACAAACTAGCTCTCTTGCCCTAAAATGTATTCAAATCAGATTTTATTCAAGAGTCAATAAATTTTATAACATTTTTTTTCCCTATCTAATAGGAAATCCCCATTTGGAAGTACAGAAAGAAAGACTCCTGTTAAAAAGCTGGCTCCTGAATTTTCAAAAGTCAAAACAAAAACTCCTAAGCACTCTCCCATTAAAGAGGAACCCTGCGGTTCCTTATCTGAAACTGCTTGTAAACGTGAATTGAGGAGCCAAGAAACCCCAGAAAAGCCCCGCTCTTCAGTGGACACCCCACCAAGACTCTCCACTCCCCAAAAGGGACCCAGCGCCCATCCCAAGGAGAAAGCCTTCTCAAGTGAGATAGAAGATTTGCCGTACCTTTCCACCACAGAAATGTATTTGTGTCGTTGGCACCAGCCTCCCCCATCACCGTTACCATTACGGGAATCCTCTCCAAAGAAGGAGGAGACTGTAGCAAGTAAGGCATAGAGAACACTTGCTCTTATACCCTAGTGGTGGCGGTCAAGCTAACAAGTGTGAAAATGCCTTTGGCATTTTTTAAAAAGTGCAATCGATAAAGCAGAGTTCTGTCAAGAATGAGTAAGTTAACAGCCAGAGACAGACACTGTGCAGGCATTGCAAATAGATGGAATTACAGCAAAATGTGCTCAATGTATTTGCCTGCTTACAACACTGGGAGATGTGTTTGCCAGTAAGTTGCTCATCACAAGAGCACCAGACTTGGGGGTGTAATCTCCAGCAACTTGCATGCCCTCTGAAAGAAGGGTTTTCTGTGCTGTGAAATGCATAGAACTTATACTTTGCCATACACGACTGTTCCTGCAATTGATATTGTGTGAAACCTGGGAGGGCGGTCTTTGGGTGTTCTCAGGGGCCAATGGTAATTTTTGGATTGGCGAGCCACCTTGGGTGGGGAATTTCACCTGGGCCTCCACTCTTTAACTATATAAACATTTATCTGTATCTCTATGTCCCGGGCTGGGGGGCAGGAGAAATTTGCCAAAGACCAACAGTCTTATTTTATCTTACTATACTTCACAAAGGTTCTAAAATGTGAAGAGTTTACTTGGATTGCAGTAGCCCATTCGTTGTTCATATATTTAAATAAAATGGTCTACAAACTATTTTTCAAACAATAAGGACTATCTTGGGATATCTGAGCTTCTTGGGGAGGGTGTGGGGTGTGGCACCTTGGTCTTCATTCCTTTTTTTTTTTTTTCTTTATGGCTTCCACACAGAGATGCTCCCCCATCTCCTACATCAACCAGTAATGGAATGTGCCTTCAATCATGTAATAATAGTCTATGACAGTCACTGCGGGTGCTGTGGGGTAATGGTGGGGGAGGCCTTCTTGAATAGAGCTGCACCCCTGAGTTTCTACCACTGTGTCTTGCCCTAGCAGGGATGGGGATGGAAATCTATTCCAATAAGACAAGAGTATTCTCCGGGCTTTGTTTGGCTGTTCTGGTGACAAAATTAAGTGGGAAAGATAGATTACGCTTCTTAATTATCTAACATTCATTAGGCCTCACACTTGAGTACATGAGATAGACTAGGATCCTGATCTAGTTCAGAATTTTTTTGTTGGTTCAGTCAGTGGAACAGGTTCATCCTTAATGGTTAACCTTTTTGCTGCCATGGCAATGCTGCGTAACAACTTAAGAGAAACCATGAAGCAACTTCCCATCTGGGATTGGGAAATGGCTTGGTCCAGAGATGTTCTGTGTGACTGGCTGTTTTTGAAAACCCTATCTGCCCTAGTACAGAAAAGTCCAAACACCTCTGAGATTGTGGGCATAGCAGTATGAAGGAGTCTGACTGGGGAGATTCCAGCCCCTTGAGGAGCCTGAGTTGTGAATAAATGTGTGAATCTTTATTCTTGATGCCCCTATCTCAAGAGGAAGTCTCAATGGCTTGTTCTAAGGAAGCCAAAGTCTTTGTGCATGTTGTTCAGGCTGGACCAGCAAGGTAGTTTGTTTGGAGGGAGGAGGGAGCTGTTTAAGAAGACTACATATGTAAGTTTTGAGAACGCTGATTTTTTATTTGAAAAATAGGGTCAACTTTTACTCACCTGCCATGTTCTGAGTTTAAGGTTTGATATCCTTGGCCATCAACTGTTGCAGGGAAACCACCCTAAATAATGAAGAAAAGAAGTCGTCTCAGTGTAAAATAAAAAAAGTGGTGGGCTTATTTTCTTTTCTTTTGTCTGCTGTTCCCTCTTCCCCTGCCCCAGAGAGAAATTCTCAAAAGAACAACTCAAAAAACGAAATGGCTTCCTAGTGAAAACTTCAGTGATGACCCTTTCCTCCATTTGGGTATGGGCTTTTTTTCTTTTTACACTGAGATGGTTCTTCTTTCCTGCATTATTTAGGATGTCTGATGCCATCAAGTGTTGCAGGAGAAACTTCAGTCTTGGCTGGTGAGTAGAATAGGAATTGTGCTGTCTGGGCCTGGGGTGGGGGGTTGGTGGGATGGTGGATGGTTGGGTGCTGTATTCCCCATCTTTTGGATGTGGCAGTGAGATTCCTTGGTGTATGATTGATTATACTAAACAGACTTGAAACTGATGACAAATTTCAGTTGTTTTTCAGGAACTGCAATAGTGTCCATTATATGAATTGTCAGGTATTGGCTTAGTGTTTTTTGTGATACCGAGTTTGGCAGATCACAATGGCATTTTAGGTTCTTTTATACCATAGGGAGGATATTGACTATGGCTTCAGGCGAGGCTATAGATAGATTCCTATCACTTGGTAACTGTCTTATCTGGGGAGAGACCTCTTGTTCTAATGAATAGTTGGAGGGTTGTACAACTTTAGATTTAAGGGTGGTTCCACCCCTCCTCCCTTTCTTTTTCTTTTTCTTTTTTTTTTTCAGTTCCTTCTTGGAGGGACCACTCAGTAGAGCCTCTAAGGGACCCAAATCCTTCAGACCTTTTGGAGGTAGGTAACTACGAACTGTCGGTGTAAGTAAGAGACCAAATAGAACATGGGAGTGTAGCTTGAATATGTCATAGTACTATGGATGGGTTAAATAGAACTTTAAGGCCAGAAGGGAATTTGAGAGATTATCTAGTTCAACTCCTTCATTTTATAGATGAGAAAACTGAGGTCTAGAGTGGTGGTTATGTAATTTATTCAAGAATAAATAGCTAGGTAGTGTTCTAAATGAAGGTAGATTTCATGATAAGTAGAAAAGTTATATATCACTCAGCAACAAAATTATATATTTCAAGCTTATTTGACTCTTAAAAATTTGATATTTATTTATTTATTTATTTATTTTTTAAAGATGACCGGTAAGGGGATCTCAACCCTTGGCTTGGTGTTGTCAGCACCATGCTCAGCCAGTGAGCAAACCGGCCATCCCTATATAGGATCTGAACCCGTGGCCTTGGTGTTATCAGCACCGCACTCTACCGAGTGAGCCACGGGCCGGCCTAAAATTTGATATTTATTTTAAACTCAGATTCTTACAAAGTATAGAGGTGGGGAGGGTTTACGGCAGTCTCAGGAATTGTTTCAGTTCGATGTGACTTTTACCTTGGAAAGCTATAGAAATGATTTTGAAATCTGGGGATTCTAAGAGGGTGGGGTGGGGAAAGGAGTGTGTGTTTTGGTGATTCTTTTGCCAGGAGGTTCACATGATATTCATAGACTTAGGCTCAGGTAAACACTAAAGGTGAAAAATTTTATATTCCTAGAGGCTGGAAATTCATATAAATGTGTAACATGGTGATAAATAGCTTATCAGCTGCTATTCTTTACACAGAACCTGGATGACAGTGTGTTTTCGAAGCGGCATGCAAAACTGGAGCTGGATGAGAAGAGAAGGAAAAGGTGAGGCCAGAGATGTTCATCCTGGGAGCAACCAAGCCTTAGGACCCTGACCTCCCTGTTCCATGTTGTGGAGAGTCCTGGAGCTCTTAACATTCTTACATTACTGGCTTCCCAATTGGTTGAGTATCTTAGTTGGATGTGGTAATTGTTGTAGGTAAACATATTTGGCCTCTTTTTCTTCATGTATTCCATTTCTTAGTTCCACTCTCTGTGGAACACCAACACATGATCTGGACTGCTAGACCTAAACATCTCTTCCCCTAACCAGGCAGTTAGTTCTCTTTACCCCACCTAGAAGAGTCAGCAAAGATCTTCCTAGTGTCTGGATTGTGTGATTTGCTTTTACAGAACATGTTTTGGGTAAGCAGTAATGTTGGGTTTGTTTGTGTTGTTTGGTTTGTTTTTCCCAGATGGGATATTCAGAGGATCAGGGAACAAAGAATTTTACAGCGACTGCAGCTCAGAATGTATAAAAAGAAAGGAATTCAGGAATCTGAGCCTGAGGTTACCTCATTTTTCCCTGAGCCAGATGATGGTAAGTTTTGTCTATCTAAAAGAGTAGGTTTTTCAAAGAAGAAAAAGGGTGCCAGGCTCCAGGATACAAATTGATCCGAATGAATGAACTGTATTTTGGAGCAGTTATAGTTGCAAGACACTTCCCATCTCTGTCACTAACGAGGTCCCATTTGACTTTCTTCCATAGTCGAAAGTTTGATGATTACCCCCTTCTTGCCTGTTGTAGCATTTGGACGACCATTACCAAAATTAACTCCACAGTAAGTATAAAGTTTTTTTTTCCTCCCCTCTCAGGTAGCCTGCACCTCCATTTCAGATTTCGTGGAAGCCTAGATATAAGGTGGGACCAGGTGGCTTAGGCATAGCCATGGTTCTTTGACAGAAGTGAGGCTACCTGGGCAACTAGCTTTTGCAGTGATAAGATTCCCAAGACAGGAATTAGAAGGATTGCTTTTTGAGTTAGAAATAGGTTATTCCATCATTTTAATGGTACACTATTGCTCTGGCTTTGAGGCAAGAAAGACATTCCAAACTTGGAACTTTGAAGTCAGGGCTAGGAGTGATGAGGGACATAGTGACTTTTTTGGATTGCTATCATGTCCACACTGAATCCCCTCTAGTCTTGCAAGTTGATTTCCTCATCCTTTTTTGCCAGGAATTTTGAGCTGCCCTGGTTGGATGAGCGTAGCCGATGCAGGTTGGAGATCCAGAAGAAGCAAACACCTCACCGGACATGTAGGAAATAGCTGTGCTGGCAAGAACCCTCTGTCTTCAGATAGTTGTAGCATGCCATTCCCAGAGAGTGGCAGAGACCTGTGTATGTGACCTATGTCCTCATGTATGTTATCATTCGCTGATAATGCCCTTCCATACTCCCCTGATTTTGGTTTTGTTTTCATTGCTCTGATTTCACAAAAACTCTTTCATTGGGCTAATTGTAAATTGTGGAGGATGATTGGGATTTCTTTTCCCTTTTTGGGGAAATGAGCTCTCAAGCTAAATCTATGGGATGGCAGATTTGGATGTTTTAGGGGTCTGCTTCCATAAATTTGCCTATGGTAAAGGGTTAAAAGGGCTCTCTTTTCTTTTAGACATGTGAATATGAAGCAACCCCTGCCCTTAGAGCTGTGCCTGCAAGGCACTCTTCTTGCCTTGGTATACCCTCCTTATAGTTTGGGTAGTGGTATTTACCCTAAAATAAACAAAAAACCTCACCACGAGCTTTGGGACCAGATGAGGAATAACAAGTGAAGTGATGAAGCAAGTCATTTTCACAGAGTGGAAAAGAGATTGGAGAGTTGGTAGTAAATGTCTGAAAAGATAGTTCTCTTAAAACGCTTCTGTGATATGGCCATGTGGGAAAGGATGTTTGACTGTAATTTTCCTAGTTAACGGGTAATTGAATTTCTTCTCCTACCCCTCAAAAAGTAAAACCTTGGGAAAAGAGAATGGGGATGGTTAGTTTTGGACAAGTTACAGCTCTAAACAAAGGAGTTGGCATTCGGGGATGGCATGCCAGAACCTATATAGATGTCCTTGTGTCACATCACTTCTCAAGTATTCCTTAGTTGGGCTTTATCTTTTAGCTGAGCTCTTGGTGGTGGGGTAGATATTTAGGGAGGGTGGAGGGAGGGGGTGGAAATATGTACTTCCTTTGGCTGGCAAATGTCTACATCTTGAAACAAACAGATGTACCTAATGAGCTTCTCCATTCACTTTGTAAAAATAGATTTGTATGTGTACCATCTTGGTTCTCCCCCGTTTTGTTAAAAAAAAAAAGTTCAGGACAGCACTCCCAGGCCACTTTGGTCTCAGTGTAAGATCTCTTTTAACTATCTGGAAGGAAAATAGAGCCAAGACCTCTGGTCTTAAATATATAGGAATTGCCTTTCTTTAGTCTTCAGGACTATTGTGTGAAAACAAGTAGGGGTCTAATCTCCTAGAAGGTAGGGGCTTTTAACCTTGAAGAGAATATGTCCCCAGATTACTAGCACTTTTAGAGGAGAAGCCAAGGTATGTAGGGTGTGTGGCCGGCCCATCAGTGGAGCATGAGAGAGAATAGGATACCATTGTGGGAAGAGAAGAAAAATTCCTCAGGGGCCTCCCACTGCTAAAGCTTTTTGTGAGATGTTGATCTGTGCTCCCTGGGTTTGACTTTTAAAGGAATTATTCCGGCAGCACGTGTAGTATTCTTGGATGATCTTGCTGCTCTTATTTCTCCTTTTTTGTGTGTGTGTGGCTATGGGTTTTCATTTGTAACTCCATCTGCTTAGGAGAGTGGGCTCTCTATAAGGGAACCTGCTGTAAACTTCATTGCAGCAAGGACGTAGGGAGAAATAGGACTTATTCCACTAGGGGCTCTCATCTCACACTTTAAGGAAAAGAAGGAGATTTCTAGAAAAACTGGGCCAGATTTTCTTTGTTCTTTATCATTTTAGTGTGGCAAGCTGTTTAGCTTTCCTACTCTGACCTATGTTATGTTCCTTCATAATGTGCCCAAAAAGAAAAGACCCCAGTCGGTGTCTCTTTACTTTGTTCCTTGATCTCTCTCAGTATCTTCTTGATTTTAGCATTTGTTGGGTTCCCAATTTTGGATATGGGTCAACAAATTTAACCTTTATGTTTGTGTCCTAGTCAGGGGACTCCCCAGATTCTTAACTTGAGCTAGACCGAGAGGAATCTATGAGGTGCTATTTGGCCAGACTTAAGTGAATTCTATTTCCTTGGTTCTCCCTCTCCCTGAGAACCTCTTATTTTATTGTCCCCTCTTCTAGTTCAATTTTCCTTTGATTTGGATATGTTGAGGTTTGTTGAGGAGGCTGGAGAGTAGATTAGCTAAGTTTAAAGACTGAAATTACAGTGTGTTAGAGCATGGGGGGAAAATAGTCTTATTTTTCCCTACATGGGATACAACACTGTGAAATTCAATCTTTGACTGAAGGCCCTGCAATTCTCCTAAAACATAGTTCTTTGTTTCTTTCTTTAACAAAGTTTAAGCTAGTGTTAATAAATTAAAAAGAGAAATTGCTTGTCTGTCGACTTCAGCTTTGTTTTATACCCATTTCATATTGTTGTCTGTGTTGTAATTCATACTTTTGATACCATTTCTGATGTGTAAAATTGGTTGTCTTGTAAATATCTTATAAAGAGTTCAATTGTAAATAAACTATTGTGGCTGTTAATTTTTGAACTTCTTCAATTTATTAGATTTATTGGGAAGCATTAAACAGTTTTGCTTGTATATTTTTAAAGTTTGGAAAAAGAAACTTATTTTCACAATAAAAAAGAATAACACAGTCTTTCTCCCTTTACATAAGATACTCACTTCCATTTATGTATAAGTACAATGTATATTTCATTCCTCTTTTTCCAGTGTGTTTCTTTACATGTAATTGGCAATTTTACAAACACAAGAGATTGTAGGCTACTTCGTGCCTGATAACTAAGTTTATAAAATCTCCGAGTTAAAAAGACCTAATAGGTCATCTAGTTTGACCCCTGATAGATGATCTCCCCTGGACAACATTCTAGACAAGTGAAATCCAGTTTCTGCTTCAACACTTTTTCTCCCCATACATTTTTTTCCCTAAATGTTTGAAAATTCTTCCTCATTGACAAAATCTTACTTCTTGTAACTTGAATCCATTTGCTCTTGCTTTGCTTTCCAGGGTGATGAAAAAAATTCTATCCCTCCTTTTCCTCATAGTCCCTCTAATAGTAAGAGATTGCTGTGGCTATCTCAAGTCTTTCCTTCATGCTAAACGTTCAGATATTGTACAATTGTTCCTCAAAAGAAAGGATTCTGAATTTTCAGTTTCCTCTGGATGAGTTAAAAATTTACCTACATCCACGTAAAAACTGGACACAGACTAAACAACTGAAGGACAAAGTGGCAGACATTAATTTCCTTATTTAGACACTAAGCTTGGCAGCCTTATTTTCACTAATTTAGCTTGTGATCGATAAGCTCATCCAGGCTTTTTTAAAAATACGTATTAAATCATACATCCTCCATTTTGTAGTTGTTTTTGGCGGCTGGCTGGTACAGAGATCCAAACTCTTGACCTTGGTGTTATCAGCACCACACTCTTCTAAGTGAGCTAACTAGCCAGCCATCCTGCATTTTGAACTCAGGAAGTTGGTTTTTGGATCTGGACTTACAAATTGTCATATTTAGCCATTTGTCTAACCAGTTTGAGATTACTTGGGTCGTGATTCAATCTCAAGTCATTTATAATTCCTTCTAGTTTCATACTGTATAAATTTGATAAGCATCAGGATCCTTAACCATATCATTTATAAAAATATTAAGGACAATCTTGTGCTATGCCACAGTGACCTTTATCTGTTTGATGTATTATTAATGTGCACTCCTGTAGGTGCACTAATAACAGCTCATCCATCTCGTATATCCTTATGGTCCAAAGAAAATATACTGATCTTTTCATTGCTGACAAATGCCTTGCCAAAATCAAAGTATTTCAGTTTGGTAACCCTAACAAGGAAATAAGTCAGGATTTTGAACCAACACCGATTTCCACTAATCACCTCTTTTCAAATCGGTTCTGAAATCTTGATAAGACTAGTATCATAGCAGCCTGTACTTTGGGGAGAGGTCATGGCTGGGGTGGGAAGACACGTGAAAAGTGAAAAGGAAATGAGGACACAGGCAAAACGCTGAAACGTTGTCCTCTCTCCGCCTTCACTGCAGACAACTGGTTTCTCCTTTACTCTGTAGCTCAAACTGAGCTGGTGTGGCAAATCTGACGCAACACTACGGCTTTTAGACGTTTACCTTCATTTGTGATTTTACCAAGCAAACGAATACAGTAAAATTATCTGCCCCAAACGTAGGCAGAAACGAGAAATGCAAATAGAAAACCATGAAACACCCTAATGCTGCAGTAAAGGGGTGACAGGTCGACGCCTTCCACTTGGAAAGCCCAAGATGGCCGGACAAGGCACCCGGGGAGACTGCCGGAGTCCAGCTCCCTTCACCCGGGGCCTGCCCAAGGGAAGCCAGGAGCCGCGCCACGCCCCCCTCACGTCACCGACATACGTAAACCCACTCGCCGGCATACGTGCCGCAGGGCTCAGCCCCGCCCAGAGCCCGGGCCCCTGAAAAGCGGGGCGGACAAACGCCGCGCGCGAAGCACGCCGGGACTAATTCTTGATTCTCCCAGCAGCCTTTGCGACGGGCGCGGTGCGTAAGTAGCTGGCCGGCGGGGGCCGTTTTCCGTAAGATGGCGGACCGGCGGCGGCAGCGCGCTTCGCAGGACACCGAGGACGAAGAATCTGGTGCTTCGGGATCAGACAGCTGTGGCTCCCCGGCGCGGGGTGGCGGGAGCTGCAGCGGTAGCGCTGGAGGCGGCGGGAGCGGTGGTTCTCTGCCTTCACCGCGCGGAGGCCGAGCCGGGGCCCTTCATCTGCGGCGGTTGGACAGCGGGGGAGCTAAGAGCGCTGAGGAGTCGGAGTGTGTGAGTGCGCGCAGGCCGGGGGGCGGGGGATGATGATGGGAGGCTGGCGGGGATGTTAGGGGCTGGGGCGTACGTTTTTAGAGAGGAGAGTTATCCCAGCGTGGGTTTGCATCCGGAGCCCCGAGGGAAGAGGCGGGGTTGGGGGTTTCTGGGAGGGCAGAGCCGCTGCGGACGGAAAGCGGATGTTTATTCAGAAGTTGGGGCTGGAAGCAAAGATACCGGACCTCCCTTGAATGCCACTTTCCCCATCGTCCTATTCTACCATTTTGTGTTGAGTCTTCAGCTCTCCATCCTCATTTCTTTATTGTGTTCCCCACCCCTGAAAATCACAGAACTAATCCATGTCTTCTGCTTTCCTTCAGGAGAGTGAAGATGGCATTGAGGGCGATGGTGAGTAGCAGTTTTTACCTCATCATAACGAGATTTTTGCACATAAACTCAGGTCACCAATTTCCAAAAGTTGACGTTATGGACTTAGGACTAAGAAGTGGCTTTTTGTAGCACAGTGGTTAAGAGTCTAGGCTTTAGCAAAATGGTCTTGAGCAGGTCACATCTCCGAGCCTGTTTTCCGATCTGTAAATGGAGACTATAATTTTATCTACCACATAGAATATTAAAATTAAATGAGAATCTTAGTCTGACCCACAATAAGCAGTCAGGAAATGTAATTATAATAGTTTTTGTTGCTTTTTAAGATATACACATATTTCTGTTTTCTTTCAGCCGTTTTGTCGGATTATGAAAGTGCAGAAGACTCAGAAGTGAGTGTGGTAGGTTCTTTTTCCTGTGGTGTAGGTCAGAAAATGCATTTGAAAAACACTTATAAACCTCTGGTGCAGGAGTACCATGACCTACTTGTTTCTTCTCTTGTGCATTATTCATTTATGTTTCTGAATAACGGATACAGAAAAGTCTTGTCAGTTAGAGTGAGGGAAACTTGAGGCAAGCCTCCTCAAGCCACTGTTGATAGTTGGCTTTTCTCTCTATCTAAAGAAAATAAGGTTGTAAATAAGAGAATGAGAACACCCTCGAGTCCTCCACAAGGTGTTTGACAGTTCGTTTTATGCTGTCTAGGTTGAGAAGCCAGCCAGTTGAATGTGTTTTTCCAAATGTATCTGAAGACTTCAAAAGGGCAAGATTCTGAGTGGTTTGTGCCAAACACATCCCTCATTTTCAGATGGGCATTCTGTCTGTCTTTAGGTGAAAGTAAACTTTTGTGAGCTTACTTGTTTTGATTGGATAAAGTACTAAAGATGCCATTAGAATGGTTGGTTGTTTCCTGGGTTATTGAATGAAGTCCTGAGTTCTAGATTTTGCTGATGGGATTGTATACAGGGTGAATTGTATCGTGGATCAAAGATTTGTTCCATAAATTTTATAGAACTTTTACTGCATCTTCGATTCTGTTAAGACCTTGGAGATACAACAGTGAACATTATAATAAACTTCCTATCTTTAGAGATCTTAAAATTTAGTGACTGGCTGGCCGGTTAGCTCATTTGGTTAGAGCACAGCCTTGTAATACTAAGGTCACAGGTTCAGATCCACAAACTAGCCAGCCCCCCATACCCCCTCAAAAGTCTAAAAGAAAATTTAGTAAGGAAATCAGACATTCATTAGGGCAGTCTTATGACTCGCTGGAATAAGGTGAAGTAAGCTGTTATGGTTGGGCACTGAATCCATCTTAGGCAGTCAGGAAAGAATACATTAGAGTTAGTTAGGTAAAACATGTTCTAGGCAGAGGGACCAGTCAAGAAAGCCCAGAGACGAGAGAAAAGATGGAGATTTTGGGAACTTGAAAGCAGTTTAGTGTGACTGAAGCATTGTTGGGATAGGATGGGTACCAGAAATAAAGGCAAATTGGTGAGCAGAGGCCAGATCATGAAGGGGCTTGTTTCTTCTCTTTTTAAAGTACCTATATGTGCCAGGAGCTATAGTAGGCACTGGGTAAAAGACAGACATGGTTCTTCTCTTGTGGAGTTTACAGTCTGGGTCAGAGGGGCAAGCAGTTAAACAAGTAATTACAATAATGTTTGGTGAGTGCCATGATTTGGGGAACATACAGCAGGGGCACCTAACTGGGTTTAGGGTGTTTGGAAACAGAATGGGATGTTCAAATAGAAACATGAAGGATGAGTAGGAGTTAGCCGTGCTGAGAGATTTCTAAGCAGAGGGAACATTGGAAAGAAGGTCTAGAAAGGATGGATTGCTTTGGGAGTTGGAGAATATGACATGTTTAGTGTGAATAGAACATAGGAAGGCAAGAAGGGGAGGTAGGAAGAGAAGTAGTTGAGTCCAAATCTTAAAATACCTCATAAGCCAGGTTAAAAAGTATTTGGGTTTTTTTTTGGGGGGGGGGGTTGGTTTTGGGGGCAGCTGGCCAGTACGGGGATCTGAATCTGTGACCTTTGTTATAAGGCTGTGCTCTAACCAACTCAGCTAACCGGCCAGCCCAAAAAGTATTTGAATTTTATTCTAAGGAAGTGAAAAACTATAAAAGTGTTTCATTTATTTATTTTTTAAAAATTAATTAATTTATTTTTTATTTATTTATTTATTTTATTTATTTTTTTTTTATTTTTTTTTGTGACCGGCACTCAGTGAGTGCACCGGTCATTCCCATATAGGATCCGAACCCGCAGCGGGAGCGTCGCCGCGCTCCCAGCGCCGCACGCTACCAAGTGCGCCACGGGCTCGGCCCTTAATTTATTTTTTAAAAGATGACCAGTAAGCTAACTGGCCATCCCTATATGGGATTCGAACCCGTGGCCTTGGTGTTAATCAGCACCACACTCTCCAGAGTGAGCCACGGGCCGACCCCTAAAAGTGTTTTAAACAATATGATTAGTCTTAAATTTTAAAGCAGTGTTTGTCACATCCAGAGAACACATGCATCAGGAAATCCAGTTGGTCAGTCTGTACTGAAACAATCTTGGGACAGCGGAAGGGGGAACTCAGACATTTATATGTTAACAAAATCCCAACTTGATACTTGTGCACAGTACATTTGAGAATTAGTTATTTTGTAACAGTTATTTTGTTTGTAATGGGAACATTGATCTGAGGGGAGCAAAACTGGAGACAGAAATGCTAGTCAGTTAGGAAGGCTGTTGTGGAAATCCAGGCCAAAGCGAGTGGCGTGGAGTAGAGTGGTGGCAGTGAAAATAGAAGTGAACAAAACTGAAAGTTACAAGAGGTTTTGGGATGGGGAATATTTGCTGTAGTCACTAGAGAATGGAAACATTGGGAACACTGCCAGGCAGTATGGAGTGTCCAGTGAGGTTTGGTGATTGTGAGTTGATAGTGGCTCACCATTGTGTATGTAAAGGAGTTTGAATGTTATCTTAAAGGCAAGGAAAGAAATGCCACTGAAGGCTTTAAGTGTGGAGCATGAGTTGCGGGCAAGGCAAGACTAAAGGCAGGACAGTTGTTAAGAGGTTGTTAGGATAGTCCAAGGAACATGATGATTGTACCCTAAAGAAGGGACATGCCAGTGGGACTAGAAAGACATGGACAGATTTAAAAGAGATTTTGATGGTACTAATGGAACACCTTCATTCACCTTCATGGAATGTGGAGTCTGAATTAAGAAGGAATGGGCTGGCCGGTTAGTTTAGTTGGTTAGAGTGTAGTGTTGTCACACCAAGGTCAAGGGTTCAGATCCCCTTACTGGCCAGTCACAAAAAAAAAAATTTTTAAAAATGAGTCAAAGGGATGCCTAGTTTGATGAATGGTGTTATTCACTCAGAAAGGGACCACAGGAGATTTCTGGAAGGACAGTGGTGGGTTAGGTTTTGGATGTTTTGAGATTGCAGAATCTGTGGGACTTTGAAGTGGTGATATCTAGTATATAATTTCTAATTATTTCTTTTTTGTCCTTTTTTTTCTGACCGCGCTCAGCCAGTGAGCGAACCGGCCATCCCTATATAGGATCCGAACCCGCGGCGGGAGCACTGCTGCGCTCCCAGCGCCGCACTCTCCCGAGTGAGCCACGGGGTCGGCCCATAATTTCTAATTATTTCTCATACCTTCTCTCAGCACCGTACTCACCCGAGTGAGCCACGGCCCGGCCCATTTTTCATACCTTCTAATTCTGATGTTATTTCATGCCTTATATAGTATTCTCAATGTCTTTTTAGCTATTTTGAAATAGAAATTGCAATTTTGATATGCACATGTTTTTCTGGCATGTTTTCATTGTAGGAATGCTATTCTACTTATTTTTTTCTTTATAATAAGTTTATATGGGATTTAACATCTATAATTTCTGTTTATTTTTACATAAAATTAGTTTTTATCTTTTAGAAAGAAGCATTGTTCAAAGTAGCTTTTCCTAATTTCCCAGCGCTCCCTCTTCTGTCGTTTTCCTGTGGTGTTAAAAAAATACGGTGGCTTGCTTTCTGAGATTTGTTACTTTTGTTCCCCTCCCCAACTTGTCTGGAGCTTCCCTCTCCTCAATTTGATTCTCCTCTTGACAGTTTCTCTTCAGTGTGGGACCCTGTCCTAGAAGAGACCCCTGGCAGCCAGGTCAGTTTCACCCCTTCAGACCTTCTTGTCACAGGACCATTATATTCATATGGTGAAACCCCTTCTGTTTTCAGTGGCTGTTCTCAGTTTTGCCTGCTGTGCCTTCCATTGATTATTTTAGGGTTCACCTGTTCTCAGGTCCATTTGCTTCTCTCTGCTTTGTCCTGCAATGACACCAGTGCTATGCAGGTCCTGTGGCTGGTGGTGCTTAGTTTTTATGCACTTATATTTTGGAGTTTAGGGCATACCTTGTAACGTAGTTTTGTTGTAAATGCTGTCTGAAGGGTTTTGGTTTTGTTGTCCAGAAGCTCTGTCATTCCATGTGGAGATTTGAAAAGACGTTAAAAACTATGACAGTGCCATTTTCCCAGAATCCTCCAAGAAAACTTTTTAAAGAAACTTGACTATGGATGGGAGGCTAAAGATATGGTAGCTGGAGGGAAGACTTTAAGGTGAAGAGGTGATTTGTTGGTGGTTTTTTAAAGTTGGGAGAATCTCAAGTATGGTTAAAGATTGAAGGAATGAGTAGAAAGGGAAAGAAAAGGGAGGGAATAGATAATAAGTGTGTTGGTGTCCTTGACTGAGTATGTGAGAAGAAATAGGACCAGATGAGAACCATCTTCCATTGTAATTATAGAAAGATGGGAAGGAAAGGCACATGCAGAGGAAGAAGCTGGTGTTCCCTTCTTTGAGAAATAGAAGGAAAGACATCTGCTTTGAGAAGTGGGGTTAGTGGAGGGGCAGGGTAGGGATTGTGAGACTAAAGAAGCTTTGAATAGTTGAGGTTGGAGGTGGCATTGATCTGTGAAGGGGTGTGTGTGTGTTTAACCTTTTTCAGCAATGGAGTAGTCTGTTGTCGGCTTAGAGAAAGCAGACATGAGAGTTGATCCAGTCCGAGGCACGTGGAAGTAGCAAGGGAATTGAGTGTGTTACTAGTAGTGATTGAAATGAATGGGCCATAGAGTCAAGAGAGAGGAAAGTGAATATGAGAAAGGACCGATTGATGGGCAGAAGGTAGAAGGGTGAAGGGAGTAGATGTCTTAAGAAGTTGGAGATGGGCAGGGAAAGGAACAATGGAGTAATAACAGAAATAAGAGGCATTTTTTTAAAAAATGGCTTTGTTGAGATACAGTTCACATACAATTTTTCCATTTGAAGTGCATAATTTGATGGTTTTTAGTATATTCACAAATTATTGCAACCGTTACCACTGTCAGTTTCAGAGCATTTTTATCAGCTTAAAAAGAAACCCTGCACTCTTTAGCTATCAACTCCCCAGTCTCCTACCCTCCTTTCTAGTCATAAGCATCCACAAATCTATTTTCTGTCTATAGATTTTCCTATTCTGTCCTTTCATATGAATGGAATTGTGTAATATGTGGTCGTTTGTGGCTGGCTTCTTTCACTTAGCATAATGTTTTCAAAGTTTTCATTAAATTGTAGCTTATGGGCCGACCCCTTGGCTCACTTGGGAGAGTGCGGCGCTGGGAGTGCAGTGGTGCTCTGGCCGCGGGTTCGGATCCTATATAGGGATGGCCGGTGTGCTCACTGGCTGAGCACGGTGCGGGCGACACCAAGCCAAGGGTTGCGATCCCCTTACCGGTCACAAAAACAAGAAAAAAAAATTGTAGCTTATATCGGTACTTCTATGGCTAAATAATATTCCATTGTATGGATATAGCACATTTTGTTTATTCATCCATTGATGGGCATTTGGATTATTTCTATCTACACCCGCAGCTTTATTGAGGTAAAAATTGACAAATAAAAATTGTACTATGTACATTTAAGGTGTACAATGTGGTGTTTTGATATGTGTATATGTTGTGAAATGATTACCCCAATCAAGCTGATTAACATATCCATCACTTCACATAGTTACCCTTTGTGTGTGTGGTGAGAACACTTGAAATCTACTCTTAGCAAATTTCAAATATACATTATTAACTATAGTTACCATTCTGTACATTAGGTCTTCAGAACTTACAACTGAAATTTTGTGTTCTTTGCCCAAAATCCACCCATTTTTTCTACCCCCCAGCCCCTGGCAGTCACATTTCTAATCTGTTTCCATGAGTTTGACTTATTTAGATTTCACGTATAAGTAAGATCATGCTGTACTTGTCTTTCTGTGTCTGGTTTGTTTCCTTAGGGCTAAATAATATTCCATTATGTATATACCACATTTTCTTTATTAATTTATATGTTGAGGGACACTTGGCTTATTTCCATATCTTGTTTTAATGTTTTATTTATTGTGAGCAATGCTACTATAAGCATTAGTGTACAGGTTTTGTGTGGATGTATGTTTTCAATTCTCTCCAGTGTGTAGATAAGAATGGAATTGCTGAGTCATATGGTAACTCTGTTTAATCATTTGAGGAACGCCAGACTGTTTTCCAAAGCACTGCACCATTTTGCCTTCCCAACAGCAATGTGGGGGGTTCCAGTTTTTCCACATCCTCGATAGCACTTGTTATTGTCTTAACACTTTTTTGTGGGGGGGGCAGCTGGTAAGGGCATCTAAACCCTAGACCTTGGTGTTATAACACCATGCTCTAACCAGTTGAGCTAACCTGTCAGTCCTTGTCTGTCTCTGATTTTAGCCATCCTAGTGGGTATGAAACAGTATCTCATTTTGATTTGCGTTTCCCTGATGACTAGTGATGTTGAACATTTTTGTGCTTATTGGCTATTTGTGTATCTTCCATGGAGAAATGACTGTTCAGATACTTTGCCCATTTTTTAATTGGGTTATTTGTCTTTTTATTATTGAAAAGTAAGAGTTCTTTGTATATTCTAGTATAAGTCCCTTATCAGATACATGATTTGCATATATTCCCATTCTGTGGCTTGTTCACTTTTTTTGATGGTGATCTCAAACACAAAGGTTTTAATTTTGATGAACTCCAATTTATTTATTTTTTCTTTTGTTGCTCATGCTTTACCAAAAAGATAAGAATCCTTTGCCAAATTGAAATTCATGAAGATTTACTTCTATGTTTTCTTCTAAGAGTTTTGTAATTTTATTTTATATTATTTTTTCCTTTTTTTTTGAGACATAATTGATCCTACATATTGGGGGAGTACAGAGTTGACTATCAGTACTTGTGCACAATATGTGATGATCAAATCGAGATAATTAGCATATTCATTGTTACAAAACATAATCATTCTTTGTGTCCATTATTTCTCACTAGTCCCCCCTCCCCCAAGTTTTGTAATTTTAGCTCTGACATTTAGGTCTTTGATCCATTTTGAGTTAATTTTTGTATGTGGGGTGAAGTAAGGGTCTAACTTCATTATTTTGCATGTGACAGTTTTGATCAAGGACTGAAGTATTTAAATTTAAAATTTTAAAAGTGGAGCAGGTTTACTTTAAAAAATAAATGTGTGGCATTTCCAGGTAAGACTGGTTTGTAGTGTAGCTATGGAAATGGATGCCTCAGTCTTCAAGTTAGTGACAAGGTGGGCCCAGGCAGAGGCATAGGTGATAGATAGGAGTCTCAGGAGCAGGGATTTATTTTTTTTATTTTTTATTTTTTTTAAAGATGACCGGTAAGGGGATCTTAACCCTTGACTTGGTGTTGTGAGCACCACGCTCAGCCAGTGAGCGAACCGGCCATCCGTATATGGGATCCGAACCCGGGGCCTTGGTGTTAACAGCACCGCACTCTCCCAAGTGAGCCACGGGCCGGCCCCAGGAGCAGGGATTTAAAACGAGGCTGGAGGAGTTAGATCTGGAAGACACATTGAGAATGAGAGGGAGACCAACTCCATCTCTTACTCTGAAATATGTGGGTAATAGAAGAATGAACTAAAACACCTCTGTATGAGAATTCTTCAAGGGAAGTAATTGCTTCAGGGGAGAGCTAGTAAGAGTTGGACAGAGAGTTCACTGAAGTAGATGATGTAGGGGAGTTTGTCTCCTCTGGAAAAGGATTTTGATGAAGCCCTTAGCAAAAGCAGTATGACTCTAGAGTAGGATGTTCACCTTCAGTTAGACCAGGCTTTGACTCTGATTTGGAGCCTCCTCAGTACTATGCTATTTGTATTTTCTTTTCTTTTTTTCTTTTTATTATTTATTTTATTTATTTATTTATTTATTTATTTTTATATTTGCAAAATTTTTATTTTATTTTATTTTTATTTATTTTAATTTTATTTTGTCGATATACGTTGTGGTTGATTATTGTTGCCCCTCAACAAAACCTCCCTCCTCCCCCTCCCCCCTCCGTATTTGTATTTTCCTATTCTGCCCTAGAAACAAAATGAGTTTTTCATTTGGTGTAAAAAAGTTTCCTGATTTGACATTTCACCACAGACTAGAGGGGGTGAAGCATAAAACAAAGTTTGCTCATTAATCATGCTAATACTATTTTAAGATGTTTGAATTCAATCAGTATTTGTAGGGGGTGGGGAGGGGTGCTAATGAATTAAAGGTATATATACACACCAGGCAAGTTCTTGTAATTTTTGTTTCAAAACCTGTAGGGAACATAAAATCAAGGAAAGAACTGAATGGTTATCATCCACCCATCTCCATTTAAGAGGTGGGAAGACTTCATGTAATTGAGGGAAATGGGAAGAATCAAGGGTGCTGGGTTGTTAAAAAGCTGTAGGTAAAGACTTGATTTTCATAGTATGGGTGTAGTCAAGCAGTCTCTCACAATTCTCTGTTATCTTTCTGGGACTCCTAACCCCAAACACCTCAAGGCCAGAATACCCAGATGTTGGGCAGGGAAGAATGGAGAAGAGGGATTGGCTTGTCCGGGCCAATCAGGCAGACTCAGCAGTATTTGAAGAAAGGGCAGAAACTTAGAGCTTGATCGTCTCACTTAATCAGGAATCTCATATTGACTTTCTTTGACTAGGTTCTTAGGTCCAGCCTGGGTCTGGAGTGAGAGGGCAGTCTGGTTCAGGTCAAGTGTCAGACCCAGTAGGAGTAAGAGACCAATATACATATATCTACCATGTGATAGAGGTAATTCATCAGTGTGGACTAGACCACCTTCACTTAAACCCATTTTTCTGTGTCCTCATAGTTCACTAAACCTGCTCCCCTAACCTGTAGTTCTGCCTCTTCATATCTAAATCCTGGGAGGACAATGACAAGAGAGTCCTGTTCTAAAGCCAGTCCCCTTATCGTGAACCTTAGCTTTTGCTTTTCCATACCTAGAACTAGCCATACCTCATATTTCCTGACCCTTTCTAGGGGTCAACAGGCCATCCCCTAATAGACTAAATAGTCAGTAGACTGAACACTTTCTCTGTATTGAGCAGCATTATCTAATCTTGATGTGGCGAGAGGGGGAAAAAGATAGTGGAGAAGAGAAAGAACACTTAGGTTTTAGTTTCTTTCATTTCTAAGATGTGATAGTTGTACAAGTTATTCTCTAAGTTTTTCCAGGTCAAAATTTTATTATAATGTGATTCGGGACAGAGTTGTGGCCTGTGGGAATCTCATGCTGCAGAAAATGAGTGCTGATATAATAAACATCAAAAATTAAGCCACTGTTTCCCAACCTGAAGGTAATAGTGCCTTGGGAAATCATGAGGTTATTATAAGGAGCTTGCAAATCCACTAGTTCAGCTCTTACTATCTACAGACTAAATATACATCTCCCATCTTTATGTACTGTATTTGAATATATTTTGAACATGTGTAAGTTAATAATGTCAATTTATTTTAAAGTATTATTGAATGTATAGCAATTGTTACATGTTTTCTCAATCAGTGGATGTTATACTGGTTTCATGGGGCTCCATGAAAGCTTTAGATCCTAAAGAGAGATCCACATAATCTAAAAGTTTGGGAATTTCTGTTCTGAGCGATTTTGACATGGGAGAAAAGGTGGAAGAATTCACAACTTAATGCGTCGTATACTTATTAGGTACTGTATATTAAAGAGACAATTCATGGAGCGGGAGAGAAATTATCAAAAAAGATTAAGCTTTTTCTGTATGTAAAGCACTGTAAAGTCTCCCCTTCATCCCTTGTTCCCTTCCTCAGAGGCTGCCACTGTCAACAGTTCCTTGCATATATTCCAAAAAAACACATATGTATCCATGTGCATATATATGTGTATTCATATATGTATGTATATAAATGTATATGTATATATGTAATTACATTTAAAGTGCGCTATCTTATCCTCTAGAAGTCTTTGTAAGAATATTGATATATGTTTGCTTTTAATTCTTATGTTGTAGTAAAAGTTTGTCAGAAAATGTTTTTCTTAAGAATGGAAAATAAAAATTCACTATTCAGATCTTATCTCTGCAGCTGACAGGGACATTTTTTTCAGGGTGAAGAAGGGGAATACAGTGAAGAGGAAAACTCCAAAGTGGAGCTGAAATCGGAAGCTAATGATGCTGCTAATTCTTCAGCAAAGGAAGAGAAGGGAGAAGAAAAGCCTGACACCAAAGGCACTGTGACTGGAGAGAGGCAAAGTGGGGATGGACAGGTCAGTATACACCACAGTCCTCCATTTGGGGACTGGAATAGGGGATCATAACCTTGGAGGAGTAAGGATCCCTTTATCTGTCCTTCAGGAGAGCACAGAGCCTGTGGAGAACAAAGTGGGTAAAAAGGGCCCTAAGCATTTGGATGATGATGAAGATCGGAAGAATCCAGCATACATACCCCGGAAAGGGCTCTTCTTTGAGCATGATCTTCGAGGGCAAACCCAGGAGGAAGAAGTCAGGTAACAGCCACTTGCTGATGCTGCTATCTAGTATGTATTTAGTGCTTACTGTATGCCAGGTACTTTGTTGAGTGCTTTACCTGTATTATTTCATTTACTACTCACAACATTTAAGGTAAGTAGTATGATTATCCTTGTACAAATGAGGAAAGTGAGGCTTAGAATATTTGGTAATTCTTGGTGGTGAAGCTGAGATTCAGACCCAGGGCAGTCTGTCGCAAAAACTCATCTTCTCCTAATCATCAACACTTTTGCCTTCTTTAATCTGAGGCTCAAGGACTTTTATAGGCTGGCTGCCTTTTGGGAGAGAAGAGATGTTTCAAAGGTGTTGAGTGGCTTGTTGTGAAATATTTTCTCATTTCTATTCCTATGTGTTTGAGCCCATCAGTCCCTGAGGTGCTATGATTATTCTTGCTTTCTGGAGGCCAATTTTGTATAATCTGTCTGGAAAGATGGAGAGACTACATGAACTTCCTACTGTCTCCCTGCCTGACCCTATTTATTTCATGAACATCTCTACTTGGCAGATTCCGCCAACCTAAAACACTTTTTCTTGGTTTTGTCCAGACCCAAGGGGCGTCAGCGAAAGCTATGGAAGGATGAGGGTCGCTGGGAGCATGACAAGTTCCGGGAAGATGAGCAGGCCCCAAAGTCCCGACAAGAGCTCATTGCTTTTTATGGCTATGACATCCGCTCAGCTCACAATCCTGATGACATCAAACCTCGAAGAATCCGGAAACCCCGGTGAGGAAATTTTGGAATCTAGATTACTGATATTTTTAGAAAGAACTCCCCTGCTTTTCTAAATCCCTTTCTAGCCAGTAAGTACATAGGTGAGGAATATGGGAAGTCTCTCTGACTCTCAGTTTATATCTCTAGCCGTCCCTGTTGTTCCTTTTTTCTTAACAGTTTTTCCATTCCTTTTTTTTTTTTTTTAGGTTTGGGAGTCCTCCACAAAGAGATCCTAATTGGATTGGTGAACGGCCAAACAAGTCCCATCGCCACCAGGGTCTTGGGGGTACCCTGCCACCAAGGACATTTATTAACAGGAATGCTGCAGGTACTGGCCGCATGTCTGCACCCAGGAATTACTCTCGATCTGGGTGTTTCAAGGAAGGTCGTGCTGGTTTTAGGCCTGTGGAGGCTGGTGGGCAGCATGGCGGTCGGTCCGGTGAGACTGCTAAGCATGAGACTAGTTATCGGTCACGGCACCTGGAGTATACCCCTGTGAGGGATCCATCTCCAGAAGCAGATGCACCAGTGCTTGGCAGTCCTGAGAAGGAAGAGGCAGCCTCAGAGACACCAGCTGTGGCTCCTGACACTGCACCACCAGCCCCTGACAGGCCAATTGAGAAGAAATCCTATTCCCGGGCAAGAAGAACCCGAACCAAAGTTGGAGATGCAGTCAAGGTTGCAGAGGAGGTACCCCCTCCACCCGAAGGGCTGACCTCAGCACCTCCAGTCGCAGAAACTGCCCCTCCTCCACCGACTAAGACTGGGAACTGGGAGACTACAGTGGATTCTACTGCAGGTGGACTTGAGCAAGACGTAGCACAACTAAATATAGCAGAACAGAATTGGAGTCCGGGGCAGCCTTCATTCCTGCAACCACGGGAGCTTCGGGGTAGGTATTTAAGGGTTGGTGGCTACCTTCCCTTTTCTCCCTTTGCATCATTGGGTTTAGGGACATGATATCCATCTTTCCTTTAACTGAGAGGAAAAAGATGGATTCATAGGAACATTCTTCTAGTCCTCAGAGCAGTTTTAAGTTACCCAAGACTGTCCCACAACTTTGGCTACTTCTGAGTCATCATTATTGAGCTCCTGAGTACAGAATTCTTTTCCACTCTCTGTAGAAAAAGTGGAAGAAGAAGGCAATGTTACTATTTGAGCTAATGGTTAAATGTTTGAAGCCAAAAACATTCATTTGGATCAGGATCTTCTCTAATCTCTTTGAATCTTCTAGAGACAGATTGACCAATAGAACTTTCTGTAATGTGTTTTGAATACTTCTAATGTGGCCAGAGTGAGGAATTGAACTTTTAATTAATTGAAATGGGGGGTGGGGTGGGCAGCTGGGTGGTACAGGGACCGAACCCTGGGCCTTGGTGTTAACAGCACTATGCTCTAACCAACTGAGTTAATTGGCCAACCCTAATTAATTGAAATTTAAATAGCCACATGTGGCTAGTGGATATCACGTTGGACAGCATAGTTCTAGATAGTAGAATCCATCTTTTGTCCCTTTGGCCCATTCTGCCTTGTCTTCCTCCAACAGAAAGATTGAGGGATCTTTTCCTTAGTTTCTGAAATCTGACTTAAAGATCGGAAATCCTCATTTGGACTGGGAGTTTCAGCACCCTTCTCAGGTGTGGGTGATTTCTGAACACGAAAAACCAGTGTAGCCTAAACGGGACCTGGAGTTGATCTCTGGACAAAGGAGTACACCATCCTACTGATACCTTATTTCCATTGGAAGATAATCTCTAGAACATTCCTTTTTGTCATTTTCAGTCAAGGGGAACCTCTTTCCAAACTTCCAGCCCAGACCTCTGTGACTAGGACATAATCAAGTAGATTTACAGGACATCCCTTCCATGTCCAATTGTTGCTCAGAAACTTTTGGGCTGAGGTTTTTCAGTATATTTGATAATATAATGTGCTAATTATAACCTACCAGGGTTCTGTGTAGGAAAGTATATGATAGGAAAATTTTGAAATTGAGTTTCCTCACTGAAATCATTTTTTTTTTAATGTTCAAGGACTTAATGGCATGGTGCGTTAAGATAGCAAGCAGTGGGGACAAATTTCCAAATGCTGGTGTTGACAGGAAGTAGAGATGGTTTAAAAGGAATTTTGTGGGCTGGCCGGTTAGCTCAGTTGGTTAGAGCGTGGTGTTGGTAACATCAAAGTCAAGGGTTCGGATCCTCATACTGACTGGCCAGCTGCAAAAAAATTTTTTTAAATAAGAGAGTCATTCTGCGTGTTGATTCTTTAACCTGTCATTTTTTTGATGGCATCTTTGAGTCCTACTCACATATGTCTGCTTTGCATCAGTGACTTTTTTGCTGTATTACAGGTATGCCTAACCACCTACACATGGGAGCAGGACCTCCACCTCAGTTTAACCGGATGGAGGAAATGGTACAAAAAGGGGGAAAGGGGTAGATGGGGGAGGGGGCTATATTATACAGCTTGTTTACTGTTTAAACCAAGATAAGGTCTTGAGGTCATTTTTCCCATTGGTTACCCATGTTTCTTTTAATTTGGGTCTCAGAAATGTAGGCTAGAAGGTTTAGGTTCAAATCTTGATGTTTACCATGATTTTTTCAATTCTTTTTGCAAATACTTATTAAATACCTGCCATGTACCAAGTGTTTTGCAACACCTAAAGGAGGGTAAGCCTTGATATGAGAGTCAGCCCTCTGGAAGTCTTCTTGTTCAGACCTCTCTCTATCTCAGGGTGTCCAGGGTGGTCGAGCCAAACGCTATTCATCTCAGCGGCAGAGACCTGTGCCAGAGCCCCCCACCCCACCTGTGCATATCAGTATCATGGAGGGACATTACTATGATCCACGTGAGTGTTTTCTTATTATTGGGTTATCTTTCTTGGCAGGGTGAAGCAAACTAAGATACCAGTCTTCTGTTTCCTGCATTTCCCTTCTGACCTTTCACAGTGGTTATCAAACATTGGTTGCTGTTTTCTTCACATGAAAAATTGAACATCTTTTAAACGGTTTGGGGGACAAGGAGACTTGTCCATGTGATATGAAGAGTGAGGGTTTATGAGAGTCCCAATGTGATATCTTACAGTGCAGTTCCAGGGACCAATCTATACCCATGGTGACAGCCCTGCCCCACTGCCTCCACAGGGCATGATTGTGCAGCCAGAAATGCACCTTCCCCACCCAGGTAAGCTTTACATCTCTGCTTGTATGTTTCCAGTATGTGAGGATGTGTTGGGGGCTCCACAAACCCCATCTTCCTGAGCTCTGTGCTGCTAGCCTGTGAGGCTGCCATTCCGGCTGCTTGAGCAGCAAACTCCTTCTTGGGTTCATCATGAGGACTTCCATCCTGAGCCTGTTTGTGCTGAGCAGTCCAGCCAGGCCACCCCATGAGAATGGTGTTTTCTTTTTTCAATTTGTGTTTCCTCTTCTTGTCCAGGTTTACATCCCCATCAGACACCAGCGCCTCTGCCCAATCCAGGCCTCTATCCCCCACCAGTGTCCATGTCTCCAGGACAGCCACCACCTCAGCAGTTGCTTGCTCCTGCATACTTTTCTGCTCCAGGCGTCATGAACTTTGGTAATCCCAGTTACCCTTATGCTCCAGGGGCACTGCCTCCCCCACCACCTCCTCATCTGTATCCTAATACGCAGGTGAGATGGCTAATGAGCAAACTTTTCTAAGTACACATCCTTAAATCAGACATGAATGTGGTGGTATGGGGAGAATGCTAAAGCAATTTGAGAGAACATTTCAAAGCCACTTTTTTGCATGTGGCACCAGGATGCCTCTTGGTGGTCAGATGCTGGAAATGCAGCTTATGTAATGCCTATTATCATCTTTATTCTATTCAGTTTCTTTGATGGTGTTTCATTTGAGTGTTTTGTTGTATCATAGGTGGCGATATCTGCTATTTATTCAACTGTATAAAGAAAGTGTATTCTACTCTCTACCAGCCCCACCCCTGTCCAGCTTAACTCCCAACAGGTTGATACCATCTAGTATCTGGAATGTCACCACTGAGCTCAGCCTTTTCCATTTGTCAGGAATTAGAGACAGCTGGGCAGTGCTTTGAAGAAATAGGAACTAAAGCATAATAGTGACATATGAAAGCAGAAATGAATAGTCACTTTATTTTGAAGGGAGGCAGCTTAGAGATTTAAAAAATTTTAAGTTCCCTAATATAATACTTATTTTTGTGGCTGAATAATGTTTCCTGTTCATCATAGGCTGGATGAATTAATTCCATCTTTTTCTTCTCCTGGCTTGTGGGGTCCCAGGCCCCATCGCAGGTATATGGAGGAGTGACCTACTATAACCCTGCCCAGCAGCAAGTGCAGCCAAAGCCCTCCCCACCCCGGAGGACTCCTCAGCCAGTCACTATCAAGCCCCCTCCACCTGAGGTATGAGAGCTCCTTCCCATACTTAAGGCACATGCTACATCAGTGGGCTTTCCTTTTCCCCAGAGGATTTCCCTCCTTTTCTGGGTGTGTTTCTATGGCTTTATTGTATGACCTGATAACAAATTCCACCTTTATTATTTCAGGTTGTAAGCAGGGGTTCCAGTTAATATGAGTTTCTGAATATTTTAAATGTAACATCATATAAAAAGTAAGTGCACAACTTACTGTGACTTCTGTTCTTAAAACTAATGCTCATGCTTACTTGCTTAACAAATAGTGTCCTAATTAATGCTTTAAGTTATATCTCAGGGGAGGCTTAAAGGAGTCCCAAAATTTTCTAGTTTCTTTGTTTTGCAAATGCATTGGGCAGGGTTGAAGTAGAAACCATTGTTAGCATGACAATTTCAATTGGGAAGTTGCAAAGAAAAAATACAGGAGGGCAGTCAAAAGTTGATTAAGGAAAAGGGAAATCTAAATTTGAGGTGTTACAAAGATCCAATTCTAAAGATCATAGAGGAGATACACTGGATTTTTTTGTTGCTTTTGTTTTGTTTAAGGACATTATTTTGTGTTTTTCTCTGACATATAAAGAGCTTAGATAAGGACATTACTTTAAAACACATTATTTAGAAATGTGGGTTTCTGAAACAGCTTGTAAATGCCTAGAAGGTCCACTAACACTTTGATGGTTCTTCCTTTTCTTCAACCCCTGTCAGAACAGCAGAGGTGAGAACTCAGGAGAGAAGAGAAATACAACTGGCTGTCTACTACCAGGAAGGCTTTAAAGATACAGGGTGGCTTCTACTAGCAAGCAGCTGAAGGAGGAGGACCCCTACCTTCCTCTGAGGACAGGCTCTGTTGGAGAGGGAGAAACAGGTGGACTTCCTCCCACCTCTACTCTTTGCTTGAGTTTTCTGTGCTCAGGGGAGCAGAGATCCAGACAGCCCAGGCTTCTGCATCCAGATCCAGAAGTCAGTGGTTTTTTTTCCACTTTCTCTTGGGAAATTCAAGTGTCTTCTGCTCCAGGGAAGCTCCTTCCTGTTTGTTTTGTTTCCTAAGATGTTCATTTTTAGAGCCTGGTTCGCTATTCTTAAATTAATATTTTATTAGTTTTCTCTCTTTCTCTCTGTTTCTTGCTCTCTCTGCCTTTCTTCTGGTTTGCTGGCCTCTCTGGCTTCCCTTTTGACTCTTCCCTGCATCCCAGGTAATTGAGAATGTATCAGCCACCCTTCCCCAACCAAGTCGAAAAAGACCTAGTCTCTCAGTTTTTGTTGGTTTTTGTTATTCTCTTGTATACTTGGATTCTCTTAACTCCTCTACCCCCGTGGAAGCATAGCTGTCTGTACAGTGTCCCATTGTGGAGAAAAGCTCAGAGTGGGTGGATAGGAGCCCTTCTTTTTGACTAAGGTTTTTAGGAGTCTGAGCTTCCATCAGTACCTGTACTACAGTGGGTTTCAGTCCTCTACTGAGGGCAAAGTCTCTGCTGTGGAGAGAGAGAGCAAACCAGATGCTTTTGTGAAAGAGGGAGGGTGAAGTGAGAGCCTTTTTGCACCTTAGGGGGGTATGTATTTTTCACAGTCCTCAGGGCTCAGTCTTTGAAATAAGTGGAATTAGAGGGCCCTGCTTCTCTTCTTTCCATCCCTCCTACCACACTCCCTTTCTAGTTGCTGTGGACCATTGTATCTCTCTAGAGGCAAGTATCCAGCCGGCAGTCTACCCTGTCCTTTGTAATTGCTTTTCTCCATGTCTTTCCTGCTACAGTGTTTTGGATGTTACTACTTTCTTTTCCCCAAATTCTACTCTTGTCCTTGCAAACAGAAGATACCACACTTGGGCTTAAGACCTAAGGAAGCCACTCACCTTCTGGACAAGGGCTCTTCCCTCCTTTCCTCCTTATCCATGGCACTAAGCCACTCCCCTGCTCCCTCTGCGGAAGAGATTCCTGTTACTGCAGCACTTGTGTCTGCCGGGCATAACTTGGCCACTGTCCCTGTCCTATAGAACCTGAGGGAGAAGGTGGTGGCTGTGTCTTTCCCCCGGTAATTTCACTGTTTTTATTCCTTCCCTCTGGCAGCTGCCCTAACCACTCTGAGTCACAGGTGTGTGGAGTGGGTGGGGAGGGGAGAGTGGCACTTAAGCTGTAACCCCCAAGGAGGAAATAATAACCTAGAGATTCTTCCAGGGGTAGCTGGTGGTTGTGCCTTTTGTAGGCTGTTCCCTTTGCCTTAAACCTGAAGATGTCTCCTCAAGCCTGTGGGCAGCATGCCCAGATTCCCAGACCTTAAGACACTGTGACAGTTGTCTCTCTTGGTCCACTGTGTTTAGTTGCAAGGATTTCTCCATGTGTGTTTTGTTTTTTTGTTACTGTTTTAAAGGTGCACATTTGTGATCAGCATTGTGACTTGGCGGTAATAAAATTTAGACTATGAATTTGGCTCTCTTGTCATTGTTTTTCATGAGTCTTGATATGGAAGGGAGAGAAGAGGACTCCCTAATTCCCACAGAGTCACAGTCACAACTCGAGCCTGCTCAGACCTCACCAGAGAGGTGAGGAGCCCCTGTGAAGCCATAAGTGTGCCTGCACCCCATCAGTTATCAACCACACTGCCACATAGACACCAGGGACAGAAAAACTAGTGAGATGCTGCTTATCCACAAGAATATCTAATATTCCTTATACCTTCCTTTGCATTTGGCAAGTAAGTTTCCCAAGGTAATGCTCCACCAAATGTCAAAATAACTGTACCAGGTCCTTGACAATAGGGAAGTGCAGGTAGCTATCTTTCTTGAAAAGCAAAGATGTTGGCACTAAAGTATTATGGGCCACAGTCTAAAGGGAGAGGCTCCTATCAATGTTAGTACAGGTAAGGGGAAGGGAAATTAAAAGACCATCAATTGCAGTTCATGCTGCTGCTTACCTAAGCCACTTGGACCCTGGTGCTTACAGGGCAACTTCCTACTTTGAATTGACTCGTTTCCTTCAGGTCCTGGGAGGGATGGAATCTTACTACAGAGGCTATCCTTGGTATGGGAGAGCAATTGAATTTGATGGGCTGGCAGTATTTTTCTTGGGTTCCACAAATCCATACACTGGGGCATGGGCATCATGGTTCATCTTAAAATGAGAGATGGGACTTGGCCTACACCTTTTCATGCTGCTGCAACAACCGAAGGACCATGACTTTCCTGACCCCCCATCCCTAACTCTTCTTTAAATCACGTCAGTTTGCTTCCTTTCTCCCCTACAGGGTTATGGGTAACTATAGGCCTGGTCTCTTGGGGTCATGCAAAGAATGGCAACCAGTCTTGGGGGTGGTTATTAGCAGGGGGAATGAGAGTGTTAAGATGCTTCCCGCTCACCCCTGCATCTTCCCCAGTCCTGCAGTTAGATCCCATTGCTCTCTGTTGCCCTGGTAACCAGCTCAGCAAGAAGAAACTCCAGCTCAGCAAAGCCCCCAGGTTCTCTCTGCCCTCCAACCTGCCTCTCAGTGGGCAGAAAGAAGGGGAGTGTAAGAGTTGGACAGATCAGACTTTGGTAGCCCTGCCCAATCCCCTTCTAGAAGACTGTGGGCTGGGCTCTGTTTAAAGCTTTTTGGCCCCCATTTCTTCATAGTTATTCATACTTTCCTCTATTTCTTCCGTGATAGAGTGCAGATGCCCTGCCACCCCTCCTCCCCCTTGGGGTCAGCACACAGGTCTGGTACCTTGTTGGTGACTCAGAACAGCAAGGACTTGAAATCCTAAAGACATCTCCCAGCATCTGCAGCCCACTTGAGTTGAGTTGTCCTGTAGGGCAGTGATTTTTCAACCCTGAATCACCTGGAGAGCTTTTCAAAAATACCATGAGGGCTGGCTGGTTAGATCAGTTGGTTAGAATGCAGCCTTATAACACCAAGTTCATGGGTTCGGATCCCCGTACCTGCCAGCTGCCAAAAAAAAAAAAAAAAAAAAATACTGTAAGCCTTGGCCCCACCTCAGAGCCTTAGATCTGATTTAATTGGCCTGGGCATCAGTATCCTGAAAAGCTTCCCTGTGATTCCAGTGTGCAGTTGATGAAAACCACGCTGTTCAAGAAGAACCATGACCTGATGCGGTCTTTTCTCCCTGATTCAAGGTCTTGAACTTTGTCTCTCCTGCCTGATATTCTTGAGTAGTTGGAGGGGTGCTGGGGTCTTGTGCCCCAAACTTCTAGTTTCCAGAAGTCTCCCAACCTCTTTTATTTCCAGCCTCCACACCCTCCACACTCCCCAATTCTCACCCTTCCTAACCAACAATCCCAAATCCTGCCCAGAGAGGAAGTTACCAAGGCAACCAGCTTAATCTGGTAACTGTGGCATGTGCTGGGAGAGAAGCCTTCCCCTCTTCCTATTCAGTTCATAAAATGCCACCTGGGGAGCTCCAAGCTACTCCAGCCAGTTTCTCCTTTCAACCCTGGGGGTATTGGGATGTCCAATAAAGGGAGTCAGGAAGCTAATACTCAAACCTCAAATCCAGCTTCTTAGCCAAAATTGTGCTCTCTCTTCTTTTTACTGTTCCTGCTCCAAATCCACAAACAGATGGGTGTGCAAAGCTTTATTTGTGTGAACACATGCTCTAGCACACATGGAACCAGATATACACATACAGAGATGTGTATAGTACACGCCCTGTTCAATTCTACCACCACTCCCAGCCATTAGCATTCCTGTCCCTGCCTAGTGGGTGCACAGTAAATGGGTGGGGCATTGTCCAAGGAGCCTTACCCCCATCTGGAACCTGTCACTACTCCCCCACCTTGTAAGCCTAACCTGGATATTCCCACACTGAGCACGTCTCTGTATACTCCTCCTTCTGGAGCAGTGTACCCTTAGGGACAGAATAGAATGCTCCTCACATGAACATCAGGAGTAAGGATTATTTGGAGTGCTAATTTGACACCATTTTCCCCACTGCATGGCTATGTAAACTCTAGGCTTTCTATGCTTGATGATGCTAGTTTGCAGTTCTGGGACTTGTCACCCATTTCCATGGCCCTGCTTCCTTCTGCTGCCAGCTGGGCTCAGGTGTCCTCATGCTCCTGGTCTCCTCCCCCCCGCCTACTATCTCTTCTCTTTACTCCAACTAGACCTGCCACAACCTGCTGCTCCCTGCCTGTCTCCTACCTGCCTGCCAGTACCTGCCTTACAGGCCAGGCCTGCACCACCTCTTGTGCCCTACCAGAGAGGGCAGATGGGCACCGCCCCCACTGCCAATGCCAATCCACCCAAGAGGCCTTTCCAGCCCTTCTCTTAGAAGGAAGGCAAAGTCCACATATTTCTGTGAGTATGTCAAAGGTGCACACTCGGGGGTCAGCAATATTTGTAGCTTTCGCTGGCTACAGGTAGGTGAGTCAAGATGTGTAAGCCACAGATCTGCCCTGGCTCTTTGAAACGATGCTAAGAGACCCAGCAATCCCTCGAGATCCAGAGATCCTTTTCCATTGATAAATCACCCCCTCACCTTAGCTCTTTACACCTGCATATGCTCTGAACCCAAACTCCTTACCATTTCCCACCGGTCAGCCCCAGCGCCCTATTTCGAGCCTCGCGCGGCCCCAGGGGCGGGTCCAGGAAGGGCAGAGGCGGGGACTGGGCGGGGATTGGAAGAGGGGGCGCGGTCTCAGTTCTGCCACCTTCCCTCGGGCCAGGAGCGCAGCCGCCGCTGCCACCGCCGCCGCCGCCGCCACCGCCGCGTCCTCTCAGCTTTGCGCTCCGCCCGCTGCCTCTGCCGCCGCAGCCCGGCCCAGGAGCGCAGAGCCGGGCACCGGCCGGGCAGCCTGCCCACGCTTCGGGCCGCGTGCCGGCTGCAGCCGGCATGGGGGGCTACTGAGAGTGGGCACTCCTTCCCTGTGGCACCTCCCCGGGCCACTGGCCACTGGACTCCGGCCAGCGAGCCTCTGCCACCTCTGGCCCCCAGTCCGGAGCCTGGCACGGCCCTCAGCTCTGCGCCTCCGCTCTGAGCATCGTGTCCCCGCCCCCCCCGCCCGCGCCTGGGACACCTGGGTCCCCCGGCGGCCCCTAGGAGAGGGGGTGGGGGGGGCATGAAGCCGCTGGAGAAATTTTTGAAGAAGCAGACGTCGCAGCTGGCGGGACGAACGGTGGCGGGAGGTCCGGGCGGGGGTCCGGGGAGCTACGGAGGGCCAGGCGGGGGAGGGGGACCTGGCGGGGGCGGCGGTCCAGCCGGGGGACCGCGGCCGCTGCAGCGGCGTCAGAGCGTGTCTCGCCTGCTGCTGCCAGCTTTCCTCCGGGAGCCCCCTGCCGAGCCGGGGCTGGAGCCGCCCCCTGAGGAAGAAGGCGGAGAGCCGGCAGGGGTCGCGGAGGAGCCGGGCAGCGGGGGGCCCTGCTGGCTGCAGCTAGAGGAGGTGCCAGGGCCCGGGCCGCTCGGGGGAGGGGGGCCCCTGCGCTCTCCTTCCTCGTACTCCTCAGACGAGCTGTCCCCGGGCGAGCCCTTGACTTCGCCGCCCTGGGCCCCCCTGGGCGCCCCCGAGCGGCCGGAGCATCTTCTGAACCGCGTTCTGGAGCGGCTGGCCGGAGGGGCCACTAGGGACAGCGTCGCCTCAGGTAAGGAGTCTGCGGCTCATCCATCCCGGAGCAGGGGGTTGCCCCTGGTCCCTCTCCTTGCCCTTGCAGAGTGGGGGTGGCCCTGTGCTGGAGCCTGTAGGTGGAGCTGAGCCGTCCGCTGAGGTGGGGTGGGGGCTTAGCCTGATGAGGCACAGACACTCCAGCAGAAGGGAAGCGGCAGTGCCCACCTTCCTCCCTGTAGCAGCCTCACCCTCGGCTGGAGAAGAATCTGGGCCTCTTTATCTCCTATGTCACCCTAAGACATTCTAGCCACAGACTCACGTGGGTCGCTGATGTTCATTACCTCGTTCTGTGGCCCCGAATTAGGGCCTAACACACTAAGATGGAAGCTGCCCAGCGCAGCTCGTGCTGTTCTCCAGAGGCACCAAGCCTTGAAAAATGTCACAGGAGCCCCAGAGCCCAGGGCCGGCCTGCTCAGGGCTAGCCAGACAAGCACAGGGCCTGCGCTGCCTTTTGGGCTGGGGCAAAGTGATTCGTTGCTCTTAGTAGCTTGATGGGCGTCGAGGGGCGTAGCTTCCACTTGAGGGTAGACTCTGAAGGTGTTTGTGAGGTGAGCAGTGGCTGAGCAGGCATCAGGGCCCTGCAGCACTCAGGGGGTCCGAGCCTCTCCAGCTCCCACCCTTCCGGTGGCAGACTTCTTTAAAAAATAATAACCACACCCTGAGAGGTTTATTCCCTAAATGATGATGCTATTTTGCCACTCCCCACCAGCACCCCTACTAAAGGGCCTTTGAGGAAACAGAGGCCCCAAATTGCTGGTTAGTGGCTGAGGTAGAAGACCTAAGGGTCTTTAGGTCTAACTCTAGCCAGGACCTAAGCTCAAGAGGGTCTGAAGTTTGGGTGCCCTTGCTGAGACCCTAAAGATGGTGGTTTCACACTGTACTGTCAGCCCTCTGCAGGGAGCCCCAACCTTGGAGTGTGAAGTGGGGCGCTACTCCTCTCGATTTATCTCAAGACCTGGGTTCTCTCATTTGCTCAGTCTGTGTAGTTGCCCTGGGGAGCTGACACCTTTTGGATTTAATTAGAAAAATATCAGACACACACAGCTCTCCTAACCATAACTTCCCGCCTACACCACACACCCTGTGTCTCTATGACACATTCCCTAGGGAGGCTGTGCATTGGACCAGAGCCTGCCTTGGAAGAGACAGATGCCAAACCATAGCCCCCATATCAGCATCTCCCCCACTCTGCCCCATGTTCCTTTTCCTTTGCTCTGGCTTAGCTCTCCTATGGGATAAAGAGTCTAGGAAGGATGTCAGGCATCCCAGTTCCTGGTTCCCATCCATGGAGCTGGTGATCAGTGCTGGGGACTCTCTGACTCACTTTGAGAACACAGCAGGATATCTGGGCAGAGAGGAAAAGGGAAAAACTATCATTCCCTTTCCACAGGGGCCTGGTGCCATAGACTCTGCTCAGTCTCCCCTGTGGTAAGACTCCTGAATTGATTGTCACCCATATTATCCGGCCTGTTAGGCTGGCTCCCCAGAGTAACTGGTTTGGGAAACCCCAAAGAGTGAATAAGAATCAGCTTAACCTACCACTCTGATCTTCTCCAATCTCAACAATGTTCTCAAGCCATCTTGGTTTCCTCCCATGGTGTGTGGGAGGAGAGAATTTACAGAAGGTACTCTAAACCCCAGCCAAAGGCTCTCAAACTTCTAAGCAGCCCCATCTGAACACTAGGTTCTGCCCTGACACTTTGCTTGCCACAGGCATGTGGAAGAAAAAACAAAGACTCAAGAGTCAGGGTTCTTATTCCACCTCCAGGCAAGTCCCTCCCAGCTCTGGACCTCGGTTTCTCATTTGTGAAATGAAATAGTTGAAGTAGATGATCTTGTGTTGATTCTCCTCCTCCACCTTTATAGCCAGAATGGCTGGCCAGAGGATGGGGAACCAAGGGCCGTCAGAAGCCTTGGTTTTGTCCTGGGGCAGCGCCTGGGGACCTGGCCCTAACCTGTCCTGGTGAGGACACCTGGTTCCCTCCCTGTGCCCTGCCTGTCTGCGTGTGCCAGGCGGCCCTGCCCCACCCCAGGGCTGGCTGCAAGTCAGGGCGACCTTGTACCTGGCTGACTGGCTGAGCGAGGCTCAGAAGGGGGTGTGGAGGGGGAAGGGATGGTGAGAGGAGCCACTCCCCTCCACCTTCCATCATTAACCCTTCCATCTCTGGGCACCCAGAGGACACAGGGTTTCTATTTAAAGGCTCTAGGATCAAAGAGACAGCAGTTGCTCCCTCTCCTTTTTTAATGGGGCTAGTTCCCACCTGCCTAGTTGGAACTCAAAGCTATTAAGTAGGTAGTGGGAAGAGGAGGAGGGACACACACACACACACACACACCCCACTGACACTAACCTCTGTGTCTGGGAGTTCTCTTTGTCTACAGACCCTTCTCTGGGCTACTTCTTTTTTCGGGCAGATCTCAAGCTTGGTGTGTTATCTGACCAACTTCCCATATACACTGAAGGGAAGTGCACATGGCCATCAAATCCCTCCCACCCCCAGCTGCCTTGGCAGCTGCCAACCCCACTCCCGCAGCGGCTGCCCAGAACCTTCACACATGTGTGTACGCACATGTGCAGAGCATGATGGGGCAGGTGGCTGAGGCTCCAGCCTGGCTGAAGAGCACTCACCCGTGGAGGCAGGAGAGGGGGATGCAGGGCTTCTAGACTGGTTCTGGAAGTGTCCTCCTGACATCTGTGGCACCCATTGATCTCTACAGGTATCCTGCTGGATGACATCATCCTTACCCATTCTCTCTTCCTCCCAACGGAGAAATTTCTGCAGGAGCTACACCAGTAATATCCTTTTGTGGAGTTTGTAAAAGGGGAGATCAGGAGGGAGCCACTCCTTCTACCCCACATGTAATGACAGAACCTAAGCACTCCCCTGGAAAACACACCTTTTAGTCCCAGCTTTTCTACTCACCAGCTGTGTGACCTTGGGCAGGTGATCCAACCTCCTGGGGCCTCAGTTTCCTCTTCTATTAAAAAAAAAAAAAAAAGATAAATAGCACCTGCTCTGCCTACCTACAGGGCTGTTGTGAAGATCGATCTGATAGCAGATGTGGGAGTGCTTTGGAGACTGCAGAGCCCTGTACAAATGTAAGGTGTTATTATTCTATTAAGGGTGCCTCTCTCCCCACTGAATTGCTCTAAACATCTGGTTGCCCAGTGAGTTATTACAGGGTCTGGTGTAAACATCAGGCCATGGCTGTGCTTCAGTAGGGTCTGCTAGAGACAAGCCACTGGGCTATTCAAAGGGTCTCATGTAACCATAGGGCCCCTCGCTGAGTTATTTTAGGACCTAATCGTAAATGTCAGGCCACTGAGTAGAATGTCACAGGCTCTCTTAGAAACATCAGGCCTTACAATGAAGTATGGTCAGGTTTGTGGTATCAGCCCCGCCATGAGCTCCTGGCTCTGGGCTAGCCAGAGACTGGATGGGTGGCAGGGTATCCTCAAGTGAAAATCTAACAGGCAGGAGTTGGATGTGGCCAAGTGGGTGCCATCCCTACCTATCTGAGCAAAAATCTGGGCTGGGACATGAAGGGGGTCTTGGCTCTAGGACCCCTGAACCTCTCTTCCCCCTGGCCTCAAATCTAGAGAGTATTGGGGGTGATTTAGCCTCCCATGCTTCCCAAATGCCTTTCCAGTTCCCTCAGATCTGCCCGCCTGGGGATTTTTCTTAACTTACGGGTCAGCTTTGTTCGGGCAGAGGCCTTGGAGGGCCCCGAGGGGCTGGGCCGGAAGCAGGCCTGTCTGGTCATGCTCCTCCATTTCTTGGACACCTACCAGGGGCTGCTGCAGGAGGAAGAGGGCGCCGGCCAGATCATCAAGGTGGGCCTGGGGGAAGAGAAGGTGGGTGAGCAGGCTGTTGGCTGAAGGGGGGCCCCGCGAAGGAGTCATACTCCTCCAGCTGGGTACCTGGAAGGAAGAGGTGCTAGTGGGCCTTAGCTCCTAAGGTTCTTCTATGCTTGAAAGCATGGAGACCCTGCCCTAGCCCTTGCAGAGAGGGATCCTTGGAATGAGACCCCTACCCTCACTTTCTCTGTCCTCCTCTCCCCAGGATCTGTACCTGCTAATTATGAAGGATGAGTCCCTTTACCAGGACCTTCGAGAGGACACACTGAGGCTGCACCAGCTTGTGGAGACAGTGGAGCTAAAGTGAGGGGGAAGGGGCTGGGAGAAGGGAAAGGAAAGAGGTCCCCGAGTTTCTCTATGACAGGGGCTGCCTCTGGCCTTCTGGCTCCAACGAGGTTTTATTTCAGCCCCTTTCTTTTACTAGAGGGTAGCACAAAGCACTGTCTCCAGTCATCTTTCTGTCCATTCTCCCATCCATTTGTCTGTCAGTCTGGTGATGTACTGGTAAATATTTAACAACCAGCACTTCAGGAGAAAGAGCCCTGATTTGTAGTGTTTGCTGATTCCTACAGTGTAAATTCTCTCACCATGGCTGATTTCAAGCTACCGACCTGATGTCAGCAAATGTAGAGTTGGGAAGAGATGTGCAGTAGCAGGCCATTATATGGCATTTCCACCGTACAAATACAATAGATGTAAATAACCTCAAGAGCACAGACAATAAAAATGTAGTAAAGCATTAGGAAACTACATTTTTTGTAATAATTTATTTGTCAATTCATAAAACATGTATATTTACATATATACTTAGTTACATGTATTTTTTTTTTTTAAAAGATGACCGTAAGGGGATCTTAACCCTTGACTTGGTGTTGTCAGCACCACACTCAGCCAGTGAGTAACTGGCCATCCCTATATGGGATCCGAACCCTTGGCCTTGGTGTTATCAGCACCACACTCTCCCGAGTGAGCCACGGGCTGGCCCATTTATATGTTTTTTTTTTTTTTTTGGACCGGTAAGGGGATCGCAACCCTCGGCATGGTGTGGTCTGCACCACGCTCAGCCAATGAGCGCACCAGCCATCCCTATATAGGATCCAAACCCACAGCCTCGCCGCTCCCAGCGTCGCACTCTCCTGAGTGAGCCACGGGGCCGGCCCTTATATGTATTTTAACGGCTGTGTTTAAAAACCAGTTGGCCAAATACCCCCAAACTTAATCTGCTCTCACGAGCCAATGTGAGCCAGCTCCAGGAAACCACACCACATCCATCCATCCATCCATCCATCCATCCACCCATCCATCCATCCCTTCCTTCTGCCCTTTGGGTTTCTCTCCACTCCATCTCCACCACCACAACTTGTTTAGGCCTCATTATCTCTCACCTGGATTATTGCCACAACCTCCTACCCTGGGCTTTGGCTTGTGGTCTTGTGTGCTCTCCCTTCTCTATACCAACACAAGAGAGATGTTTCAACTTATATAAACTTACCTCTTTCCAAAAGCATCCTTGCTGCCCACTGGCGAAGTTAAACATCCTAGCCCAGCATTCAGCACCCGTCCCTTTCTGCCTTCTGCTAATCCTTCCCATCTCATCTCCCACATCCCCCTCCATCCACAACACTCCCTACACATGCCACCATTCTCTCAACTCCTGCGCTGTCCCAGGTTCCTGCTCTTGCTTATATTGTCCCACCCAGAATGCCCTCCTTCCTCCCTCTTCTCTCCCTGTTGTCCTTTAAAGCCCGGGTCAAATGCCACCTTCTCAATGAAAACTCCCCAGATCCTCCTTTTAGGAATAGCTTTCTCTCTCCCCCATACTGACATAGCTCTCCTTTCATTACATTGCCAGCATCTCTTGCCTCGTGTTAGAAGTAGCTATGTGCACATCTGTCTCCCTCCCAGACTGAAGTTCTTGTCGGCAAAATTCAGCAAACATCTGATGATCAACTACCTATCATGTGCCAAGCAATGTGCTAGGCCCTGGAGGATGAAAAAAAAATTCGTTAAGAACCAATCCCAGTCCTCATAAACTCTCAATCTCATAGAAGAGATAAGAAATAAACACAAACAAATATCATCCCAATGTTCTATGGCAGTTGAGGCAAGAAAATGACCTTTCCTGGTAGGTGGGGTGGGTCAGAGAAGAATTCATGGAAGAGGTAGCATTTGATTTGGGTCATATGGACAGTTGTCCCATGCTGGTCATGGTCCTTTCTTCTGACCTTTAACCACCTTCTGAAACTGGTGCTGATACATCCTTGACCCAATTCTGATATCCCTGCTTGATGTTGCCTGCCTGGTGCTCCATATGCCCAGAAAGGCTTGCTGATGCCTGGCTGTGTCCATGCCAGGATTCCAGAGGAGAACCAGCCGCCCAGCAAGCAGGTGAAGCCACTGTTCCGCCACTTCCGCCGGATAGACTCCTGTCTGCAGACCCGGGTGGCCTTCCGGGGCTCCGATGAGAGTGAGTGTGGGCATGAGGAGGAGCAAGGATTCCTGAGTAGCTCAGGGGAACATGTGGGTTCTTGGGGTTTTGGGCACCTTCAGTGGAGTCCCCCTGTGTAGTAGAAACAGCTCCTCTCAAGCATCTTCTTCAGAGGCCAGCCTCGGTGGGGAACACAGGTACCCTAGAGGGGACTGTGCCAGTGCTGCCACTCTGCCCTCCATTGAAAAGCCACTTTCCTGTCTCTGTCCAGTCTTCTGCCGGGTCTACATGCCTGATCACTCTTATGTGACCATACGCAGCCGCCTCTCAGCATCTGTGCAGGACATCCTGGGCTCTGTGACGGAGAAACTGCAGTACTCAGAGGAGCCTGCAGGGCGTGAGGATTCCCTCATCCTTGTAGCTGTGGCCTCCTCAGGAGGTGAGGGTCAGGAAGAGCTAGGCTGGAGAGGTGGAAAAGGAGAACTCACTAGCTCAGTGCCCTGGGGCAGGGATAAGGACTGAATTTTAGGTCCTTGCTACTCAAAATGTGGTCCTGGGACCAGCCTTGTGTGCATCATCTGGGAGCTTGTTAAAAATGCAGCACCTCACACCCCATCCCAGACCTGCTGGATTAGAATCTGCATTTGAACAAGACCGCCAGGGGACTCCTATGCACATGGAAGTTTGGGAAGCACTGGTCCAGGACCACACTTTTTTCTAATCAGGTGCTTCCTTGCGCTCACCTGGCGATTGTGTTCTGGTCCCTTACCTCCCTGAGCATCTAAGGATGCTACATTTTTCAGGCTAAAGATACAGAGTGGGCCTCCAATCCCTGTGGGAAGGCAGAAAGCCAGCAATGTAGCCACAGCCTTATTTTCCTCTAGGTGGGAAAAATTTCCTGCCTTTTTAGTGTCACAGGGATGATAGAGTGAATGCAGAGCTGTGAAAGAACATTGGGGGTAAACAGACTATAAATACAAAATAAACCATTTGACAAATTTCAGGTAGATATGGCATAGGTCTGGATGGTTAGTTCACTTGGTTAGGATATGGTGCTGATAACACCAAGGTCAAAGGTTTGGATCCCTGTACTGGCCAGCTGCCAAAATAAATAATAAATAATTAAACTGGTGATAATATGAGTCCCATTAGTCTAGAATGTGTCAGTGTGGGTCAGGATTTTCTGGAAAGGATGGCAACAGTGGCCGGGGTGAGTGAGGGTGCAGGTGGCTGGGGCTGAGGCTGAGCTGCTCGTTCTCCTGCAGAGAAGGTCCTGCTGCAGCCGACTGAGGACTGTGTTTTCACCACGCTGGGCATCAACAGCCACCTGTTTGCCTGTACCCGGGACAGTTATGAGGCCCTGGTAAGAACTCCTTCACAAGACCTTGGCTGGAAGTGGGGGCTGAGGGCGCTGGGAGCAGTACCTCATCCTGCTACCAGGAGTCCAGCCCCTATGCCCCTGCCTGCCACCAGGTGCCCCTCCCTGAGGAGATCCAGGTCTCTCCTGGAGACACAGAGATCCACCGAGTGGAGCCCGAGGACGTTGCCAACCACCTTACTGCCTTCCACTGGGAGCTGTTCCAGTGTGTGCACGAGGTAGGGACGGAGGCTGGGGCTGGGCTGGGTGCCAGGAGGGAGAAATGTGCTGATAGGAGACAGCGTTTGTAGCAGCAGTCCTGGTTAGAAGGCTCACCTGCCCTTAGCATGCCCTTAGGCAATGCACAGCCATAACCTCTCTGAGCCTTTGTCCCCTCATCTGAACAACTGGCAAAGAGAGAGACCCCATAGCAGAGTGGTTTCAGAGTCCAAGTGCTGTTTATACAGAATCTGACCCAAGGTTAGTATTTTTTAAATATTCACTATTAAAGAAATAAAATAAGGCAGCTACAATAATGTCTGCCAGAAGGTGACCTGAGGATAAGTCAGCCTTTAGCAAGTGCCTGGCACCTTGGTAGTGCTCAGTAGATGGTGGAATATTAATGTTGGCTGTTTGCTTTTCCCCCATCTCTGTTTTTCTATTTTCCACACCTTCCTCCCCCGTCCTCCGGCCTTTCCCTCCTTGTCGCCTTGCGCTGCCACCTTTCCACCCACACCCCGGCGCCCTGGCCGCCCCTCCGCCACCGCGGGTGCAGTTGGAGTTCGTGGACTACGTGTTCCACGGGGAGCGCGGCCGCCGGGAGACGGCCAACCTGGAGCTGCTGCTGCAGCGCTGCAGCGAGGTCACGCACTGGGTGGCCACCGAGGTGCTGCTCTGCGAGGCCCCGGGCAAGCGCGCGCAGCTGCTCAAGAAGTTCATCAAGATCGCGGCCATGTGAGTGCGGCCGGCGGCGGCCGGGGGAGCGCGGAGGCTGGGCGGCCCGCGGCGCCGCCTCCTGGCCGCCCCCTGACCCCGCCTCCCGCCCCCGCAGCTGCAAGCAGAACCAGGACCTGCTGTCCCTCTACGCCGTGGTCATGGGGCTGGACAACGCCGCCGTCAGCCGCCTGCGGCTCACCTGGGAGGTGATGGGACCTCCCTCCGCGTCGTCTCCCTCCAGGGCCGGCCCAGCCATCCCACCTCGGGGGTCTGGGCGTGCTCCCGGGAATGCTGCTAGTATACGGGGAGTCTTCGTGCCAGCAGGAAGGAGGCGCCCTCTTCCGGCAGCTATAGTCCCAGGGCACACAGCTTGCCTAACGGAGCCTGTATTTGTGCGAATTAGTAAAAACCCCGAAGTCTGAGCCGGAGTGGGGGGAGGCAGCCGTAGGCCAGGTCGCAGATTTGGCTGTGGGAGTCGGGCCGAGTTTCAGCCAGAACGCCGCGGGGGCACCTTCGTGCGTGGCGCACGCCTAAGCAGAAGTCTCGCTTTCCCCGGGATATTTAATTCTTCTGAGCTGTTTCAAACTCCCTGCCTGACCTAGCCCAGGGCTGACTCTACTTCCCCACCCACCTGCTTCCCAGCCCCTCTGCAAGACACGCAGGCCCTTTCCCCTCTAACACCGAGGATTAATCAGAAGCTCCCCTGAAACCCAAGGAGCTCCACTCTGATATTCCTTCTCCTTCCTTCAAACTCTCTGCAGAAGCTGCCAGGGAAATTCAAGAACTTGTTCCGCAAATTTGAGAACCTGACGGTGAGTGGGTTTGGCTCTTTCATCTACCCTTGGACTTACACCCCAGAGACCTTCTGTTCTCATAAACCCTCTCTCTCAAGCTTCCCTTTCAAAGTTTTCAGTGTCTGGGACCCACCACCTTCTCCCCATGCTGGGAGGGGAAGGGTGGAAGGACTGCTACCCTGCTTTCCCTGAAAGAGATGGGAGAGCAGTCAAGGCCCTCCCCGCCACACCCCCAGCCAGACATCATACACACCCACCCCTATCTGATCTGGGTGTATCTAGGGCAGGGGGATGATGGAAAAAGTGGGGGACATCTTTGGGGTGCACTGGGCCTATCTGTCCTTTGATCCCTCTTCTGCGGAATGCTAGGACCCCTGCAGGAACCACAAAAGCTACCGGGAAGTCATCTCCAAAATGAAGCCCCCTGTGATTCCCTTCGTGCCTCTGATCCTCAAAGGTGAGGGAATTGCTCCCACGTTGTGGCTCCTCTAGCCACATTCTCCTTCTCCCAAGCCCCAGTTCTGATTCTCAATCCCCTCGCAACTCAGCTCTGAGTGCCCACCTGGAGAGGAGCCCCCAGACTGAGTGGGTTCTGGGGGAGGGGAAGGGTCCTTGGGTGCAGTGGCCCTTAGGACCCCCTCTCTTATCTGTTCCTCACATCTGATTCTTTCCCCATCCCCTAGACCTGACATTCCTGCACGAGGGGAGTAAGACCCTTGTAGATGGTTTGGTGAACATTGAGAAGCTGGTGAGTGGCACTGCCAACCCCCAGGCCCACGAGGGGGGCTCACATCCTCCCCCTCTCCTGTCACCTCCCTGAAATAGCCACCTTCCTCCATGGTGCCCAGCTTGCCTAACAGACTTGACCGTCTCCCTGGTGGCATCACTGTGGCAATTCACCCATGGGTGGCAAAGTGGGCAGGCAGCTCAGGGGCAACTCTCTCTCCCCTCACCTGGCACCTGTTACACCCCTTCCTTTTGGTCCTTCAGAGACCCTCCAGAATTGGGGACTGGTGGGAGTAAAACCAACAGAGTTGGAGAATGGAGGAGGGGGAGCGTATGAGGGGGAGCATCTTTCTGTGCCCTTTTCTGGGCTCATTCCTTGTCATCTCCCAGCATTCAGTGGCTGAAAAAGTGAGGACAATCCGCACATACCGGAGCCGGCCCCTTTGTGAGTACCCAGGGTTCTGAGAGCATTACAGGTAGAGCTCCCTGCTCGAATGTAATGTTTCCTTATGCTTATCAGTTCCTTCCTGCCCCACCCCTATCCCCATCCTCACCCTCGTGTTCTGCCCAGTGTGTGTGTAGAGCGAGAAGGGAGGCTGGGAACCGACTGCCTCTCTCTCCTTACACCCCAGGCCTGGACATGGAGGCGTCCCCTCATCACCTGCAGACCAAGGCCTATGTGCGTCAGTTCCAGGTCATTGACAACCAGAACCTCCTCTTTGAGCTCTCTTATAAGCTGGAGGCGAATAGTCAGTGAGAAGAGAGGTTCTGGGCAGCGCCCACCAGGGGCCTTGGGCACCTGGCACTCAAGCACTTTGCACCATGTCCTAACCCACATCTGACATCTTTCCCCTGGAGCAACTTACTGGCCCTCAGGAAAGAGTTGTGTGGACTTACCAAGGGACTTATAAGCCTGTCCATCCTGCTGAAGTCCTCTTCCCCTTGCTCCTTCAAGCCAAAATCACACTTTGCTGGTTCCTGCCCTTGCCGGGAAAGGGGGCAGAGAGCTCCCTCCTCTCTCCGCTCCCATTGAGGTCTGCTCTGCAGATGGAGTTTGCAACCTCCTCTTCCCAAGCACGAAGGAAAAGCTGCCACCCTTCATTTCGCAGAGCAGGATTGTGGGAGGGATTGTCACCCTTCTTCTCCTCCTGTCTAGCCTCTACCTGGTCAGGATGGGACTCCCGGATGTACCCCCTGGAATATTATATTGCCCTGTGTCTGAGTGCGTGTGCATCGTGTGTCCCCTTTTAGGGAGCTGGAGTGCATCTGGTCAATGAGGGAGGGTGTTGTGTGTGCTGTGGGGGTGGTGTTCATTCTGTTTGGTGCTACCCTTGTCTACTCTGCCCTGGGACGATGCAGGGTGCTTTCCCCACCCCCATCACTCCCTGCTCAGTTCCTCGTGCTGCCTTGCGTGCCCAGGCTTGCAGGCCAAGCTGCTCCTGAGGGCAGGGAGCAGCTGCAGGTGGGAGCAGTTACCATCAGCCCTTGTGGGTCCCCACTCAGGCCTCCCAAACGTCCCTGTGTGGGCTCCAATGAGAGGGTAAATGATGCTCAGGGAAACACAGGCCTAAGCTGCCTATAGGACCCTCCTGCCTTGCAGTGGGATGGGGTGCGGCTGTATCAGGAGTTAGGGGTCGGGCTGGCCCGTGGCTCACTTGGGTGAGTGCGGTGCTGAGAACGCCAAGGCCATGGGCTCAGGTCCTATATAGGGATGGCCAGTTGGCTCCCTGGCTGAGTGTGGTGCTGACAACACCAAGCCAAGGGTTAAGATCCCCTTACTGGTCCTCTTTTAAAAAAAAATAAATAAATAAGAGTTAGGGGTGCTTGCTGCCCACACTCCTGCTTTTTGGGGCATCTCACAGCTAAGGAGGGAGTCATCAGCCCTCTTCTGGCTCTTGTGTCTGACACCACCAACAACATGGTCTCTGTCCCTTTCCCTGTCTTGACGTCTCCTTTGTCCTCTCCTTAGAGCTGGGGTAGGGTGAATCCCTGTACCTGGGGAGGGCAGCCGCTCAAGAAAAAAGTGGGGGAGAGGGGAGACTGTAAAGGTGACACTGAACCCTGGCAAGGCCTCTGTTACCTCTCTGTCCGCCCCCCCCCCCATCATGGGCCTGCAGGGCCAAGGGGTGCAGGGTCTCCTGGCAGCTACTGGGTGAGGTTTCCTGGCGCAGCCTCACCCTCCTTTCTGACACCACCTCTTTCCCTTTTGAAGAGGCAGCAGCTGCTGCTGCTCTTGCTCTGAGGGTGTATATATTTTTTACCCAAAGCTCTGGAATTGTAAATTTATTTTTTAAAATTCAAAGAGGGAAAGAGCCTTGTATCATATGTAAACATTGTATCATAGGTTATGTTGTACAGTCCCTTTTATACAGTGGTCTATCTTGTTCCTGCTGCAAAAAATGTCTGTGGACATACACAGGAGCTGTGTCCCACCCCTTCCAGCCCTTCCTGTGACAGTGGCCCTCCTCCTGCTCCCTGCTCCCTCCCTGCAACTGCTGATGCGCTCCCCTCTCCCTGCAGCCCCTTGACTTCCCACCCTTCCTCCACCCCCCTCAGCAGCCTTTTCACTCCAGTTCCCTCCTAGAACACTGGGACCCACTGGCCCAGTCTTGGCTGCTGCTCTGCCCTAGCCTTGATGCCTGCCCTGCTGTCTCCCAGGAGCCCCCAGTCCCCACACCATGCCTCGCAGCTTTAACAGAGTGAACCGTGTGTTGTACCGGCTCCGTTGTCATTGCAGAAACTGCTGGGTGGAGAAAAAGCAGATAAAGTCTATGAATCAACCTGCCTGCTGTGCTTCATTCTGTTTCTTTGAGGCTTGGGAAGGGATGAGCGCGAGGAGTGGGGACGGCCTCCCTGTGCTGCAAAGCCTCGCTGTTCTGGAGTGACTTTGAAAATGTGCCTGGAGCTCGGAAGAGTGGATGTTGTAGTCCTTTCATGTTCCGGGTGGCATAAATATGTGATCAGGCTTAATTCTAACCCTGTAAGATAGAAGATGGAGTCCCAGCCTAAGGTTCAAGTTACAGGGTTAGTGAGAAAGCAGAACTGGTACCCTAACCCAGGTCTGTCCACTGCAGACAGATGAACTATTTGCATAACCAATATTTGCCAGTTCTACTAAGGTATGGAGCAGGCAGAGCCTAGTGTTAGGCTCTCATGATAGCCTAAGCTTCAGGAGACAGCGTGTACTCAAATTGCTGCACATTAGTCCTTGATTTTCCCTTGTCCCTCATCTGTTTCTCCCTCAATCTTCTGCATCTCAGAAAATGGTCTTCTTGTCTACAGCCATACCAGCCTGAATGCGCCTGATCTTGTCTGATCTCGGAAGCTGAGCAGGGTCGGGCCTGGTTAGTACTGGGATGGGAGCAAATGGTCCTCTCATACACCCAGGTTTTCAAGGCAAAAGTCTAGGACCCACCCTTCATGTCTCTTTTTCCTGTCCCTCACTCGTCTCATTAGCCGGTCCCATCAGCTACAATTCCATAGCATATCCTGATTGATCCACTTCTCTATGACTCCGGGAGCACCCTAGTCCGAACCATCTTCATGTCATCATTGAATGTCTACAGTAGCCTCCTACCTGGTCTCTCAGCTTCCTTTCTCCAACGTACCCCTACCTGCTACCAGTTGAGTTCCACCTTACAGGCAGGGTGCTCTTTTAAAAACCTCAGTCAGATCAAGTAGGGTTAAAATTTTAAAAACTGGCAACACCAAATATCAGTGAAGATGCAGAGTGACTGGAAATTTATACATTGCTGGTGGAGTGTAAAGTGGTACGACCACTTTGGAAAACTGTTTGGCAATATTTACTAAAACTAAATGTACACCTAGCCTACGGCCTGGCATTTCCACTCCTGGGTGTACACTCAGGAGAAATTAGTGCTTATGTCCACCAGAGACATGTAAAAGTGATCATAGCAGTTTTATTCATGATAAATTGGGAAAAAAAAAAAAAAACAGTGTCTTTCAACAAGTGACTGAATAAATACGTCATGGTATATTCATACAATGGAATACTACATAGCAGTAAAAAAGAAACTAATACTACCTTCATGAATGAATCTCACAGACTTCATATTGAGTAAAAGAAGCCAGACACAACATACAGACTACATACTGTGTGATTCCATTTAAGAGAAATTCAAGAACAGGCAAAATTAATTTATGAGGATAGAAGTAAAAATAGTGATTCCTCAGTAGAGTTGGGAAAAGTATTGACTGGGAAGGGGCATGAAGAAGCCCTCAGGGGTGATAGAAACGTTCGGTACCGTGACCTGGGGTGGTTGCACAAGTGTGTGTATGTGCTCATTGAGTTGTTCATGTAACATTGTACATTTTATTGTAGTTTTATTATGTTAGGCCTCAATTAAAGCAATTCAGATTGTAACCCTCCCATCTTCAATAACAGATTAAAAATCAAAGTCCTCCCTCCCTGTTCCCATCTTTGCCCTTTGCCCCTTACTCACTCCACTTCAGCCACACTGACCCCTTTCCTGTTCTTAACACATGTAACCCTCATTCTTGTCTCAGAGATTTTACCTCTGCTGTTCCCTGATCTTTTCCTGACCACTCTGACGACAAGATCCCACCCCACCTCTGACTCTCTTTCCCGCATTATCCTCCTTTATTTTCTTCAAGGCACTCATCACTACCTGACATCACGTACATTTCTTTGTGTATTTGCTTAGTGTTTACCTCACTAGGATGTTAGCTCAGTGAGTCAGTCTCGTGCACTATCCAGTACCTGGCACAGAGAAGACACTCAATACATCTTTGTTGAGCACATAGATTAGGTTGGTTGAAATAGGAGCCATAGGAGTGGGACAAGCCACAGGATGATAAATGCTCTAGGAGCTGAGCCAAGGAGATTCACTACTGGCCTGGGCATGGAGGGCTGGGCGGGAAGAAGAGAAGACTTCTTGGAAGAGATGACCTAGGCGTTGAAGCACGGATAGGGTTTGATGGCCAAAGTGTAGAAGTGGAAAGTCAGGGATGGGGCACTAGGGGGTGCTCTGGAGTTGGGCCTCACTCCGCATGGAGAGCTGCCCTAGTCCTATTGGATTGGTCACTAGGGAGCCAGAAGTGCAGAGGCTGGACAGGTTCTACCCTCCTCAAAGGGTGCTGGTCACACCCTCAAGGACTCCATGCGCTCAAGCAATATTGTGGGCACCTAGTCCTTGTTGTCCCCCCAGCCTAGGATGGCAGAGGGAGTGGTTTGGGTTACTCCCCTCATCTCCACCTCAGCTACCTTTGCAACCATCAGCCTTCCACTTGTCAGGGATGATGATGTGTTGACATTCCAAAGTGTATACTTTGACACTGGTTTTACATGCATTCTCTCATTTAACCTCCCCAACAAACCCATGAAATTGGTTCTGTCAGTTCCACTTTTCAGTTGAGGAACTGAGGTCTTGAGAGGTTTTGTAACAGAGGCACAGAGATGCCAAGTTTCCAGCCCTATGTCTCCCAGCTAGCAAGGATGAGAACCTAGTTATTCTGACTGCAGAGCCCACAGTTCAAGCTCTGCAAATCCTGGCTGCTTGAATAACTGAGAAACATTCACCTTGTGTTTATCAAGCTGCTGGTCACCTGACTGTGGCTAGGGGAACTACTTTTTAAACCCATCTTTTCCTCCACTTCATCTGCATTAGGAGAGTGGCCAAGAGACCCAAGAGGTAGCCAAAGGGCTCTGTGGGCTGTGGGGGAGAGAGGATGAACTTACCTAGTAGCATCACACCTCCTAGACTGGTCTAGCAATGAACAAAAGGGTGAAAATAATCTGGAGTGATCAGAAGACCAAGTTAAGAAAGTGCATGTGTAGAGACAGTGAAAAATTTAGGCAGTGCCTTTTTAATCCACTAGGTGTCATCACTAGGATTTCCCCGGATGCCTGGGGATGGGGTGGAGGTGGCAGGACACAGAGGGCATAGAGCATTTCTTGGGGGAATCTTGAGTGTCTCTGAGAGGGTCTATCCCCAGGCATGAGTCATATTTGACCAGAAGAATGTGTTTCTTCAGTCTCTCCCTCTCTACTGGCTCTGCCCATTTAACATACAAATCCTCTCAAGTCTCTATTTATAAAAAACACTTTCTTTGATCCTCACATGCCGCTGTAGCTACTGTCCCTTCTCCCACTACCAGTTTATGACCAAACTTCGTGAAAGGGTTGTCTCCATTTACTGTCTCCACTGCCTCATCCCCCATTTATTCCTTTTTTATTTTGTCTTGTTTCTCTAACTTTTTATCATGAAAAATTTCAAACAGAAAAATTGAAAGATTAATACAATGAATACTTTTAAACCTTCCTAGAGTCCATAATTAACATTTTGCTAAATTTGCTTTTGTTTTATCGCTCTCTAGACACACACACACACACACACACACACACACACACACACACACACACACACACACACACACACACTTTTTTCTTTTGCCAAAGTATTTGAAAGTAAGTTGCAAACATTATATCATTTCATTCTTTAAAACTTCAGCAAGTGGGGCTGGCTGGTTGGTTCAGTTGGTTAGAGCATGGTTTTGCTAACACCAGTGGTCCAGAGTTCAATCCCTACACTGGCCAGATGCCAAAAAACAACAAAAAAACCTCAGCAAGAAGCTTCTAAGAATAAGGATACTTTCCTACGTACGCTCCATGTCATTATCACATCTAAGAAAACCAACAGTAGTTCCACAATATCATCCAGTCTCTTCTTAAATTTCATAGATTATCTCAAAAATGTCCTTTTTATTTTTTGGTGGCTGGAACCCTTGACCATGCTGTTACAAGGCTGTGCTCTAACCAACTGAGCTAACGAGCTAACGAGCCAGCCCTCAAAAAGATCCTTTAAAAAACTTTTAAAAAAATTCGGATCCAATCAAGGTCCATGCATTGCATTTGGTCGTTATTATGTCCCTAGTCTCTCTCTCTCTCTTATTGTTTCTTTTTCCTTAGTTTCTCTTAATCTAGAATAGCTCCTTATCTTTTTTTTTTTTTTTTTTTTAATGACATTGACTTTTTGAAGTTCAGGAGAGATGTCTTGTAAAATGTCCCAACCTCTTGACTTTTCTGATTGTTTCACCATGGTGTTGTTTACATGTACTTACATCACCTCTACACATTATTAGTTCTGCCTTAAGCAACACTGTCCAAATGTAATGTGAGCCACATATGTAATTTAAATTTCTAACAGTTACATTTTAAAAAGTAAAAAGAAACAGGTGAAATTAATTTTAATAAATAATATATTTCATTTAACTCCAAAATGATATCATTTCAATGTGTAATAAATATAAATATATTGACGAGCTATTTTACAGTCTTTTTGTGGGTATTAATTAAGTTTGAAGTCTGTTGTGCATTTTATATTTACAGCAGAGCTCAATTTGGGCTAGTCACATTTCAATTGTCCAATAGCCACAAATGGCTAGTGGCTACCTAGTTGGTTAGCATAATTTAGTGGTTTTCTGGAGCTTAAATATTCTAGGAAAAAATACTTAAAAAAAAAAAATGCTCGTCAAGTGAAGCAGTGGAAGTGGAGAAGGAACAAAGAAATCTGTAACTGGTTGTGATCAATCAGTTGTAAACCCAACTGCCCTCGGAACTGCCAGAAAAAGTACTCTATGGGTGATGCTGTTAATTTCAATATACGAAGAGGCAAATGATGTCAGGTTGGCCCATGTTAATGATGGCTGAGTTTGACCCCTTCATTAAGGGAAGACTGCCAGATCTCTGCATTAAAAAGACACACTTTTTCCCTCTCTTTGCTGTTAGTATGTTGTAATTTTTGGCATCTTGCAAATATCCTGTGTATTCCAATCATTCATTCTTGTTTAAAAAAATTATGCTAAAATGTGTAATATTTCAATCATACAAAAAGTTTAAAGACTAATATAATGAGCATCCATGTCCCCACCACTCAGCTTAAGAAATGAAACCGTACCCTACAGCTGAAGCCCTCAGTACCCACCCCAGTCACATCCTCTTTCTTTCTCCCCAGAGACAGCCTCTTTCCTCGGAGTGGTATCATTCCCATGCAAACTTTTACTACATATGTGTACATCTTAAAACAGTGTTTGCATTTTGGGGGGGTAACAGTTTTATTGAGATATAATTCGCATACCATAAAATTCACCTGTTTAAAGTGTGAAATTCAGGGCTGGCTGGTTAGCTCAATTGATTAGAGTGTGGTGTTCTAACACCAAGGTCAAGAGTTCAGATCGCTGTACTGGCCAGCTGCCAAAATCTTTTTAAAAGAAAAGCTCAAAATAAATGAATAAATAAAACATTCAATGTATTTTTTCATTTTAGAACCTCAAAAAGAAACCCCTGCACAAGAATGTTCATAGCAGCATTCCTTGTAATAACCCCAATATGGAAACAACCCAATGTCTATCAACTGGTGAATGGAGAAACTAACATGTGGTATAACCATTCAATGGAATATTATTCTACCAGAAAAAGGAATGAAGTACTGATATATAGTACAACATGGATGCACCTTGAAAAAATTATGCTAAGAAGCCAGACATGAAAGGCCACATGTTATGTGATTCCATTTATATGAAGTGTTCAGCACAGTCAAATCCATAGAGACAGAAAGTTGATTACTGGTTGCCGGGGGAGGAGGAGGAGAGACTGCTAATGAGTTTGGGGTTTCTTTTTGGGGTGATGGAAATGTTCTGGAATTAGTGGTGATGGTTGCACAACATTATGAATATACTAAAAACCAGTCAGTTATATACTTTAAAGTGGTTAAAATGTCAAGTTTTATGTTATATGAATTTTATTTGCGTGGCTTGTAGACTCATCACTCCAATCTCTGCCTCTGTCTTCACATGGTGTTCTCCCCAGTGTGTCTCTCTGTGTCCTCTCCTCTTCTTATAAGGATACCAGTCATTGAATTCAGGTTCCACCTAATCCAGTATGACCTCCCACCATGACCTCAATTTAACTGATTACATCTGCAAAAACCTTATTCCCAAATAAGGTCTAATTCGAAAGTTCTGGGTGAACATCGATTTTGGGGGACATTATTCAACCCACTACAAGGTCCCCATCACCTATTTTTTAATTGGATTATTTGTCTTTTATTATTGAGTTTAAGAATGTTTTATATTTGCATGTTTTAAATCTTTATATAAATACTATCAGGGCTAGCCAGTTAGCTCAGTTGGTTAGAGCGTAATGCTGATAACACCAAGGTCCAAGGTTCGATCCCTGTACTGGACAGTTGCTAAAAAACAAACATAAGATAACAAAATATAAGATAAACAAAATATAAGATAAATACTATCATACTGGATGTGGTGTTCAACAATCCCTTCTCTCTCCCCCTCCCCCATTATGCTTGTGAGATTCATCCAGGGCCATATGTATAATTCTGATTTGCTTGGTTTTGCTGCTCTTTGTTTCTCTTTCAGTCTTCAACCCAGTGCATCTGGCTTCTGCTCTCATCACTCACTGAAACTGCCCTGGTCAAGGGCACCAATGGCTCCATGTTACCAAGTCCAAGGACACTTATCTTCCTCTAGCTGGCATTTGATATTTCTGACCATTCTTCCTTCCTGAACACTCATCGCTACTTCCAGGATGCCACACTCTCAGGATTTCCTCTGTTCTCTGTCTCGGTCTCCCTTGCTGGCTTCTCCCTCAGCCTGGTCCTTGCATATGGAATTCCTTGGCTTTTTCCTAAGCCCTCTTCTCTTCCCTCTACAATCCTGGGCTTAGATTTCATTATTCTATTTCTTTTTTTTTTTTTTTTTTTAAAGATGACCGGTAAGGGGATCTTAACCCTTGACTTGGTGTTGGCAGCACCACGCTCAGCCAGTGAGCAAACCAGCCATCCGTATATGGGATCCGAACACGGGGCCTTGGTGTTATCAGCACCGCACTCTCCTGAGTGAGCCACGGGCCAGCCCTCATCATTCTATTTCTGTTTGGGTATCTGTTGCTACATAAAAAACTATCTCAAATCTAGTGGCTTAAAACAACAACCATTTTATAATTTCTCATGATCCTCCAGGTTGATGGGGCTCAGGTGGATGGTTCTGCTGGTCTTGCTTGAGGTCTCTCATGTGGCTGCAGTCAGAAGGCAACTAGACCCTATAATACCAACGTCACAGGTTCGGATCCCCATACCAGCCAGCCACTAAAAAAAAAAAAAGGAGGCAACTAGATCTAGAATGTCCAGAACGGCTGGCTCACATGTCTTGAGCCCTGGTGGGAACAACTGGACTGCTGGGATGAATGGACCTTTCTCTTCATGTCAAGGCCTTCCCCTCTAGGTGGTCTCTTCAGCAGAGCAGCTGTTTTCTCACATAGGAGTATAGGGATCCCAAAAAAGCACAAAAGTGGAAGCTGCCAGGCCTTCTTAAGGCTTAGCTCTAGACGTGGTATAGCCTCTCTTCTGCTGCATTCCACTGGCTAAAGGGAGTCACAGGCCAGCCCACATTCAATGAACACCAGGAGTCCTGGTTCATTGGGAGTCATCTTTGGAGACTAGCTACCAAATTGTTAGGATTGCTCTTCTAAGTTCTAGACCCAAATGTCCAGTGGCCTACTGGACCTCTCTTCTTGAATGTTCCACCAGGCTACCCAGGCTCCTTGACCACCCCAGCCCCTCCTTTTCCTCCACAACTCTTTCCAAACCGTCAGCATCACCTCCATGCAGGAGCTCAAGCCAGAAACTTAGTAATCATCTTTGGCTCCTCCCTCTCTTCGGTCCCCATATTCCGTTTCTTAAATATCTCTAGAATTACTTTTCTCCACCTCCACTGCTGATACGCTAATAATGATCATGGCTAAGTTTAGTGAGTGCTTTTCATGTATGTAAACACTTGGAATGCATTCTATTTATTCTTACCTCCATTTTGCAGATGAGGCTGGTAGAGGCTGGATAACTTGCCCAAGGTCTCCCCTTATTCAGTAGTGGGGAGAACTAAGAGGCCTTGGGCTCTGCAGACAGGCAGACCAGCCTCCCAAGCCTTTGTGTGCAGCCAGTGCTGAGTGGCCACTCAGTGTAGGCAAGTGTCATCTCTCACTTGGACTTCCATAGCAGCCTCCCAACTGGTATTCCTGGCTCCCGCATGGCCCCGTCTAATACATCTTCCATGCTGCAATCAGAGGGATCTTTCCAGAAAGCAAAGTGGGTTATGGCACTTCTCTGCTTAAACCTTTCAATGGTTTCCCACTTGTTCACCCTCTAGATAAAATCTAACTTTTCACAGCCGAGAATAAAATCTTCCACAAAGCCAGGCCCATGGCTCACTCGGGAGAGTGTGGTGCTGATAACACCAAGGCCATGGGTTCGGATCCTATATAGGGATGGCCGGTTTGCTCACTGGCTGAGCGTGGTGCTGACAACACCAAGTCAAGGGTTAAGATCCCCTTACCGGTCATCTTTAAAAAAAAAAAAGTCCTCCACAAATTGGCCCCAGTGCAGTATGGGACAGTGGTTCTCCACGGGGACATTTTGAAAATTATTATAATTTTTTCTTGTCTATAACAATGATAAGGACATGCTAGTGGCATTTGGTGGGCAAGAATGATCCTGGGTTCTACACGACTTTTGGATGTCCTCCTGGACATTCTATGTGAAAAATCTATTTATAATTATCTGGATTTAGAATTTATCTCCATTAACCCTACATCCAACAGAGAAGGGGACAGGTTTATTTCTGGTTCACCCAGACCGTGAAGATGCAGTCCTTTAGTTCCCATCTTTATGGAGGAAAAATCTCCTATTAAATTCTCCCCATGGAGGAGGTTCAGGGGTGTTTCCTTTTCCCACGAGACACTGACGAAAGCTCATATTCACCTAGTTAGGCAAGTGTCCTTGTAGCAAAAGCCTGCAGCAGTGTTCCACTTACCTCTTTCTACATCCCCTGTCTTCACTTACTCCGTTTTGTCTTGAAAATATTTTACTTTTTTAGCAGCTCATCAAAACATTTAAAATTTAAAAATATATATTTTGTCCAGGAATTTTAGTTGTTTTTAGGGAGATGGCCTTCCAGGTACTTAGCTTGGAAAAAGAAAGCACAAACACAAAATATTTTTGCACATATGTAATATAACCTGTCTTTTCCAGGAATGCAACTACTATTTAAATTGTTTTGTATTGTTCAGAATTTTACCAAGAGGTGTTCACCATTTTGGAAAATCAAAACACTAATGGCAGTGCTGCCCAATACAACACTCTTAGATCAGTCTGCATTTATCCCTGACCCATTCTTAGTGATTCTAGGTATGGGACAAGTATCTGACTACTTTACTTTACTACTTTACTTAGATCAGTCTGCATTTATCCCTGACCCATTCTTAGTGATTCTAGGTATGGGACAAGTATCTGACTACTTTACTGTATCATTCAGTGTAGTGGTGCCTGAGCATTTGCATGTTGAAATGCCTTCCTCTTATTTGTATTTTTTTAATAGTCAGGGCATTATATTGATTTGTTTTTTGAAATCACGTATCCAGGTAGCTAATATTATCTGTTACTTTTGCTTCAATTTAGTAGAGTTACAAAATATTTGCTATAGGAGGGGACTTTGGGTCTGGTAGGGTACAGAGTCACTGGTATGGGCATTAACAGCACAGACTCTGGAGACACTTCTGCTACTTTCCAGGTATGTGACTTTGAGTAAGATGGATAAATTTGGTGTGTCTCGGTTTCTTTGTCTGTAAAATGGGGTAAAAATACCTACTTTGGAAAGTTATTGTGAGGATTCAATGAGTTACGACATGTGAAGTTATAACAGTGCTTGGCACATGGTAAGTGTTTATAAGTGTCAGACCTTGTGATTACTTTTCAACTAATTTCGTTGTTTGTGGGTTTTTTTGTTTTTGGCTGCTGGCCGGTAGGGGGATCCAAACCCTTGACCTTGATGTTCTCAGCACCACACTCTGAGTGAGCTAACCAGTCAGACTTCTTTCACTTAATTTCTTGCCTTTCCCCTAAGATCTAGTTTGACCACATCAAGCTCTTGGAATGTGCAACGATTCTTCTTGCTTTGGACATGCTCTACCTGGAGCACTTTTCCCTCCCTTGCTCTCTGGCTGATCCCTACCTATCCATCAGGCCTCATTTAGAAAATGGGTAATGGCCTCACTTAGTTACTTTCTTCAAGAAGCCTACACGACCTCCCCAAGTCTGGGTGAGATGTCCCTGTACTCGCCCTAGTGGCTGCCCTTATCACAGAGTGATGTTATAGAGCAGAGAGGGCTTACATTAGCTACTGCAGGAAGGGAAAGCTCTCTGAGGCGGGAGCATTTGAGCTAAGGCTTGAAAAACGAGGAAGAGGCAGAGTACAGCCAGTACAAAGGCCCCGAGGTGGGAACTACTTGGTGAGTTGCAGGTGTAGAAAATGAGGAGGGGACAGATAGGAAATGAGGCTGAAGAGTTGGGAGGCCCTAGTAAGGAGTTTAATTAATTAATTAACTAATTAATTTAAAAGGTGACTGGTAAGGGGATCTTAACCCTTGACTTGGTGTTGTCAGCATCACACTCTCCGAACCCGTGACCTTGGTGTTATCAGCACCGCACTCTCCCAAGCGAGCCACGGGCCGGCCCTACTAGTTAGGAGTTGAGATCCACCATCTCCCTGGTCCAGTCACCCCACCTTCAGGCATGCAGGACTACATACCTGAAAATCTTTACCCTTGTGCTCACTAATCCCTATGCCTGGAATGTATTCCCTGCCTTCTCTGATTAGTAATAACATTCTACTCATCCTTCAAGGCCTACTTCAAAACCATTTATGAAAACTTCTCCCCTTCCTTAGCAGAAATTAATCATTCCCTTGTCTGATTTCCCACAGCATATATGTCTTTCTGGCACTAATCACATGCTAACTTGTATCTCAGCTAGCTGTTTACATGCCAGTCTGCCCACCAACACGGTGAGTTCCCTGAGGGCAGAGGGTCTGTCTTAGTCACTCTGTAGCCATCTCCTGGTGCCTAGCTCAGTGCTTAGCCTGCAGCAGGTACTCAATGTGACATCTACTCAGTGGGTGGTGCCCAATACCACTCATGGCTGAAGGGAAGGAAAACAAAATAATAACTTATAATTTATCATGTGCTTTCCCATTCATTACCTGATTGGAGCCTTCCAACAACCCAATGAGATAGACTGAACAGGCACTACTAGATCCACTTTACAGACAGAATAGCTGAGGCCCAACGGCACACAGCTGGTAAGTAGTGGGGACTAAGCCCCAAACCTGTCCCCTCACTTCGGATTCAGCTCTAGGTATGGAGGTGACCCAAAGAGCATTTTGAGGATATACGGCAACAGGGCTGACTATGATGGAAAAATGCTTTTGTGGGTGGACTAGTGGGAGATCCTTAGCTGCCACAGAATTAACAGGATTCTGCCAGGGAGGACACAGGATTCTTCTCGCTGGCCCAAGCAGCTGGAGGAGTCTGCAACACCATCTCCCATCCCGGAATGCTGGGGAACCCTGACCTGCGAAAGAAGAGACTGGTGTTCGGGTCGGGTGACTAAGATGACGTAAAGGATGACTGGGTAGCAGGGGCCTGCCTCTTTGTTGCTATGACAACGCAGCTTGACTACTGGGCCCTGGCCAGGTTGGCTGAAGCGGGTTTTTCGTTAACTCAAGATTAGGGAAGGACACTTATAGGGGAGGGAGTGTGTGTGTGTGCGCGGTGAAATAAATCCAAAAAGGGGTATATTTAAGAAAGAGTTTAGCTCAGTGGTTGTCCACCTCCTCAAACGTTAAAATCATCTCAATTTTAAAAGTCCCAATGCCTAGGCTGCACCTCTGGGGGATGGAACCCAGGCATCTCCAGTTATTTCAAGTTTCCCAGGTAATTCCAGTTGCATTCAAAGTCGCAAATCCAGCTTCGAGCTGATAAACGGAATTACTGCGACCTTCTCAAGATGGCGACCCATCTAACCACTTCTTCCTTTACGTGCGCGGCAGGGGCGGGCTTTCCAGGGGCGCATGCGTGTAGTGTCTCTTAGCTCTGCTCCCTCCTCCTCTTTCCCCCGCCTCCATTTTGTTCACGGACGCTGGGGACGGTGGGAGCAGATCCATTTCCGGGTTGGCAAAAGGGGCGGCAGCGGCGAGAAAGAGAGCTTGCCGGGGGGCGAGCGGGACAGGACGAAGCTGGAGCGGAGGTGGCGGAGGATTCGTTCCTGGAGCAGCGGCGGCCAGGTCCGAAAGAGGCTAAGGCGGCAGGGTCCGTCGCCGAAGTGATCTGTGGACCGAGTGGGAGGGAGAGCCGGGGGAGGGGGGCTTGGGGCGGGGCTTGAGGAGGGAAGGGGCATTGGAGGAGGGGCCTGAGGGGGAAGGGGTCCTGGGGGCGGGGTCTGAGGAACCTGGAGGAGAGGGGGCGTGGGGACTCCAGATAGGGAGGAGTGTGGTCGAGCATTGGTGTCGGGCGAGCGCGGACTGTGAAAATGGGGAGGAAGGGTTGTGAGAGACAGGAAATAAAAGATCCTGAAGGCTTGGGTAAGGTGAGTAAGACGGCAACTTCGGGTGAGGGACAAGGTAACCGTGCGCAAAAAGGGAGATGGGAAGGGAGGACCTGTTGGGAACAGGTAATTAGCAGGATACTCTGGGTGAGGCCAGTGTGACATTTTGGGGATTGACTTGGGTGAAAACCAATGGTTAGGAGGATGACTCCGGAAAGGAAATCAACATAAAGTTAAAGGTTGAATTGAGAAATGTTGAGATGTGCATGGGAGCACCTGGAGTTGAGGGTTCATGTTGCAGTGGCGTAAAGTGAGGGAAGATGGAAATCTTAAAAGTGTTAAATGGGCAGTGTGTGGTTGAATTACTGATCAGGAAGAAAAATGCTTAGAAGATAACATCGGGGTGAGGAGCTGGAAGAAGCTGGTTTCTACTGAAATTCCTATTTTTAAAGAGACTTGAATAATTTATTACTGCTTTGGGCTCTCAGGGTCCATCTCCTTTTTTTCTTCATGCTGTTAACTTTTGCCTTACAGGTTTGTTTTCTGAAGGACTTACTAAACGTTTTTGGCTACTCTTCTCCTGTAACAAACCAGAAGAGAACCTCAGGGAATAAGGACTGTCCTAGCCCACCTGTGGATTTACTAAGTAACTTTGATGCAAATCATTAAACTCTCATTTTTTCCCCCTTTGACATAGGTCTGATCCATCCCTGCCTCTAAAATTGTTAACCAAATGGGATCCAATTTGTGGTTAAAGTGGTGGCAAAGAAGTGTTCTCTGAAAACGAGAATGAGATGTTAATATTTAGGACACATAGCTTTCTCAGTTTCTTACTCCCAGACTTGCCGCATTTTTTTTTGTGTGTGTGCTAGGGAAGAGTTGGTTTGGATTTGATGCATATTCAGTTTTTAAACTTATTTTTTTTGTTCTTTTTTGGAGGCTGGCTGGTACAGGGATGGAACCCTGGACCTTGGTGTTACCAGCACCATGTTCTAATCAACTGAGCTAACCAGCCAGCCCCAAATTTTTAACTTTTCTTAATGTCAGCTCTTGGTAGTCAGAAATTTCATATTTTGTTTCATTGTGTTGGCTGCCATCCAGATGAAGATAGGGAAGTTCGAGTTGGGGATGAATGAGGTCAGTTGATGGAGACTGAGAGAATGCGATGTTTGACTTTCTAGCCACCTGAGTGTTTTACTCTTGACTGACACTTTCTTGATGAACCCTTTGAGAATTCACTGAAAAGTAGTGTTTTAGACAATTGAGACTTGTGCTTTGGTCCAGTGACCGTGGCTTTGTTGTCACTTCGTGGGGACCAGTTTTGGCTGGTAGACAATTTTAGCTTCTTTATTGTTAATTCTTTGAAATTCTGACTTTTTTAGCTTTCTCTTTGGGCATAGTACTCTCAGCACTTTGCCCATAGATGAACTTGTTTAGCTTAGAGGTGTTCTGAAAGTCTTGGCATTTCTGAGGTCATGTGAATTTGCTGAAGAGGGGGCAGTTTCTAATTCTGCCTCACCCTTGATATTAGAGTAGTGTTTACCTTGGTTGGTACTGATTAGTTGTGTGATGTCAGCACAAAGGTGAAATGCAGGGGAGGGTGGAAGGTGTTGCGAACAGTGGAGTTTTCAGGTTTTATTGATGGCTTTTAAGAAGGGAAGAAAGAGGAGTCCTTTTCTGTTGAAGAGAAAATTATCAAACGTTCTTTCTTGACTTCTTGGGGTCTCTGATTGGGAGAGTAACCTGTGGACTTGAGTCTGTTTTCTTATTGCTCTGAAATAATTCTGAAATTCACGGGCTGTTAGTTCCAGCTGTTTCAGCAAACCATAGTCTTCTACTAACCCCAGGAAGAGCTGCAGACTACAAAGTATATGCTCTTATTTGAGGGGTGAAAGCCTGCTTAGCATTATGCTGTTATTTCAACCTACTGTACACCTTTTTGACTTATTTTTAAGAGGGTTTTGAGATAACTTATGGAGGCTTAGAGCTTCTGGACAGGCTTTTGGTATAGCTTGCTTTTATAACATAATGATTTTTAATTTTTCTTATCCTGTCACATTTTTCCATTGCTCTACTTGAACCATTCCTAAGTGGAAAATGGCAAATTACAATTTTTTCCCCTCCTTTTTAGTCTCTGGTGGACATCTTTGTCACAGTTTGATACCACCAAATTGAAAGGATTCTTGACTGCTTCAAATGAGAAGGGTGACAGAAGCTGAGCTGGGTTTCCTGGGCTGGAAAATGGATTCTGTCAAAGCAAAGAATAGATGCAGAGACACAAATGGAGAACTTGAAGCTGTGACTAACATTTTGACAACATGCATCTCTTTGCCAAATAACTTCTTTTCTTCTGGAGTGTGATTGTTGATCTCCTTCTCAAAGTAGGCTCTTGTTGCTACTGTTCTTCACACAGCTCCCCAGCAGAAGTTGGCAGAGTTCCGGTTTACTGACTGTCTCTTGAGGGATATGCCCCGGATTAGAGTGGGTAGGGCGTTCCATGTCAAAATGAGGTTCATTGGCAGATCCTGAGAGCTGCTCTGCAAGGAAATAGAGGCAGTACTTGTTTTTTTTTTTTTCTAAAGATGACCGGTAAGGGGATCTAACCCTTGACTTGGTGTTGTCAGCCCCACGCTCACCCAGTGAGCCAACTGGCCATCCCTATATGGGATCCGAACCCATGGCCTTGGTGTTATCAGCACCACACTCTCCTGAGTGAGCCATGGGCCGGCCCAAGGCAGTACTCTTTATTGAATGTTTTTGCAATCCTTTATCTTTCTTCTGAATTCAAATCTGTTTTTTATTCATCTGGTGATTAAATGCAGACTCATTGCCTTTCCCTAGCTTTGAAAGTCTTGGGCATAGAGGAAGAAAGACAGTATTTCCAACTTTTTTTTTTTCTGCACTCTCACTGCTGAGCCTTTGAGCCTGAGGAGCCACAGGCTAAACTTGTAAGCATTTCTTGATATCTATAAAGGGGTACTGAAAAATGCTAAATAGAACTTTATGGGGGAAAACGGTGTTAGTAGGAAACAAAAGGGGGTGCATTTGCTAACATCTCTGTCAGTCTTAAATCTCTTAGGATTTTGGCTTAGCATACGGAAGCAGCCTGTGGAGGCATATAAATTATCAAATAAGGGAACCAGGAACTGTTTCCTAACTTGTCATTTAAGCTTGGCAAAGTTGTAGCAATTTAGAATGGCTATCTGATGGTGTGTTCTATTTAGTAAATACCCTTTTGTTTTTCAGGATTTAACTAGCTGATAATAATGTTGTCTCTGATAGGTCTTGAGATGGATTAGGAAGATCATTTCTTGCAATATGTGACAGTGAGCCTTGTAACATTGGAGATAACCCCAAAATGAATCCCCTTGTTGATGGCCCTGGATTCAGCTTTCTCTTGCCATCATTAGTCCAGCATATTCTGTTTAATATGCAGGTTTGAAAACCTAGCAGGGTCAGATCCAGAGGTTTTGACTCTGATCCAGGGCTTTGATTTTGATTACAAATATAATTATTGGAGTTGTGTTTAATCTAGCCTCAGATCTTTCTTTCCTGAAGAGTGTCTTGAAGTTTGGCAAATTTGTATATCTAAGGAATGTGTATAGATTTCCTCCTCATTCTTAAAATTGGTTTTAAAAAAATTCGTTTCTTAAATTTCATGGATTCAAATTAAGCTCCATTTGGGTTTCGAGGTTGCTCAGTGAAAATAATTTGTTTTTAGCCAGTATTTATGATATTTCTCAGTAGAGACTCATCGACCTATTTTCTATGCTTATGGAAATGCTGAATCCAATAATCCTTTTTTTTCCCCCTCCCAATAATCCCTTCTGTCTGTGAAAACATTTCCCATATGTATTCAGATTGAGACAATTGCTTGTAAAAGATGGAATTTTCTTCTAAAGTGGTACAGCCTAGTATGGGATAAGATGTCCCAGATTTGTGGATAAGTGAGTTTTCCTTCTTTCTACTTCTGCCCTCCCAGAGCTCAGCCAATAGGCAGGATGTTTGTTTTCTAAGATCCAGCCAGGAGATACTTAAACTCTATCATCATCTTAGAAATAAGGAAAGGACTATTTTTAGCCAATTTTATTTTTTAAATAGATAATACAAAATTCAAAAGGTAAAAAAGTATATAGTGAATATGTTCTATCCTTGTCTTTGCATCAACCCAGTTCATCTTCCCAGAGGCAACTAATATTATCATTTTCTTAAGATTCTTTCCAGAGGTATCATGTACATTTTAAGGTGAACATATATCTTTCTGGCTTTTTTTTTTTTTTAATTTTATTTTGTCGATATACATTGTGGTTGATTATTGTTGCCCCTTACCAAAACCTCCTTCCCTCCTCCCTCTCCTCCCTCCCCCCCAACAATGTCCTTTCTGTTTGCTTGTCGTATCAACTTCAAGTAATTGTGGTTGTTATATCTTCTTCCCCCCACCCCCCAGTTTTTTTTTTTTGTGTGTGTGTGTGTGTGAATTTATATATTAATTTTTAGCTCCCACCAATAAGTGAGAACATGTGGTATTTCTCTTTCTGTGCCTGACTCGTTTCACTTAATATAATTCTCTCAAGGTCCATCCATGTTGTTGCAAATGGCAGTATTTCATTCGTTTTTATAGCAGAGTAGTATTCCATTGTGTAGTTGTACCACATTTTGCGGATCCACTCATCCGATGATGGACATTTGGGCTGGTTCCAACTCTTGGCTATTGTAAAGAGTGCTGCAATGAACTCTTTCTGGCTTTTTAAAAAAGCAAGTGGAGCACACTTTTAAGACTATCTGCATCTTTTGTTTGTTTTTTAACTTGTTTTGGTAACTATTCCCTGTCAGCAATAATGAGATTTGGTACCTGCTTATACTGATAGACGTTTAAACTGTTGCTATTATAAGCTGTGCTCCAGTGAATAACCATATATACAGCTCTTTTCTTGTGTGACTATACCATTATCTGTAGGGTAAATTCTTAGAAGAATTGCTGAGGCTGATGTTTTTGTTGATTATTCACTTATTTAACAAGATTTTTTGAGCTCCTACTGTGTGTCAAGCATTGTGCTAGGTGCTGGAGATATAGTATTGAACAAACTGACCTCAGTCCTTGCTCTCCTGACAGTTATAGTCTAGTGGGGAAGACATCCATTAAACAAATAACTAATTACTGTTGCTGTAAATGCTGTGGAGACAGCTCATGGAAAGCCCAACGCAGGTTGATTGGGAGGAAGGGCAGTCAGGGAAGGTCTCTGAAGTATTGACTTTTAAGGCTGAAACCTAAGGATGAGGGAGGACAAAAGACTATTTTAGGTAGAGGGAATGGCATAGATGAAGGTCTTGAGGAGGGAAATAATGTGGATATTTTGAGGAACTGAAAGAAGTTTCAGTTTAGGGAGTGAGAACCAGAGAGGTAGGAGGCAAGACTTCAGAGACTGTAGGCACTCTTAAAAAACTGATGAATAGCATACTGAACTTTGAGCTCAGCCTGTAAGGTAGAGATTTTTTTTTCTGTCCCTTCCACAGGTATTAGTTTACTAGAGCTGATGATGAACGCATCAATATCATAAAGAAGTCTGATGCTTGTGCAGTGGAACATGTTTCTGTGAGAACTTTCCTGAATGAAGCTTGTTCTTTTAAGTGTTGATTTCTTGTAGGTCTTGCAAATTAATTTGGTTGGCTGGCTTAGGTCTTAAAATTGTAGGATCTTAGAAATAGGTTTGGAAGTTAGGATTATTGGGGAATACTTCTTAGATTATGGGAGATGATGGGGTTGTTAATTTTGCAGACCTGCTGTTTAGGAACAGAAAACCTATTTACTAATAGGGATTGTTGACTTTTTCTTATAATCCTTATGGGTGTAGGGAGAGAGCACAGATGTTCTTATTATGAACTGGTGAATATAGTATTCTGTCATACTTGTCATCTAAGCCATATGTCTTAACATGATGCGTAAGTCTTGTCAGATGTGCAAATGAATCAGCAGCCCCAGGGCCATTATAACTCTGAATATATGAAAGCATTTTTATCTGGAGCCATTATAACTCTGAGTATATGAAAGCATTTTTATGTGCAAGTATATTGACTTTTGTTCAGAAATCACAGTACTCAAAGCCCAGATGGTCCTATTTGATTTAATACCTTTCTTGTGTAACTGGTATGAGCTTGCCCTCTTTTCATGACTTAAAGTAGACTCTTGATTTAGCAGCCTATCACTAGTGATCAAGGAATAAAAATGCAAATTTTTCTACTATTTCAGCAAGGAGCTGGTGTTTCTGATGGCTTAAGGGTATTAGAGTGAGAGAGTAGAGACTCATTGACAATGAAAGTCACTGCTTTGTTATTAGATTATCTGTGGTGAGTTGGGACTTAATATATTATCTTTGAAATTAGGCATGACACTTCTCTTCATGTGAAGTCTGGATCAGCATTTTATGGAACATCTGCTTAAGTTTTCTTTCAGGCCTTTTCTTTTTTTTTTTTTAAAGATGACCAGTAAGGGGATCTGAACCCTTGACTTGGTGTTGTCAGCACCACACTCAGCCAGTGAGCGAACCGGCTATCCGTATATGGGATCCGAACCCGGGGCCTTGGTGTTATCAGCACCGCACTCTCCCGAGTGAACCACGGGCCGGCCCTCAGGCCTTTTCTTAACAGAGGTTGTCATCACTGAATTTTTCTTACTTCTGACAGTTCTCTATATATGTTTTTCTGCTTTATATTTGGGGTGTGCAAATGAAGGATGGCTAATGGAGGTTGGAGGCTAGTGATATAAGATATGGCTAGCTTAGAATAAGAAGAGCCTTTTTTTGGGTCATCAGTGACTAGGTTTTACCTTGCCCTGTACTAGCTTTTTCAGTCTAATTAACAGTTTCTTAGAACATCTGAAGATTATTTTGATGATTGTTTTTGTTTTTCAGCAATTACATTAAATTGAAAATAAGACCTAAAAAGGTGTAAGGTAATTGATTTTAAGATTCATCCCTCTATTTTTGTGCTTACCTTTTCGATTAATTTTGGTCATGATTCTTGTAGCGGCCTGGAAGTTGCTCACGTATTTGACCTCTCTTAGCATGAGCTCTGAGGTTGGTGATCACTGTGTAGCTACACCTAGACTGTGGCAGAGATTCGGGTCACATCAGGCAGTCTACTTCAGTTAGAGTTGAGTAAAGACACAGGTTCTAGAATCAGGAATGATGGCCTTTTAATTTGGGGGGAGTTTGAGATTTTCTTCTCTCCTTAACTGCATTGGTAGCAGATCCAGCATTGACTTTATTTTTGAAATTTTGGTCAGTCTGCTTATGTGGTGGTTTTGCTTATACAGTTGTTGGGATTTCTAGTAATTAAATGTTTGTTTTTTGTCAAAATAGTAAGAAAACATAGTTTTGTTTAGGTGGGGTTTTTTGGCAGCTGGGTGGTACAGGGATCCGAACCCTTGACCTTGGTGTTGGCACAATACTCTACTGACTAACAGGCCAGCCCCTAAAACATAGTTTAAAGAGTCAAGTAGGGCCAAGCCCGTGGCGCACTCAGGAGAGTGCGGCGCTGGGAGCACAGCAACGTTCCCGCCGCGGGTTTGGATCCTATATAGGACTGGCCGGTGCACTCACTGACTGAGTGCCGGTCACGAAAAAGACAAAAAAAAAAAAAAAAGTCAAGTAGTACTACAAGGCTTGTAATAATAATAATAAAAAAAGCCAGCTGCTCCATTTCTCCTTGTTTGTCCTCAATCACTTTTAATACTTGTAGTATTTTTTTTTCTGATGAATATTATCTCTGTATCTCTATATGGTATGTTTATACTGTTATTTCTTGATTTTCTCATTCTCAGACATTATCTATTGAATTTCACCATGAAAGATGAAGATTCTGCATTCTAACGCTACTACCCACCCTCAGCATTTCCTAACATCCTCCTAATACAGATAGATCACAATCTTGATTAAATCAATATTTTGTGTATTTTTATATTATATGTCAGGGTTCAGTCAGAAAAACAAACCATTCTTGGTATTTCAAAGAAGATATTAGATGCTTATGAAACCATTGGAAGGTCAGGGAAAGCCATGTTGCAGGGATTTCAGGAAACTCTTGCCGTTAATAATCTTAGCTGCCTTAAGCACCAAAGCAGGCAATTTTCAGAACATTGGGAACTGCTCCAAACCACGTCTGCTGTCTTTCTGAGGCCACACACATCTGCTCATTGCTACTGGAGGAATAACGATGGCATCTACATTGCTTCCGTCATCCAAATCTTTTTTTTTTTTTTCTTTTGGCATCTTGCTGGTATGGGATTGAACCCTGAACTTTGGTTTTATCAGCACCACCCTCTAACCAGCTAAGCTAACCAGCCAGCTCTCATCTTCCAAGTCTTGAGTGAATGACTCCTATTGGTGGGATTTAAACCACAACCCCCCCTGACAGAGGATTCTGGGAAATGTAGTTCCCAGACCTCCAGCCTCTTCCCCAACCCCACATGATTCCAGGGGAAGGTGAATGTTACAAAAAGAAGGGGGGAAAAATTTAGCACCCAATATAATGACTGTATACACTGTGATTACATTTACTTCTTTGTACAATTTTTCCCGATATGATTGCCATTCTTTTTTTTTCTTCCTTCCCTTTTCTTTTGCTTTGTTTCCTATTTTTTTTCTTGATTTGCTGAATATTGATCAGTACTAATTCATCCCTAAACTCTGACAGAAGTATAAATCTCTTCTCAACTCGAACACATTAGTGGAGCATCTCCTCCAGAGGCTTTCTGAAAAAGGGTCTAATGGGGGGAGGCCTTGCATGTCTGAATTGTGTCCTTTATACCCTCACTGTTGTTGGTAGTTTGACTAGATAGAAAATTTTATGTTGGAAATCATATTTCTTTGGAAATTATAAGCCCTGCATGTGGTCTTCTGACTTTCAGTAGTGGTATTTGAAGTTTGGTACTATTCTGATTCTGGATTCTTTGTATGGGGTCTGTTTTTTCTCTGAAAGATTTTAGGATCTTGTCTTTTTTTTTTTTTTTTTTTTGTGACGGGTAGGGGGATCGCAACCCTCGGCACAGCACGGTGTCACTCGCACCGCGCTCAGCCAGTGAACTCACCAGCCATCCCTATATAGGATCCGAACCCGCGGCCTTGGCGCTCCCAGCGCCGCACTCACCTGAGTGAGCCACTGTGTCGGCCCTAGGATCTTGTCTTTATACCTGGTATTTTAAAATACAGTGATACTGTGCCTCGGTGTGGATATTTTAAAATTCATTATGCTCAGCATTCAGTGGGCCTTTTCAGTCTGGAAGCTTATTTCCTTCTCTCCTGGGAAATCTTGTATTATTTCTAGTATTGATAATGTATTCCCACTTTGATAATTATTTCTCTCCTCTTTCTGTCTGGGAATCCTTATTACCCAGATGGTGAAACTTCTAGGCTGGTCCTCTAATTTTTTTTTTCCTCGCCAGTTTTTCATTCTTTTCCTTCATTCAGTTTTCAGGTGATTTCCTTAGCTTTTTCTCTCAACTCTCTATTGTATTTTAAATTTCTTTCTTTTCTTTCTTTTTTTTTTTTGTCTCACAGCCACCAGTGGAAAATATTTTTAATTTCTGCTATCAATTTTTTTTTTTTTTTAGATTTCCAAGAGCTCTTTTTATTTTCTGAATTTTATATATATTTTTGCACATTGTCTGGAGTTCTGTTTTGTTCATTTACTTTGTTTCTCATCTTTCATGTTTGAGGTATTCTTCAAATGGCTAATAATTCTTGGCTATCAGTTCATTTTTAAGAATGAGGCACTAAAAAGCTCTGAGGGTGGGGCCCTGGCTGATCCAGTGGTGGGCAGCACTGTAGGATGAACTGGCAGGCTGCTCAGGGGACTCCTCTAGTCTTCTGCCTAGAGAGTATAATATAAGCCAGTGGTAAAAAAAAAAAACAAGAAAACAAAACAAAACAAAAACCAGTGGCAGGTGTTTGAGTATAAGAGTGGCTACTGGTGTTTTTGGAGCCAAATGGGAGAAGAGAGCTGGGGAGGGAGGAGAGATGTCATTGTTGAGTAGTTATTCACTTGAACCTCTTGTTTTCAGTATGACACTCTTGCCCTTAGCTGTGACTGGTCCCTTGCTTCAGAGGTTCTCTAGTTCAACTTTTCCAGTCTTCTGCCTGGCAGCATGGGGAGAGGATGGAGGAATCTGTTTCTTAAACAAACTTTCAACCTATCCTCCCATTTTATACTCTCCTATAACCAACCCCCTCTTCCTGAGGTACCAAGTGCCTCCAGTTTCTGAGCCTTTTCTGAATTTCTATGGTGGGAATCTTCTTGTTTCTTTCCAGCACAGGCGTTTAGCTTTTTCTTTTCTATGAAGTTACCGCTAGCACATCTGCTTCAAGCTTCTGAAACTTTGTTGACATCTCTTTCTCTCTGTTGTCTCTTTATAGGTTTATATCTTTAGGTTTATATCTTTAAAAAAAATCCCTTTGCTGTAATTTTAATGGTGTTTTATGAGGGAACATTGTTAAGTGCATGCAGTCTATCATGTTTAACCCACATATTCATCAGCTTTTCTTTGCTTGTATCCATTCAGACACAACAGTGTCTATGCAGTTGATTACTAATACTCTTTTAGAAGAACAGTGTTTTCCAGACTTCCCTAACACCAAGTACCATAAGGTGCTTGTTGAGTATACAGGTTACTAGATCCCTCTCATGGAAAATTTCTGATTTTACCAGGTCTGCAGTAGGGCCCAGAGATCTTTTTGTGTTTGTGTGTTTTTTTAAACAGATGCTCTAAATGTATTTTATTTTTAGGCAAGTTTGGAAACCCTGCTATAAGAGGGGTTCTTTCTAAACCATTATTGCCATCTTTATATCTCCATGGCAAACTCTTTAGGCTTCCCCTAATATTGCTTTTGTATTCGAACTCTGTTTTAATCTGTCTTGCTTTAGTCTCGATTTCTGAACTAGAATGTGTGACTCTCATCTGATTAACTGCCCTCTTCTCCAGTATTAAATGCTGGCTGATGGTAATAACTTGGCCTTGCATGACTCCATTTTTTTAGCCAACATCTCTGAACCTGCTAGTTCCTGGGATGTGTGGGTCGGGAGGAAATGTTAGTTATGAACACTGAGCTACTTCATTTCACTGTCTAAATCCAGGTGTCTGTTAATGTTTTTGGTAAAATGGAAAATTGACTTAGGCTTTGAAAACAGATGTACTAATCATCTGCCTTGGATTTATGCAGCATCTTTTTTGGAGATGTTAAAGCACTGTGATTTGAAGTTCGTTTTTAACTTTGGCAATATGAAAGAGCACATTTTCTTCTCCTTTTTCTATTATAGATTCCCCGACCTAGGAAGAAAAAATGGCAGTATCTTTTACTGCCAGTCTGTGAAGCATCTGGAAATGTGTTTGTAGCTGCTCCTTGGTTGTTGTGAATCGCTTGGAGGTCAGGAGCCAAATAGTACTCGTCTTTTTTCTTTTTTGGCAGCTGGCCAGTACAGGGATTAAACCCTGGACCTTGGTGTTATCAGCACCATGCTCTAATCAGTTGAACTAACTGGCTGACTTGTCTTAGTAATGTTGCAGAGGCCAAGTATAATACCCTAGTTCTCAGTTCTTGGAAATCTTGTGGCTGTTATTAGCTAAAATACAGCGTGAGGAAGCCATTTTGGCTCGATATAGAGCTGATTTGCATTCTAAGATGGAAGCAGCTCTAATACATTTTGACAACTTCCATTGAAACAGTTTTGGTGAACAAAGTCGTGAAAACAATGCAAAATCAAGTTTATTGTCTTATTGATTCTTGATGATTGGCTGTGTTATAAGGCACTACTTTAAACTATTACTGATTTACTGCAGTTGACTATCTTCTGCACATGTTCCCCCACCTCCTAGTACTTCATTGCTTTCAGGATAAAGGATTTGCTTTGGGAGTTGGGGTAGGGACTGGTGATATTTGGTGAGGTCATTCCCTGATTTCTGTTTTGGATGATTTTCAGACATTTAATTTACATTGTTCTTGCATTAGTTATCTCTAGTCATCTTTTTTTATGAAGTCATTTTTTTATAGCTATGGTTATTTAATTGAACGCAAGAGTAGACTTCTCATTGATTGCCATCATTTCAGATGAGAGGACTTGGCTCCTGGGTTGCCCTTTATCTGGGAAAAACCTGTGGTAGCTAATATTTAGCACAAAAGTAGTATATGAACAAGTAGACTTCTGAGTTTACATTTTTAGGAGTTTTTAAAAATAATCTGGGACAAGAGGAAAGTCAAATAAGGGAGAAAGTCTGTGTTATTGGAATGCATCCTTATGTTTTTGTTTTAGAGAAATTACACTTGAAAGTATTTCATAATATAATTTAGTTATGTATCTTTCTTCTGCCTCCTTAATTTTCTCCTTCAGGGTTTTGCGCTGCCTATGGCAGTAAAGAATGATTGATCTAAAGAGTAAAACATCCATGTTTAGTTTGTTATAGGAGGTACCTAGGATTTTCCATTTAAATATTCATGGTGGATATATGATTTTTTAATTATTTGTTGGATAAATCAGATTTGCTGCATAGTTGAATTTCCATGATGAAAAATGCCTGTAGTTGGAAATATTTTTTACCTTTTATCAAGTAACCTTGGAATTTTAATTAATTCTATCTCTACACATGATAGAAATCTGTTTCACCAGACGTTTGACTGAATTGAACTTCAAAGAGGAGGTAGCACCTTCTCCATTGAGAGAAGGAGGCTGTGAACTATGTAAACTCCTTTTTTTGGAGTGGTGGTAATAAAATACATATAACGTGAAAGTTATTCTAGTCTATTTCCTCATATTTTAGTGAAATCAGAAATGCTTCAGTGGAAATCCTCTACTAGAACACATGGAGGTGTAGTCTTAATTCTGGGTTGACATCAGTTTCCATGTAATTATAAGAACCTGTTTGGCTCTGGCTGTTGTTTGTCGCCTGCAGTGGCATGTGAATACTCTTAGGCAGCTCCTGGCTCTTTTCCCATGTTGGGGTTTTTTGGCCTAGGGACTGGATGCCATTATGCCACTGTGGCAATGAGTTCCTGCCTCCCTATATTGTACTGCTTTTCAGGAGCAAAGTTGAAGGACAGGTGAACAGGCAGCCAGATTATCATCAGGTAACTTTTAACCCTGGAAGGCTTCCACTTAGTACCTAGGTCTCTAGCAGCGCTTAAGCCAAGATATCAAGTACAGTCTGTGGGATTAATGAGATATCTGATTGAACTTCTGATTTACTTTGGGTATGAAGCTATTGGCTCATTTAGGTTTCTTTGGTATTATAGGCATATAGGATGGAGAAGGATACTACTTTTATGTGGCTTATAAGGCCTCAGATTTCGTCTCCTGCCATTCTTCTCACTCTGTTCTAGCTACCCTGGCCTTCTTACTAGTTCTCTGACACACCAAGCACATTCCCATGTCAGGAAGTTTTCACTTGCTGTTATTTCTTTTTGGAATGCTCTTCCCCAGATATTCATATGGCTTGCTTTGCTCATATACTTCTTTGGCGAGCCAGGTACCCTCCCTCATGACCTGTTCCCCACAATCCTATCTAAAAGAATATTACACCCTACTCCTACATTTGACCTTTATGATTCTCTCTTTTTTTCACTCCTTTTATCAGTAACATATTGAGATTTTATTTGTTTCCTTGTTTATCTCTTGCACTAGAATGGAAGCTCCAAGATTGTAGAAACTTGTCTTGTTCAGCTTCTAGAACAGGGTTTATCAACCTCAGCATTTTTTTTTTTTTTAACTTCAGCATTATATTATTGACATTATGGACTGGATAACTCCTTGTTTTGGGGGGCTGTCCTGTGAGTTGCAAGATATTTAGCAGCACTGTTGGTTTCTGACCACTAGTTGCCAGTAACACGCCCTACTCTATTTGTGACAATCAAAAATGTCTAGACATTGCCAGATGTCTCCTGGGGGACGTAATCGCTTCTGGTTCTGAACCATTGTTCTAGAACTATGCTTTGGCATCTAGAAGGTGCTTAATAAATATTTCTTGAATGGATTAAGTAGTGGGTACTCAGTTGGATAATGGGTGGATGAATGAATGAATTCAGCAAATTAAATTTTTTGGAACACTGAACTGTGCACATAGCCTCATGTTTCTTTCCTCTTCTCATAGCTGTCTTCATTCTCCTTTCTGTCTTTTGTGTATCTGGTACGTTGGTCCATCCTTTATTGCTTTTTTCTTCCACTCTGACTTGCTTGCTCTTTTAAACATTGCTACTCTTAAATTTACTTTTGTTCTACCAATCGAGTGACTATTGACCACCTACTCTGCACTGTAGAATAATAAGAACTGTAGAAAGATATGGTGCTGTCTGTAAAGAGCTCACTGGGTAAAATGGATGTAGATTTATGAGATGTTCCTCTAAAGTTTAATTCTTATTTCAAGTTAATGTCTAAACTGGTACTAATGGGCCACCATAGGGTTATTTGAGTCAGCAGTTGTTAAGTACTTATCAGAATGGGTGAAATTGCTGTTGAATTTAGAATTCAGTTTTAACACATTTTAATTATTTTTATTTGTTGCAATTACTTTTGGTTTCTTGCTATTCTATTTGACTAAAACTGGGTTGAGAAATGTACAAAGTGGATTTGGTCATTTTGAATTTCTTGTTTGATATGAACATTTCTGGGGTCAGTTCTTGTATTGAAAGATTGTGAACAGCTGATTCATCAGTGGGTGGTTTTTGTTGTTGTTGTTGTTGTTGTTTTTAAAGATGACCAGTAAGGGGATCCTAACCCTTGACTTGGTGTTGTCAGCACCACACTCTCCCAAGTGAGTCAATCGGCCATCCCTTTATAGGGATCTGAACCCACAGCCCTGGTGCTATCAGCACCACACTCTCCCAAGTGAGCCACGGGCCGGCCCTCATCAGTGGGTTTTAATGTCCATGCTTAATGTCTTGTTGCCCCACCTAACTGGGTTATTGAAGCCACATTAGGCTGAGATTAAAATACACTAAACAAAAACTCCATTTCTGTTATGTAACTTTCTTTGTCCGAGAGCATCTGAATTTCTCTTTCTGCCAAACATTTATGTTCCTTTTTTTATATTGATAGATGTCAGTTGATTTGAAGACAGAAGGGATCAGAAGAATTCCTTTGGGGGGAGTGTCTGGACACTTTTCTTTTGAAGACACAACCGTTTTCCCTTTAGGTTATCTGGAGACAGGGTAGACAAAGCTATTGTGACCATTCAGAAAGCGTCCTGAAATATGTTTACCTGTTTCTGTGTTTCTTTGTATTGGGAAAAGGTTTAATAGGATATTAAGTAATTGAACATGTATTTAAGAAAGAAGAGGTGGTTTTCTTGTTGACATCCAAAGTTTTATTAATATGACTGATTCTTGTAAGGTGGAACTGGGGCCCTGAGACTTTGCTGAGTGAGGAGAAGGAGCCTACTTTTTAAGGTCAGGTTTTTTATCTCCCTGTGGGATTTGTTGGGTATTTCAGCACAAAAACCGTAATTTACTTTGTAATCAAAACTGAGATAAAAGAGGAAAGTGCTGTTACGTGAGACATGAAAAGTAGAAGATGACATTAAGATTTAGAATTTTTCTTGATTTGTTTTTTTTCTTTTTAAAATAACTTGCAGTTGAAACCTGAGTTTTATAGCAGCGGAATGCTATTTGAATAAAGGCCCCAGATTGGAGTGGTAACTAGGATACCTCTTAGATAATTTTAAGTTTATGGAAAAGGCAGCAAGTAAATTGAATTCTTCATTTATCAAATAGAAAAGGCAATAAATAGTCGTTGTCTTTGTACTAAGGAAGGCTCCTGCTCTTAAAATGTAGAAATATTTGGAGTGAAACATTAGGAAATTGAATGGAAAAATAGGTTTTGTCTTTTGAGGAATAGAAGAAATCACTTTTTAAAAATGCGTTACTTGAATTTTGTGAGGACTTATATCTGAATTCTGTGATGAATTTTGACATCAGGAAGATCTGAAATAATGCTCTGTGATCTTCATTTCAAAGAAACTGACTCCTGAGGATGTGAAAAGCTTATTATATCATGATTTTTAAGATGGAAGGGCTTACGAAGGGAATGAGAATTATTGTGTTGCTGAACTGGAGGCAGCCTCAATATATTTATGAAAATCAAGAACTCTGAAGAGCACAGATTATGGTTCTAATAGATCAGAAAGGAAATACTTAAAATTCTGTAGAGGACCTTCTTTTTTTCCTTTTTATGTTTAATCTCAGGTTTAACATCAAGACTATTAGATTCTTACTGTTGCATCAGACAGTGCTTCCAGAAGGCCTGCATTTGTCCTTTGATTAAAAATAGTTAGTAACTCTGTATTAGCCAGCCACAGAAACAAACAAAATAGTTGGTCAGTGAAATTTGTCTCTCTGTCATAAAATTTTATGAGTTGTTTTGGTACACTTGTTTTTAGCTAGTAGCACTTCTCAAAGCAGACCCTCTGCATTGGATTAGCAATTGTTAAGTATCAATCCTAAATTTATTTAAACAAAACTTCTTTTGGGGATTTTTCAGGGAAAAAAAGTTGCTTTAATTTGAGTTTACATAAATTGGGCTGTTCTTGGCAACATGCAGAGAACTGTTTGTATTCTATCACTAAGAAATTTGGAATGGGTTGAATTTCAGTTGGGGAAAAATAGTAGAAAATTGGTAAACCACACCAGTTTCCAGGGAAGTTTCTTTTTTGTTTTCCCCATAGTGATTAATGAAAGGGAAGGAATCAGAAGACCTGGATATGAGTGCTAACTCTGCAGTTTACTCCTGAGTGATCTTGGTGGATGCCCTTTGATTAATCAGTTTTTCTCTCTAGTTTTTCTCTCATGTATGCATTCCTACTCCTATGGCTTCAGTGTCCTCACCTGTAAAATGGGAAGGGTAATACTCTACTATAGTGTGTCATTATGTAGTAAATGTCACTGACTGGAATGTGCCATGCACACAATCCTTTTGGAGCCAGATAGGTTAAGAGCCACTACTGATAGTCAACGCTAAATTTAAGTCAGTCACTTCATGAAGGTGATGTTTCTTTGATGGATCTATTTTGAAATTGGAGTTTGAGTTGAGCCTGTTTTAAGAAGGCATCTTTAAGTGTGTAATTTATTAGTGCTCTTTTTCAGTGGGTTGCTTTAAAAAAAGGTTTGCCTTGCTAGAGTATTACTGCTTGCTAAGTGGAACTCACTGTTAAGCATAGGGTTGTTCCTTTAGGTCATTATTTACCTTGTAGCATGTAGGTTGGATACTTCTGGATATGGAAAGAATTAGGGATTTGTCTGAATCTCTTTTCCAGGTCATTCCAGGAGACCATTTTAGCCATGGCAATGGCCAATGGTTGATAGAACTAGAAACCCAGAAAAGGCAGGAACTGAAGTGACTGGAATTAGTTGAAAATGTTTGTTTCTGAATAGACTATTATTTTCCCTATTGTTTCCTCCTAGCTTTCTTTGAGAATGCTGTGGAGGCTTTGGACTGGAATGGTCACAGTAAACCCAGGGAATTCAAAGAGAAGAAAGTTTTTTTTCTATTTCTCTTTGTGTTTCCTTTATTTTAAATTTACCCCTTGGTGATAGATGTTCTCTCTCTCTCTCATTTTTTAAAAAATTGAGACATAGTTGATTGTACATATCTGTGAGATGTTCTGCTTATGAGGATTTACTATTTTAATAAATTTTTAAGACTAGTATGTTATTTCCCTGGCAAAGAAAGACTACTCTTAGCTTTGAAACCAGAAATGAGAAGGTATTTCCCTTGGACGGGAGTTAACTGTTTGTTTCTTGAGGTGAATTCAGATCTCATTTCCTATGGGAACCATTTAGTCAAAGTACTGTCAAGTTCTTCGTCTGTGGTTGGTGCAAATAGCTCTTTTGGGCAGCCAACTTACAGTGGCATTACATTGGCAGGAGTTGAGATTTTGAAGGCTTTCATAGTCGTTTCTGATCAAATTCTATTCTGCTACAAAGGTGCCTGGTTTTTATAGAATCTTTGGTATATTTTCCCTTTCCTTTCATTATTCCCAGGGCACTGACAAAGGTGTTAAGTTGCTCCATTATTCAGAGAGAGGTTTTGGTCACTCCTGTAAGGAGTTCAGAACCAGGCTTTACCAGTGAGTTGCCGTGCTGGTTTGATTTTTTATGCTTAGCTCCTCCCATCTGTGCTAGGGCCTACCTGTGAATTTTTCTGCATCCCAATTTCATTAATCACCTTGCTTAGAAGCAGTTCTTCAATGGATTCATTGGTGAGGTTGATTACCCTATCTTAAACCTTTCTTGTCATCTGTTAAGTTCATCTCCTGGTGGCCATGTTATTTTGGCTCTCATTTTTGTGGGGGAGGTCAAGAAATGGGATTTCCTTGTAACAGCCTTTTGGGGGTAGTTATTATTTTTGAGTTCTGGTTTTATCTTTGCTTCCTACTTGAATGTCTTAGGGTAAGTCAGTTCCCTGGCTTTATTTTTTTGGCAGCTGGCTGATATAGGGATCGACTCGTTGACCTTGGTGTTTTCAGCATTGTGCTCTAACCAAGTGAGCTACCTGGCCAGCCCCAGTTCCCTGGTTTTGGTCTCATCTCTATTTTTTTAAAAAAATTTTTTAAAAATTAAAAAAAAATGTTTTGGTGGATGGCTGGTATAGGGATTGAACCCTGGACCTTGGAATTATCAGGACCACACTTTAACCAACTGAACACTTTAATCGGCCAGCCCTAGTCTCATCTTTAAAATGAGAATTACTGGCAAACCATATTAGGGGGACAGCTGCATATTTTTTGAGTGTTAAGTGTTGTGTGACCTGATAAGCGGCTTCTCACATGGTATTTATGCTCTGATCAGATTCCAGAGATATGACTATACCAGGTGTCAGTAAACTATGGCCCGTGAGTCAAATCTGGTCCACAGCTTCTTTTTATATGGCCCACAAACTAATTGGCCAGCCCATTTTTACATTTTTGAAAGGTTATAAAAATCAAGAGAATGATGGGCTGGCCCGTGGCTCACTTGAGAGAGTGCGGTGCTGATAACACCAAGTCAAGGGTTAAGATCCCCTTACCAGTCATCTTTAAAAAAAAAAAAAAAGAAGAAGAGAATGAGAAGACAAGCCATAGACTGGGAAAAAATATTTGCAGAAGATATATCTGATAAAGGATCATTATCCAAAATATATGAAGAGCTCTTAAAATTCAACAATAAGAACACAAAAACAACCCAATTAAAAAAAAAAAGGCAAAAGGCCTAAACAGACACCTCACTAAAGAAGATTATATAGATATAAATAAGCATATGAAAAGGTGTTCAACAGTGTAAGTCATCAGAGAATTGCAGATTAAAACAAGATAACCACTGTACTTCTATTTGAATGCCAAAATTTAGAACACTGACAAGCACCAAATGCTGGCAAGGATGTGCAGCAACAGAAACTCCTATTCATTGCTGGTGGAAATGCAAAATGATACAACCACTTTGGAAGAAGTTCGGCAGTTTCTTATGTAACTGAACATACTCTTACCATGTGATCCAGCTATTGCACTCCTTCGTATTTACTCAGATGAGCTGAAAATTTATATCCACACAAAAACCTCCATAGGGATATTTATAGCATCTTAATTCATAATTGTCAAAACTTGGAAGCAACCAAGATGTCCTTCAGTAGGTGAAAGGATAAACAGACTGTGGTATATCTAGACAGTGGAATATTATTCACTGCTAAAAAGAAATGAGCTATCAAGCCACGAAAAGACATGGAGGAAACTTAAATGTATGTTAGCATGTGAAAGAAGCCAATCTGAAAATGCTACATAGTTTATGACTTCAACTATATGACATTCTGGAAAAGGCAAAACTATGAAGACACTAAAAAGATCAGTGACTGCCTAGGGTTGGGTGGAGGGAGAGACGAATAGGCAGAGCACAGAGGATTTTTAGGGCTGTGAAACTACTCTGTATGATACCACAGTGGTGGGTACACATCATCATATGTTGTCAAAACCCATATAATGCACAACACCAGAGTGAGCCCTAATGTAACTGTGGACTTTGGGTGATAATTATGTGTCACTGTAGATTCATTGATTGTACCAAATGTGCCACTGTGCTGCAGGATGTTATCCATGTGTGGGGATGGGGGTATAAAGAAACTGTGTACTTTTTGTTTGGTTTTGCTGTGAACCTAAAACTACTCTAAAACATAAAATTTATTCATTAAAACGTTGTCAAAACAAGAAAATAAAGAATAATATGCAAGAGACCATATGTTGCCTACAAGCCTAAAGTATTTATTATCTGGTCTTTTGCAGATAAAGTTTACCAAGCTCTGTACTGTATCACAGTGGAACTAAGATGAGGTTTAGTCTCTCTCTGGTGCCATGCCCAGTCCTCTAGTTCTCCTGGGCACTCAGTGTCTCTAATGGTAAAGTTGTCCTTATGAGTTTCTGTTTTGTTTGCAGGTATATGAGTGACCTAAAGCTGCAAATAAAGGCGGAGAGAGAGCAGTGCCAACTGGGAGCAGGTCAAGGATGCCAATTCCTCCTCCCCCTCCACCCCCACCTGGTCCTCCTCCACCCACTTTTAATCAGGTAGGCAGTACTTCTACCAGGCTTTCTCAAAACCTTTGAGTAAATAGATCAGTGGTGCTCAATAATGTTTTTTTACTCCCTTTGGTTAAAAATTCTAGGTTTTTCTACCCATGGTATTCTTATTTTGAGTCTGATCTTTTACTCTTTTTTTTTTGGTGGCTGGCCAACACAGGGTTATTCTGGTTTTTTTTGTTTTTTTTTTTTTTTTGTCATTTTTTTCGTGACCGGCACTCAGCCAGTGAGTGCACCGGTCATTCCTATATAGGATCCGAACCCGCAGCGGGAGCGTCGCTGCGCTCCCAGCGTAGCACTCTACCGAGTGCGCCACGGGCTCGGCCCGGGTTATTCTGTTTTTAACATCTCCGATTTTTAGTCCTAATATTATTGGATACTTAAGGCTTCCTTGTATAAGACATAGTATATTCAGTGACATGTGGTATAGGATGATGGAGAATAAACAAACTAGTTCTGATTACTAAGAGGTCCTCTTAGGATCATAGAGGAGGAGAATACAAGCTCAATTTTGGACATTTAAAATAATATTTTAATAATAATTTTTTCTTTACAAAAGAAATATGTTCAGAATATTTAGAAACTGTGGATAAACATAAAGGAGCAATCACCCATAATCCAACTATTCATAACAGTTTTGTGTAACCTCCCCCTCCTCCTTTCCTCCCTTTGTATCTATGTACTTATTTTAAAAAGGGATAATGCGGGCTGAGCCCGTGGCGCACTCGGTAGCGTGCTGCGCTAGCAGCGCGGCGACGCTCCCGCCGCCGCGGGTTCAGATCCTATATAAGGATGATCGGTGCACTCCCTGGCTGAGCGCCGGTCACCGGAAAAAAAAAAAAAAAAAAAAAAAAAAAAAAAAAGGGATAATGCTGTATATACATACTGATTTTTTTTTTTTTTAAACCGGTGGCTGGCCATATTGATTACTAACCTGCTCTTCTCATTAATACATTGCAAATGGCTTATCATGTCATTAAATGTTTAGTAATATCATTTTAAATACTTTTACTGTACTGAAAATGTGGAAAAATTAGAGAATACCAATAAACATAGAAAAGTTTATCTAATTGACCTTTGTTAACATTGTATATATTTTATATATTTATTGTAGGAAAACTAGAAAATACAGATAAACATAAAGAATTGTTACATGATGATGATGCAAACTTTCAATAGTATTTCAACGTATATCCTTCCAGAAATTTTCTATATTTGTGCACCATTTTTCCTTCCAGAACAAATACTGTTTATTGAGCTCTTATTATACACCAGGCACTGTGTCAAGCTCTTGAAAAGCGTTTTCTCATTTAATTCTCAAAACTACCCTGTGAGATAGGTTCTCATTGTTATTCCTGTTTTATAGAAAAGAAACCTAGAATCGTGCTATATGTATTATTTTATTGTATTTTTTATTTGGTTGTGCCAAACATTTACTGCTGTGGAAAGATATTTACATCTACGTCTTTAAGAGCTTAACTGGCATTCCATTGTGTGGTTATAGTATCATTGTTCATTTTGGTTGAATTTTTAGATTATTTTCAGTTTTATGTTATTATAAATAATTTTATTATTAGCATCTTTGTCCACTTGTCCAATTGTTTTCTTTAATTCCTAGAAGTAGAATTCTTTTTTAAGACTTTTGATACAGGCTGGCTGGTTAGCTCAGCTGGTTAGAGTGCAGTGTTAATAACACCAAGGTCAAAGGTTCGGATCCCGGTACCGGCCAGCCGCCAAAAAAAAAAAAAAAACGACTTTTGATATATATTGCTAAATTACTTTCCAGAAAGATTATATCAATTTATCTTACCCCAAGTAGTTTAAAAGAGTGCCTGTTTCTCTGAATCCTTATGATCACTATAGAGTGGTTATTCATTCTAAACATTTTTTGAGTTTCTTCAATGTGTCAGGCACTCACTGTATAGAAGAGAGCAGTGATCCCTGCCTTCATGAAGCTTGCAGTCTCTTCAGTTATAATTTTAATCTTTACCAGTTTAATAGGTAAATGATGCTTGTTTTAGGCTGCATCTTTTTTATTGCTCGTGTCATTGAAAAAACTTTTTTCTTTTTGACGGCTGACAGGTATGGGGACCTAAACCTTGACCTTGGTGTTTTAACACCACGCTCTAACCAACTGAGCTAACCGGCCAGCCCTGAAAATTTTTTTCATATTTGCTGGCTGTTTGGTTTCTTTTGTATGGTACTTTTCATGTCCTTTGCTTTTCCTATTGGTTTGTAAATCACTTTTATATGTTAATGCTCTATAGATTTAGGACACTACCTTTGTGTTTATCATATGTTACCTTTGCCACAGATGTTTTTTCCTGCCAGAAAAAGTCTGCTTATTTACTTACGTTTCTAGTTAAATAATTTTTTTTTTTTTTTTGTGACCGGTAAGGGGATTGGAACCCTTGGCTTGGTGTCGCCCGCACCGGGCTCAGCCCGTGAGTGCACCGGCCATCCCTATATAGGATCCGAACCCGCAGCCTCGGCGCTTCCAGCGCCGCACTCTACTGAGTGAGCCACGGGGTCGGCCCTCTAATTAAATAATTTGTAATGAGCAAGTCTGTTAATCTTTTCCTATATTTTAGTCGTCATGCTTAGAAAGTCCTTCCTCTTATCTATTTTTTACGTATAGTACTTCTATGGTTTTTTTTTTTTACACTTAAATTTTATAATACAGCTAGAATTTATTTCAGAGTAAGCTGTGAAGTAAGAATTTAACTCCCTTCCCCCAAATTAATTGGTTGTTGTTAACACCTTGTATTTAATCTATCGTTCTGCACTGATAAAATACACTTTGATTATTTCTTATGTAGACCAGGGCCTTATGGACTTTGTGTTTTGTTGCATTTATCTAGCTGTCTGTCCCTGTGCTCCTGTTGTGGTTGGTCCTAGCTTTTGGTGGTGAAAGACCGATTCTCTTAGCTTTTTTTGTATGCTTAATCTTCCAGATGGATTTTAGAAACATTTGTAATGGTGGCCAAAAAATTCCATTGGGAATTTAGTTTAAAAAGCTTATAAATTGTGTAAGAATTAACAAATGTATACTGTTGAGTCTTCCTATTTTGGAACATGGTATTGATGAACATAGCATTTTGTATACATGTAGGATGTTCATTTGGAGATGTTCTGTAGGCATTGGCATGTGTGGATGTGAAGCTCAGGTCAGCAGGATTGGGGACAAGATATAAAGCTTTGAGACTTTTGGGCTTGTAGGTGGTATTGAAACCCTGGGACTGGATGGGCCTGGTCAGGAACATTTAGATGGAGGCTGAGGATAGAACTCTGGGGAATGACATTTAAGAGGTAGATAGAAGATGAAGGACCTGAAAGAAACATCATGTTGAAAAAGATGGTAGAGTAGAAAGGGCATGGGGTTTTGAGGCAGTCAGATAAGCATTCAGATTTTGGCTCTGTGTTTACTATTCATGTGACATTAACTTTCCCAAATCTTTATTTCCTCATCTTTGGAATGGGAACAATATAGTCTACTTTACAACATTGTTTGGAGGACAAATTGAAGTAATAGAGAAGCAATAAGGTATGCTAATTGGAAATAAGAGTTCTAGAGTCACTGTAGGGGTTTGTATCCTTGCTTTTCCATTTACTAGTTGCATGATCTTAGGAAACCAGATGGCAATAATGATAATAATACCTTTCTTATAGGAATATTTCAAGATTTAAATGAACTGATGCAAGTAATGTGCGTAACACATGCCTGAGACATAGTAGGGACTTAGGAAATATTTGCTTTGATGATGATAATGTATAAAATGTCTAACACAAATCCTGGCATACATGTACTTAGTATTAGTGCATGCCTCCCATCTGAAGCTTCTGAATAGGAGGAAGACCTGTATCCTTCACAGAAGGTAGAACTGGAGAAAAAGAGAAGAATGGTAATGCACATTGATGTTGCTATGTGGCACATGTATCTGATTAGGTTAGACAGGCATCTTACGGAATCCTGTTTGGCTTAAGTCATTTATCCAGAGCTTGTGATGAAGGGAACTATTTAGGGTGAACTAATTTTTTCTTCCTCCAGGCAAACACAGAGCAGCCCAAGCTAAGTAGAGATGAGCAGCGGGGTCGAGGTGCCCTCTTACAGGACATTTGCAAAGGGACCAAGCTGAAGAAAGTGACCAACATTAATGATCGGAGTGCTCCCATCCTCGAGAGTGAGTCTAAGCTTCATTTCATAATGAATCACCAAGATGCCAGGGTTGACTTGGAGACTTGGCTAGCCTGTCATTTTTATTATTGGGTCTTGAGTAGGAGAATTTTGTCCCAGCGTATCCTTTGGCTCTCTTCGCATCTGTTCACTTGAATATCTTAGAAGTTTGTTCTTGATCTGTGGGAGGCATTCTCAGGGTTGAGATTCTCATTTCCTACTGTAACTAATGCTTATTAGGGTACATCCTTGTCTGTTCTTTAAGAAGACCACCACATTCCTAGAAACCTCTTGTCTGAAGCCAAGGATGGTGTTTTGTTTTTTAGTGGCTGGCCAGTACAGGAATCTGAACCCTTGACCTTGGTGTTATCAGCACCACACTCTAACCAAGTGAGCTAACTGGCCAGCCTCAAGGATGGTTTTATAATTGCTCCAAGTGTCCATTCCTGTAGACCTCAGGGAAGTTTGCTCACACCTGAGTCCCTGAGCCATTTTCCCCCTTAGCACCTGGGACTTGGAGAGGAGAGCCCAGAGAACTCTGTTGAACATTTCTTTATCCCTGTTATCCCTTTGCCCTAAATAAGGAAAGACGGGCTTCTTGTTCCTTTTGTTCTTTCTTTCATCACAGCCAATAGTTTCATCTCCACACAAAGATATGGAGCACAGAGGCTAGCTTTCTTTAATGGAAAGGCAAAAGCAAGATTGGTTTGTTTGCAAAATAAAGCCCAAATAGAGGAAGGATTTCTCTTCAGGATTGATTTGGTTACCAGCTTAGAGCATATGAAATGAAAACCCTAATGGTATGCTTTCCAGAGCCCAAAGGAACCAGTGGTGGTTATGGCTCTGGAGCAGTTGCCCTGCAGCCCAAGGGAGGTCTCTTCCATGGAGGAGTGCCGAAGCTCCGACCTGTGGGAGCCAAGGATGTTTCAGGTATCTGATACGTACTTTCTTAGGATATTTCCCAAGTGTATTAATTTCTGACTTGTCCCAACTGGGCCATCTCAAGTTGAGGAGTGTAGTACAGGTGGGACAAAGGAGGAGTGGGAGCAGGGGAGGAATTATAGAGTAGAATAAAGCAAAGCTGAAGGATTAAATAAAAATGTATTCAACTTGGATAAAGAAAATGTGGTATGTGTACATAGTAGAGTACTATTCAGCCTTAAAAAAGAAGGAAATTGTTATTTGTGACAACATGGATGAACCTGGAGGACATTGTACTAAGTGAAATAAACCAGGTACTCATTTATATGTGGAATCTAGAACAGTCTAACCCATGGAAGTAGAGAGTAGAATGGTGGTTACCAGAGGCTGGGAGTGGTAGGGGTGGGGATGGGGAAAGGAGAGTTTGGTCAAAGGGTACAAAGTTTCAGTTAGAAAGGAGGAATAAATTTTAGTGATCTATTACACAGCATGGTGACTATAGTTAAGAATGTAATGTATATTTCGAAGTTGCTAAATGCGTAGATGTTAAATGTTCTCACCATAAAGAAATAAGAATGTGAGGTGATGGATATGTTAATCAGCTTGATTTAATCATTCCACAGTGTATACATATAACATCACCTTGTACTCCATAAATATATACAATTGTTATTTGTTAATTAAAAATAAAATTAAATGTAAGAAAAAAAAAAAAGTATTCAACTTTCATCAGCAGTATTTGTTAATGGGCCGTGAGCCTGAAACCAGATTAAAACCTAGAACTATGCAGGTACTTTTCCTGTTGCTGTGTAGGTTGCAGCAAGGCTGGGTGCACTAGAGATACTGACCACTATCTATCTAGCTCTGTTGACCCAGTGTTGTCTGGTGTATTTGTAGAGAACCTAGCTGCTAAGCCAGCCCTACAAGTCCCAAGTTCTCGAGCTGCTGCCCCAAGGCCTCCAGTGTCTATAGCCAGCGGACGTCCTCAAGATGATACAGACAGCAGCCGAGCCTCACTTCCAGAACTGCCCCGGATGCAGAGACCCTCTTTACCGGACCTCTCTCGGCCTAATACCACCAGCAGTACAGGCATGAAGCACAGCTCCTCTGCTCCTCCCCCACCACCCCCAGGGCGGCGTGCCAATGCACCCCCTACACCTCTGCCTATGCACAGCAACAAAGGTCCAGCCTACAACAGAGAGAAACCCTTGCCGCCGACACCTGGACAAAGGCTTCACCCTGGTAGAGAGGGACCTCCTGCTCCACCCCCAGTCAAACCTCCTCCTTCCCCTGTGAATATCAGAACGGGACCAAGTGGCCAGTCTCTGGCTCCTCCTCCTCCACCTTACCGCCAGCCTCCTGGGGTCCCCAATGGACCCTCCAGTCCTACTAATGAATCAGCTCCTGAGCTGCCACAGAGACACAATTCTTTGCATAGGAAGACACCAGGGCCTGTCAGAGGCCTAGCGCCGCCTCCACCCACCTCAGCCTCCCCCTCTTTACTGAGTAATAGGCCACCTCCCCCAGCCCGAGACCCTCCCAGTCGGGGAGCAGGTAGGTGGTAGCACCATTTTTTCCTCTTATGCTCTGAGCTGAGTTTATCTTTTCTCTTCACTCTTTTCCCCAGGATACCCTATCAGTGATAGAAGAGAATAAGAATTCATTTATTCATTCAAGTGGTTTATTGAGTGCCTTTTTTTGTGTCAGACTCTGTTGCTAGGGCGACAGCAATAAATAGAAAAGACAAAAATTCCTGTTCTGGACAGTCAAACAAATAAACTAGTAAAATATGTAAATACATAGTATGTAGTATGCTTTACAGAGATACAAAGCAGAGAAGAGGAATAAAATATACTGGATGGGGCGGAGTAATGCTGTTTTAAATTGGGGGATGGGGTAGAGTCAGGGAAGGCCTTACTGATACGGTATGACAATTTGGCAAAGACCTGAAGAAAGTAATGAGTAAGCTGAGTAGTTATCTGGGAGGATAGCTGTTGTATGCAGTGGGAACAACATATGCAGAGGCTGTGAGCAGCAGTATGCTCAACACATTTTGGGGACAGCAGGGAGGCCAATGTGGCAGGACTAGAATAAGTGATGGACAGAGTGGCAGGACATGGAGGTCAGAAAGGTAGATCTCCATGGGAGGACAGTGTAGGACTTTGTAAAGACTTTGGGCTTAGCTCGGTGTGAAGTAGGAAGCCACTACAGGGTTTGGACGGTGTGATAGTATGATTTGATTCACGTTTTTAAAAGATCACTAGCTTCTGTGAGGACAGACTGCAGGAGGACAGAGGTGGCAGAAGGAGGCCACTTAGGAGCAATAGACTGGGCAGATGGGGAAGACCACAGCAAGTTTGGAGGAAGATAGGAGTTCAGTTTTAGACAAGTTTGCGATACCCTTTAGACACTCAGGAGAAGATTGGTGATGGGCTATCAAACTCGGAAGTTAGGGAGAGAGGTCTGAGCTAGATATATAAATTTGAAGGATACTAAAAACCATATGCTGGATGAGATCATCTAGGGAGTAAATCCAGATAGGAAGGGAGCTGAGGCCTGAGGCCTGGGGCCCTCCTACGTTAGAGGCAAGAGCGACAGAGGATACCTAGCAGAGCAAACTGCAAAAAGCCTCTAGGAAGGAAGGAAGGAAGGGAAAAAAAACCCAGCAGTGATGGAAAAACTGCAAGGTAGAGTGAGTGATCAACTGTGCCCAGTGTTGCAGTGGGTCAGGTAAGTTGAAGACTGAGAACTGACATTTGTCTTAGTATCATAGGACCTTTTTGAGTAGTTTCAGTGGAGTAGTGGAAGATGAACATGGAAACTTAATTGGAAGTGGGTTCAAAAATGTAGGAATAAGAGGAGAGGACTTGGAGATAGCAATGTAGAACTCTCTTCAGGAGTGCTGTAAAATTGTGTTGGGCGGGGGAACTATGCAGATAAATGGAATGGTTGCTGGAGGACAATGTGGGTTTGAGGGTTGAGTTTTTTTTCACCCCAAGATTTGGAGATCTGTTTGTATGGTGATGGAATGAGTAGAATGAAACCATTAGAGAGGGGAAAAATTGAATTAGGACAGAGGGAACAAATTGCTTAAGTAATGTTCTTAAAGAGGCAGGAGAAGACAGAATCTGATCCATAGGTAAAAGGGTGGCCTTAGATAGGAACACAGATAGTTTTTTCATAGTAATGTGAAGGAAGGCAGAGCATGTAGGTGTAGAAGCAAATGGTTAGGTGGGTGTAGTGGTAAGAGCATGTGAAAAGTTTCTTCTAATCTGCTTCTGTTTTCTCAGTAAAATAGAAAGCAAGAACATCAGCTGTGAGTGAAGCAAGGGAAGAAGAGGGAGAAAAGACATGAAATGGTCATCTGGAGCGTGGGAGATGTGGACTGGGGAGACGTGCTTAGATAGTCAGCCACACGAAAGACCTACTTGAGATTAGGGCCCATACGTTTCTTTTTTTAAAAAACATTATTATTATTTACATTCTAAGATGTTGTGGAGCAGTTGGGGGAGAGGGGAAGAGGGTGGGAAAAGGAGGAAAGGGGGGTCTGGTCGAAGGGCCCATACGTTTGAAGTGAGATTAATCAGCATGGGGTGTGTTCAGCTGTGCATTTGCAGGTACAGAATAAGGGCAGAGTTGTATTTAACCAGCGTTAGTATTTTTTAGGTATATGTGACCATAAGGGAGAGTAGGGCAAGGGAGTGAAGGGTGTATGTAAGGGAGTAATTGTATTAATGAACCATGGAGCCTAAACTGGATAAGGAGAGAATTAAGGAACCTTCGGAAAGGTTGAAGAGGTTGTGCGATCTTTTTACAAGATGGCATGACTTAAATTTGAGAACAAAGGAGGCCATGACAGCTCTCTGGGGCCTTAATGGAACTTGGGATTTTGGCTCCCATATCTTTGTGTCATTGGACTTTGAGCCACATTGTCCACAAGTGGCTTTTGAGCTTTTATTTTAAAGTCAGTCTCTACAGATATTTAACACTGACTAAGAAGGCTGGCTTGTTAGCTCAGTTGGTTAGAGAACAGCCTTGTAACATCAAGGTCAAAGGTTTGGATCCCCATACTGGCTAGCCACCAAAAAAAAAAAAAAAAGGAAAAAAAAATGTTATGTCATCGAGAAGCCCCTATTAAAAGCCCACTAACCTGTGCTTCTGCTTAGTTAGATACATACAGATTTGTACTCTAGGAGCTGGCAGTCTAACATAGGCAGTCAAACAGTAGCCTGGTACAGCCCTAAGGATGTAGTCCAAAGGTGGCCCTTGAGTCTGTAAAATTCAGGTTTAAAATTTTTTTTAACATAGGAATTTTTTAAAAGTCCCTTTATTTGAGCAAAGCCCATATCTTTCTTTCTTTTTTTTTTTTTTAATTTTATTTTGTCGATATACAATGTGGTTGATTATTGTGGCCCATTACGGAAACCTCCCTCCCTCCTCCCTCTCCTCCCTCCCACCCAGCAATGTCCTTTCTGTTTGCTTGTCGTATCAACTTCAAGGAATTGTAGTTGTTATGTCTTCTTCCCTCCCCCCGTTTTTTGTGTGTGTGTGTGTGTGTGTGTGTGAATTTATTTATTTATTTTTAGCTCCCACCAATAAGTGAGAACATGTGGTATTTCTCTTCTGTGCCTGACTTGTTTCACTTAATATAATTCTCTCAAGGTCCGTCCATGTTGTTGCAAATGGCAGTATTTCATTCTTTTTTATAGCTGAGTCATATTCCATTGTGTAGATGTACCACATTTTCCGTATCCACTCATCTGATGATGGACATTTGGGCTGGTTCCAACTCTTGGCTATTGTAAAGAGTGCTGCGATGAACATTGGGGAACAGGTATACCTTCGACTTGATGATTTCCATTCCTCTGGGTATATTCCCAGCAGTGGGATAGCTGGGTCATATGGTAGATCTATCTGCAATCGTTTGAGGAACCTCCATACCATTTTCCATAGAGGCTGCACTATTTTGAAGTCCCACCAACAAAGGATGAGAGTTCCTTTTTCTCTGCAACCTCGCCATCCTAACTGGGGTGAGATGGTATCTCAGTGTAGTTTTGATTTGCACTTCCCGGATGCTGAGTGATGTTGAGCATTTTTTCATATGTCTGTCGGCCTTTTGTATATCTTCCTTAGAGAAATGCCTACTTAGCTCTTTTGCCCATTTTTTAATTGGGTTGCTTGTTTTTTTCTTGTAAAGTTGTTTGAGTTCCTTGAATATTCTGGATATTAATACTTTGTCGGATGTATATTTTGCAAATATTTTCTCCCACTCTGTTGGTTGAGTTGACTTTAGTGTATGGTGAAAGGTATGGGTCTAGTTTCATTCTCCTGCATATTGATATCCAGTTCCAGCACCATTTGCTAAAGAGGCTGTCCCTTCCCCAGTGTATAGGCTTGGTGCCTTTGTCAAAGATCAGATGCCTATAGGTGTGTGAGTTGATTTCTGGATTCTCTATTCTATTCCATTGATCAGTGTGTCTGTTTTTATGCCAGTACCATACTGTTTTGGTTATTATAGCTTTGTAGTATAAAGTCAGGTAGTGTTATGCCTCCAGCTTTATTTTTTTTGCTCAGCGTTGCTTTGGCTATGCGTGGTCTTTTGTTATTCCATATAAATGTCTGGATAGTTCTTTCCATTTCTGAGAAAAATGTCATTGGAATTTTGATGGGGATTGCATTGAATTTGTATATCACTTTGGGTAGTATGGATGTTTTCACTATGTTGATTCTTCCAATCCAAGAGCATGGAATATCTTTCCATCTTCTTGTATCCTCTCTAATTTCTCTCAGCAGTGGTTTGTACTTCTCATTATAGAGATTTTTCACCTCCTTGGTTAACTCAATTCCTAAGTATTTTATTTTTTTGGTGGCTATTGTAAATGGGCAGGCTTTCTTGATTTCTCGTTCTGCATGTTCAATATTGGAGAATAGAAATGCTACTGATTTTTGTGAAAACCCATATCTTTCTGACCCCATCCAGGAATAGAAGCAGAGAAAAATGTAGTTTCTTTGGGTTGAGCTTAGTAGTTCTAAATGTCTGCAGATTTCTTGCTTCCCACCTCTCAGTTCTTTCTCTGTGGTTTCTTTAGAAAAAAAATTTTTTTGTGTGTTTCTGGCGGCTGGCTGGCACAGGGATCAAACCCTGTACCTTTGTGTTACCAGCACCACACTCTAATAAACTGAGCTAACCGGCCATCCCTAAATATTTTTTAAGATTAGGAAACAAACTGATGTCAGAAGGAGCCAAATTGGGACTGTGAGGTGGATGCCCAATGATTTCCCACTGAAACTCTGCCAAAGTTTCACTTGTTTTTTAAGAGAAATGAGGAGGAGCATTGTTGTGGTGGAGAAGGACTCTCTGGGGAAGCTTTCCCAGGCATTTTTCTGCTAAAGCTTTGGCTAACTTTCTCACATTCCCATAATAAGCAGATGTTATTGTTCTTTGGCCCTCTAGAATGAAACAAGCAAAATGCCTTAAGTATCCCAAAAAACTGTTGCCATGACCTTTGCTCACGACTGGTCCGCTTTTGCTTTGACTGACTGGACCACTTCCACTTCTGGGTAGCCATGGCTTTGATTGTGCTTTGTCTTCAGGAACATGTGGTAAACTCATGTTTCATTTCCTGTTACTATTCGAAGATATGCTTGATGATCTTGACCCCACTTTTATTTAAAACTTCCATTGAAAGCTCTGCTTTTGTCTGCAGCTAATCTGGGTGCAACAGTTTTGGCACCCATTGAACAGAAAGTTTGCTCAACTATTTTTTCAGTCAGAATTGTGTAAGCTGAGGGCCAGCCCGTGGCTCACTTGGGAGAGTGTGGCTGATAACACCAAGGCCAAGGGTTCGGATCCCTATTATAGGGATGGCCAGTTAGCTCACTTGGGAGAGCGTGGTGCTGACAACACGAAGTCAAGGGTTAAGATCTCCCTTACTGGTCATCTTTAAAAAAAAAAAGAAAAAAGAAAAAATTGTGTGAGCTGAACCAATTGAGATGTCTATGGTGTTGACTGTTGTTTCTGCTGTTAATGGCTGATTCTCTTTAATTAGGGTACGAGGGCTGGCCGGTTAGCTCAGTTGGTTAGAGTGTGGTGCTGATAACACCAAAGTCAAGGGTTTGAACCCTGTGCTGGCCAGCCACAAAAAAAAAACAAAAACAAAAAAACAAAAAAAAAACTTCCTTCAATTAGAGCACTAACAAGATTAATTTTTTTCCTTACAAATTGCTGTGGATGGTCTGCTGCTGTGGGCTTCATCTTCAACACCATCCCGTCTCTCCTTAAAACAAGTGATCTGTTTGTAAACTGCTGATTTCTTTGGGGCATTGTCCCCATAAACTTTCCATAAAGCATCAGTGATTGCACCATTCTTCTACTTAAGCTTCACCATAAATTTAATGTTTGTTCTTGCTTTAATTTTAGCAGAATTCACGTTGCTCTGATAGGCTCTTTTCAAACTGATATATTATCCTTCTTAGTGGCTCAAACTAGATCCTGTTCAGACATGTTATAACAAGTTAGTATGAGTTTATTTTGGTGCAAAAAGTTTTGCAGTTTGTGGATAGTTTTTTCATAATATGCATTTTCCATGAACTTTTTGAATACCCCTCATATGTTAAAGTGTAATGTGCTGATGAATGTTACAGATTTTAGGCAGCGGGCTTCCAGGTAGTTCATGGACTTCATTCTCTTATTAAATCATATTATGGCAATATTATTGATAATGTACTTTTGTTTCTATATGAATTATTTGCATTTGAAAGGGTATGGAATCTTTTGCTCAGGGTGCTCAGAGACCAGAAAAACTAGTGTTATTGGTCCATAGAGTTTGTTTCTTGTATTTTTCCTTTGTAGAGCAAAACACTGTCCATTTTTGAGGGAATCTTTTTTTTTTAAAGAATTGGTACCATCATGCTTTCCTCAGAATTGGGGTTATCTTGGATTACAAAAGGCAGTCACCCATCCCAGGGCCTCTTTTGCAAACTGATTGTCTTTTAGGGTACTTAGATTCTGATTGTGTCACTTGAAACAGTTTTAAAACTGTATCCGACAAAGAGTTCCGAGCTTACTGGAGATAGTAGAACCTGGTTGGGATGACCCTCCCTGCAGGAAGGAGCTGGAGGAGCCAAGCAGGTTGCTTTCTCCTGCTCTGTTTTGCCAGTCCAGGTTGGCTCTCATCACTGTTATCTGTCCAGTGTCTAGCTGGTGTCCTCGTGAGCCTAGCTAACCCTGTCTATTTCACTTCCTGGCCCTGTCCTAGGAGTAGATAGAAATACTCAGGGCCCTGAGAAACTTGGGTTTTAGGAAATATTTTGAGGGTGACCTAAAGAGCTTTCATTTGGGCAGGTTTGGAATGAAAACAAGGCTCACAGAGATGTGCTGGGAAGTGTTAAGGAGATTTTTCTTTAATGATTGCACCCAGTGGCCCCTAGTCATTCTTAGACCTTGAAAAGAGTGAGGGAGAGTGGTGTGTCTTATGGGAAGCAAAAACTAACATTTATTCGGCCTACTGTGCTAGACCGTGTGTGTGTGTGCGTGCGCGCGCGCATCATCCCATTACTGTGTTACATGCTTAATCATGGTCACTCTGGAAATTCTGTCAGTAATTCAGGAGGAGTAATAAGATATTTTTATTACTAAAACATTGTTGTCCATTAAGCCGAATACTAAACAGTACATGTACTATTTAGTAACAACTATTTAGTGAACATAGCCTAGGTACCCAAAGACACATTGCCAACTTATTGGGTTATAAATCTAGTTGAGGAGATATGATACATAATGCTTGAGGTAGTTATGAAAAGTGGTATGGGAGTAGAGGAAAGAGCAGAAATGTGCTTCGTCTGTTTTTATTAGATCTGTGACCTTAGACAAATAACCTGAGTTCCACAGTTTCCTCCTTTGTGACATGGGAATAATACCACATCTTTTGCAGGGATGGCTATAATTTAAAGATTTAATGCATATAAAATGCCTGGAACATAATGGATACCCAATAAATGGTAGCTGCTATTATTGACCTGAAATTAGAATTGTGGAGGAAGGCATTGAAAAGCAGGAAAAAAATCAAGGATAGATAGGGTTCTTTACTGACCTGTGGGAAACGAGAAAAGGTCATACATTTATTCTCAACCTTGGTATCTGGAGGAATGGTGATGCTGTTCAAGAAACAAGGATGAGGAGGAAGGTGAATATGATATTTAACATGCCACCCAGAGGCTCACACACAGAGCCTGGTTCTTTGGGAAAGCACCAAGGCACTCTTTTAGCTCATCTCTCTCAAATCCCTCTACCTGTTGCTGTCTTCACATCCAAGCCTAACTACTTTGGATTTTAATTGCAGCTCCTCCACCCCCACCACCCATGATCCGAAATGGTGCCAGGGATGCTCCCCCTCCCCCACCACCATACCGAATGCATGGGTCAGAACCCCTGAGCCGAGGAAAGCCCCCACCTCCACCCTCAAGGACGCCAGCTGGGCCACCCCCTCCTCCTCCACCACCCCTGAGGAATGGCCACAGAGATTCTATCACCACTGTCCGATCTTTCTTGGGTGAGTAGCTAGCCATTTTAGTCTCATATTTCCTGTGGTGACTTCACTAACTCCAGTGCCTTGGCTGCCAGGTGGCCAGTCTAGAGTGGGAATGGCCACATGATATTCTTTATTCACAGCAGTTCCCCTCCCTTTACCCTCAGACTTCTAGGCCCTGTCCATTGACGTCTTTTTCCTTCTGTGAATTCTGGGTATGGTTGCTTTGGAATAGGTTGAAGTAAAATCAACAGATGTTGTACTAACTCTGAAGCCACTCTCCTGGTTAGCTCAGTTGGTTAGAGCACAGCCTTATAACACCAGGGTCATGGGTTCAGATCCTCATGCTGGCCAGCTGCAAAAAAACCAAAAAAACCAAAAAACCCCACTCTCCTGCCCCTCAAGGATCATTATTTGTGGTTAGGTTTTAGGTCAGAGACTCTGTATCCTTTTTAGGATTATTCAGACAGAAATTATATATCCTCCTGGGAAGGCAAGCTCCTTTCTGGCTCTTTAAATATAAAACAAAACACTATACAACATTTATCTAGTGATCAGAAGCCACTAACTAGTTGTGTTATTTTGCAGAAGTCACTTCACTTTTCTGAGCCTCACTTCCCTTATCTGTAAAACAAAGAGGTTGACTAGATCAGGAGCATATCAGATTAACTTTTCCAAGGCTATGAATATTGGGGCCTCTACCTAAGAGATTCTAATTCATTAGGTCTGGGATGGATTCCTGAGTAAGGGTTGTCCTGAGGATATTGTTAGACACACTGTTGAGGACCCTTGGAATAGATCTGTAAGGTCCCTTACAGCCCTGACACTCTAGATTCTTTAATGGTTGTTCTCTTCCTCCACCCCCCTGCCCCCATCTTCCAGTCTATTCCTATTAGGTGGACCAGGGTCTTTTCTTTGAAGATATGTCCTTATTGTAGAATTCTTTTGAATGTGATCAAGCCGCACCTATAGAAAATATGAGCCTTCTTATGGAGGGGCCATAGAAAGTGGGAGTGGGGGCCATGAGATGGCTATCCCAGTTGTGTTGCAGAACAAAATGAGGGTAACCTGGGCTGAAAGGGAATTATCTAGTCACATCTCTTACTAGCTGGAGACAAATGTTGCTATATTAGGTTAATTTCTACCAGTTTGTGGATTTAGTTCAGTTGGCTTCCCATGGTGACAGTGTAAGATGAAAATGTTATTGAAGTACAGCTATATTTCTTTCTGCTTCCATGCAAACAGCTGGGCTCCTTTCTGCTATGTGCCTGATTTTGGTGGAAAGGTTTAAAGCATTAGCTTTAAAGAGCCTTTGAACACATCCTGTGTGTATGTGAGGCACATAAGTTGATGCTGTTGCTGTTCTCAGGAACCTTGGCTTGGTGGCTGAGGCACACCCTCCCTCACATTAGATCAGAGTGCATGAGAGAGTAGTAAGTGGGGAGGGTCACAAGTGGTCAGAGGTCTGTGGGAGCACAAGGAGGGGTGATATGAATTAATTTTCTATTCTTTTCTCAGATGACTTTGAGTCAAAGTATTCCTTCCATCCAGTAGAAGACTTTCCTGCTCCAGAAGAATATAAACACTTTCAAAGAATATATCCCAGCAAAACAAACCGAGGTGAGAAGACTAGTAAAAAAAAAAAAAAAAAAAAGTGTTTCTATAATTATATAGAATTTGTTTTTTTAGTTTAAAATTTGCTTCTCGTCATCTTCATTTTCTTTAAAAAAACAAAACAACAGAGCCTAGTCCCAGATTTTAAAGGTTAGCGTAAAGAGCCTGTCATTTCATGAGTGTTTGCGTTATTCAAGGTCTGGTGGGTGACCTATAGGTGTGTGGTTTTTGTTTTGTTTTGTTTTTTTCAGCTGCCCGTGGAGCCCCACCTCTCCCACCCATTCTCAGGTGAAGACTGGCTTGGTCCTCTTCCTCAGGAAAAGGATGGACCTTCTCTTCTTCTCAGATGGTCCCTTCCATTCCCCTGAAACCTGCATGAGAGCTCCTAACGTGTTTCTCCAGTGCAACCAACCCCTAGACTCCAAGTGTCCTCCCAGCTCACCACCATCTATGCATCTCGTCTCTGGACTTGGTGATCGGACTCTTAATATATTGACAGTAGGGTCTCAAACCCTGCGTCCATCACTCCTCTAGCAAGCCCTCCTAGCCAGATGAGGAAAAAGCTTTCATGTTTTCTGCTTTCCTCTTGGGGAAAGGTGCCTTGTGATAAATTAACTCATTGTTGGGGCAGGATGGAGAAGGGTGCCCCTCCGTCCTCCTGTTCACTGTGGGGGAAGCTTGGCAGGTATATTATATGTCATTATTTAGTAGGCTGGCATGGCCAGGACTTCTGGGGGGAAAGGGAACATTTTTAGTGAAATAGAAAAGGAGTTTGCAGAGAAATGATCTGTTTTAAAGGTCAGATTTGGAGAAAGGGCGAGGAAATGGGTCTGCTTTATTTTTAGGGATATTTTGGTTTTGTCCTCACCCCACCCCTGCAACCCCAGGGATAAGTTGGATATAAACACTAAATACTAATCAGTTGAGCTAAACATTTCATAGAAAGAGAGGATTAAATAAACTGAGGATCATTTTAGAGCTAGTCAGTTCCTTTGCAGCAAAGGGACCAGGAGCCATTTGAATCCTTTGGGACTCCCCTCCCCATTTCCTCAGGGTGCTAGGCTGAGGGATGTTCCTGCCTCTCCCTCTGCGCGCTCCCCCCCGGCCCATCCCCTCAAGATAAAAGTTGGGTTTTGTGGGGGGCATCATTCATTCCTGATATTCAAGCCCCAAAAACCTCTGGTAGGAGATGCAAAGATAGGGCCTGGGCCTTAACCTCAACCTCGAGTCTGCTTCAGTCTTTTCTTACTGGCCCTGAAGTGGTCAGTGGCCCTTTCAGTCATTCAGCCCCTGGAGGGTTCTGCAGGATGACAAAGAGGGGAATAGTGAAGCACCTTGTGGAAGGGACTGGGTCTGTGGGACTGCAAAGGACTTTAAGTCCTACTTATACTGAAGTCCACAGCCTGTCTGACTGAGCAGGCTCTTCCTACTCCTTTCTCCACCCTCCTCACCTTCCAAAGACTGCAGGCATTAGCACAGCAGAGTAGAGAAGAGTGAGGAAGTCAGTAGAAGCTTATTGGGTTGTTCAGAGATCCCTCTATGCCAAGAAGCACAAAGACTTTGGTGAGATGTGCCTTAGTCCAATAGATCTTCCTTGGCAGCCAGCAACACGTTATTTGTCTTCCAGGTCATAGTTAAAGAGCACAGAGAAAATGGAGGTTCCCAGTCTAGGTAGGAACTGAGGTTGGAGGATAAGACAGAGACTTCCCCTTCTCCAGCAGTAGGATGGGGTTCCTGGGCCTGACATACCAAATGGTTTGGTTTATTACAGCTGTTATGTGCAGAGGCTACTCAAAGCTTGGCATGAGAGCAGGGAGATCATGGCTGTTCCTTGAAATGGATGGGGAAATTAGTTTTAAAATTTCACCAGACACGTCACAGGGTTAAACTGCCTTGGGTACCTCTCCAGTCTGTTGGATCACAGGCCAAGGATTTGTGTGCATCGTGCCAGGTGGAACCCAAGTCTTCCCAATACTAGTTGAGGGAGGTCTCAATCTGAGTTATTTGTATGGAGTCTGCTATACTTTGCCATCCCCTGGACCACATTGACTCTTGGGACCAACCATGATTAGGACTGTCACCAAACTTTTTCTAATCCTTCATTATTTATCATTCTTTTTTTTCAAATCTGTTAGTTATCTCCCAGAAGTATCCCCAGCATCCTGAAGTGGAAAGAGCTGAGAGAGGGATGCTAGTGGAGAGAAAAGGAGAGAGTACAAGAGTTGACACTGCAGCAGAATTCCAGGGTAGATGCTGACAAGTACTGAACTTTGACTGTGAAGTCTTCCCATTTATTTTTGAAATGGGAGTTGATGCCTTTTGTACAATGTTATCGAAGTGTCTTTTTTTTTTTTTTCCTTTTCCTCAATATAGAGCATCAAAACAGTATCATAAGTAAAGCCAAACCCCACCTTTTCATTGGGACTGATATCTTCCTCCCCAGGACCTGCTGCCCCTCATATTCCCCAGTATTTGGACTGTAACACATGGGTATTGATTGTATTTTCATTGTCTTGGCCTCATAAAAGCAGCCCTGGGTCTAGATCTAATAAGATAGGTTTTCTTCAGATCATGTTGATGACACAGCACCTATTTAAATGTCTTTGCCTTATACATTTTTTGGTCCTGCTGTTAATAACATTTATTATCATGTATATTTACTATTGAAGATGGGAATATGATCCTCATAGTTATTGGTCTATTTTGTATGTTGTAAAAAGCTTGTAATATACGTTTAAGGTGGGCTGGCTACAAGAGCACTAAAACTTCTCACTTTTGAACTGCTCTTTTTATCTGCTTGCGGGAATGTCGTCTCTTCAGTGGAAGACTGGGTAGTCTCATGTTGAGGCTGATGCCCAGTCCCATTAACTTCTTTGTTCCTTCCCAGAAGGAAGAGACATTGCCCAACTAAGCACCAGGAAGCTGTATTAAAAGCCCTTGTGTGGGTTTGGTTTTGTGATGTTTTTCCCTAGTTGGAAAAACTTAATAGTTGTTTCTAGCCTCCCTGTCTGGGAAGCGGGGCAGTGGCCTCCAGTTTTTTAAATGAGCTAGATGCCCCTTTTCCCCCTCTTCTCTGGTCACCAAACCTGGGCCAAAGCACTTTGATATTCCAGGTATGGGTTTCTCTATCGTGGGGATTTACTCCAGCTGCAGAGCCCCATCATTTTCACAGCCTAGGTCAGCAGAGTGAGAGCCTAAGGCTACCCCATCTGGTGGATGTGAGGCTGCTGTCTCCAGGAATTCATCCCAGCCCTCCTAACTGGCAAAGGCGAGGAGACTTACCACTGGCCATTGCAATGGGGGAATCCCCTCACCCCATTTATACCCAGCTTGAAACTCAGATTTACCTCCAGGGAGAGGTGAGAAAAAAGTTGTAAATAGACTTGCTACAGAGCAACTCAGGGTTGGGGTGTGTTTTAATTCTCCTGATCACTTGAAATAATCTGTAGGCTGAGTGCTTATGGGAGTGGGGGATAAATGAGACTCCAGAGTCCTTCCCTTCTTCAAAGCTCTGGGGGTGGAGTATAGGGTACCTGAGGCCCTTTGCTGGCACTACACTGAGCTGTCTGTCCTGGAAACCCAACCTGCGATCAACTGCAAATCAGATTTTTTACATTCCAGTTGTAGTCTTTCTTTCCCTATTGGATCTCAGTCCGTGGTTATGTGGTCAAGTTGGCTTTCTGTCAAGCCACCCTAATTTAGGGAATGGGAGGGGAAAGGAGGGCTGTTACAACTCTGCCTTCAAGACTCATCTCTTAAAAACAAAATGAAACAAAACTACAACCATCTTCAAAACCACTTGCAAAAAAAAAGGCTAACTTTAACCGAAGGAAGGGTTTGGTTCCATTCAACTCCACATTCATTGTGCCTTTACTTGTGTTAGAGTTCTGTGCTTTTTTCCTCTCCCTCTTTGAAACAATTAAAATCTTCCTTGATAACCGCTGTTTCCTTTTTTCTACTCTTGTTTCTGACAACTTTGTGGTTTTTTCTTGAATTGTCTTAGATCTCATTCCACTTGTGGCAGAGGGTCCTAGCCTTCTTTTCTCATATCTAACCTTTATCCTTTCCCACGGTGACCAGCATGGAAGTTACAGTCAACACTGAATAAAAGACTAGAATGACACGTGTGCATGTATGTGTGTGTATGTGTGTGTGTGTCCATCCGTCTGTTTGCATGTGAATCAATTTCTTTAAAAAAATAATCTATTGTATGATTTATTTGGAGTTATATTCTGATTACAGTGCTCCTGCTCCCAAATAGCATTTATTTTTTTTCACCCCCTAAAATGTATAATCTGGTCTCAGGTTGGATTCTGTGGTACATTTTCTTCTGATGCCATGCAGTTTAATTAAACCTTGCTTAAAAACAAAAACAAGAAACAGAACTGTGTTCTCTTGTCTGGAATACTGCCTCAAGTGGTGGCATAGAGAGGGGAGAAGATCTGGTGCCTCATATTCTGGGTAAGGGTAGTGGTTTGATTCCAGGTCCCATGAGAAAGTAGATGGCTGTAGGAAGTAGATGTACTGCCAGATAGACTTGGACAGAAGCATCTGCAGCTCTGCGAAGATTTTTTTTCCTTCCCTCCTGTTATGTTTTGAAAATCACAGTTCTAGATAACCATACTGACCACAGGATTCTGACAATTAGTCATTACTTTGTATGTGCCACCTAACTCCCCTTTGCCCTTGATTTGAGGGAACCCAAGAGGCCCCTCATCTTGTGTCCTTTTCCTTGTATCCCTCATGGTTCTTACCTGTGTTGCACGGCAGATTCTCAAACTGAGGAGTAGAAGAAAAGGTGAGGGCAGAGGATACAGACTGTGTATCTATTTTTATGCGGGTGTTAGCTGTTTTTCTTCACTACTTTTTAAGCTGAAATCTTAGCTGTTTTTCTTGAACTTTGACTTTAGATGTAAAAATTCAACCAGATGTTCTTTGCTTAACTGTGATCAGCTGACATAATAACCACTAAGATTTAATGAGCTTAACTTGCATTTCATCACTAGCAAAGGTCTCAAAATTATTTCCCATACTGATTCATAATGGGTGTGTGTATGAATCACTCTCACATAATTTAGATATAAAAACCTATGAGGGTGAGGGAAGGAGGGGGAAAAAAGGACTCCCTTCATTTTTATCCATACTTACCAGATTGGTTGAGTTCTTGATTATTTGACCCACCATTGTTATTAATATGATTAATAAACTACCTATTTATTGATTTAATTGTTCCTCCTCACTTTAGCTCACAAATGGAGTTTGCCTAAATGACCCTCAACTTCCTATCCCTGTAAGCTTTCTCTGTCTTATTGGGATGGTACTGCACACACACTCAAACAAAAGGATGCCAGACAGGTCCTTCCAGTATGATTTGATTCCTCCTCTACGATACTGTGTTATGAGTTAGGTGATAAGGACACTAGTTTGCTCACTCTATTACTTAGGCACAGCTGCTTGTCATGGATGTGCCTCTTATGTGTTTCCCTACCCAATCCAGCCACGAACTGTGCAGTTCCCTGGCAGGAAGATAGATGCCTGTCTCTGACTTCCTAGTACTCTGCAAATAGAGGTAAGAGAACTAAAATGTCAACCTGAGGATCCTGAGCACCCCAGAGGATAACTATGGGGAAATGCTTCACCTCTGACATCACTGGAGCCCAGTCTGGATCGTTTTTACACATAATTGAATTCATTCTCCACTCCTAGGTTTAGGAGTATAAGATTTAAAGGACTATATGCTATTTGACTGCAAAAAGTGTTTATGCAAAGGGTAGATGTCCATTTGGGAGGAACGTACTTCCTATTCCTTCATTCAGCAAGCATTTATTGCATACTTTCCTCTTTGCCGGGCATCTACAATATGAAGATGAGTAAGACATAGTCTTTGCCTCCAAGGAGTTCATAGCCTAGTAGACTTAAGGACAGTGAACCAGGAGAAAACTATGCAGGGTATTAAAAGGTTTTATGGGAGTTAGCCCCAGGGAAGAACGATGGTGAGTGGCATTGCAGACAGAGAAAACAGCAATAACAGAGGCACAGAAGTGAGAAGCAGTATGAGAGTCTGCACATCATGTTACTGGAGGATCATTACTATGGAAAAGGGAAAGCTTCAAGTATGTAACTTTTCAGAGACCTTTCAATCCTGACATTCTGTGATGCTTTGCCTGCTTCCACAGTGGTCGTTTACTTTTGTAGGCTTTTCTTGGGCCAGTGCTACATTTCCTGATGAGGGTTTTTATCAGCTCCAGTGTGCACGTTAAGTACTTATAGCTTCCTCTGCGCTCTCTATCCCACTCCAACTGAAGTAGTTGTTCAACACCACCATCCCTTGAAGCTGGCTGGGCACACATTACCATGTCAGGTTATTAAGGACAATTTTTAGGTGCCTGGGTTATAATATGAATAGTGAAGATTGCTTCCTGGGTTCTGTTGTCCTGTTAAGAGATCAGAAATATCATCTGGTCTAAAAGCCTCCATTCTTTTTTAAAAGATGACCGGTAAGGGGATCTCAACCCTTGGCTTGGTGTTGTCAACACCACGCTCAACCAGTGAGCTAAGCGGCCATCCCTATATAGGGATCCAAACCCATGGCCTTGGTGTTATCAGCACTGCACTCTCTCGAGTGAGCCACGGGCCAGCCCTAAAAGCCTCCATTCTATGGTAACTCTTTTTCTATTCATGGCAGCCTATTCTCTTCACTTTTGTAGTTTGCAACTGTCAGAAAGCCTTCCCCAAATGTATTCCTTCACCATCTCTTCCTGTTTAGAGCCTACATCTGTCTAATCTTCCCTCTATGATTAAGTGGTCAAGAGTTTGATTTCCTGTCAAGACTTCAGAGTTCAAATTCTAGCTCTTCCACCTAGTAGTTGTTTGATTGACCTTGTTTACTCAACCCCGCTACTTTGGTTTACACATTTGTAAAATGGAAATAATACCAACTTCGTGGGGTGCTTATGAAGATTGAGAAGGAGATATGGGTAAAATACTGAGTTCAGTCCGTGGCATACACACGCTTAAGCACTCGGTATTGGCTCTTATCTCCTATATGAACTAAGTGCAATTAACTGTAATATTGTTACTTTACTATTTCTCAGCTTTATGGCTCTATTTTATTTGATATTGAAGGATAAAAGATAGATGTTTACCATCACCTAGAATTGGGTTCTGGCCCTTCAAGGAATCTGAGGCTTAGATGGGTTATTAACTTTGGAAGCTGCCCTGCAAATTATTGCTCTAATTTATATTTTTCATTAATAGCTCAGCTTGCCTCTTCTATAGTCGTCTTCCCTGGCCCTGAAACCCCAGGGTTTAGCCATAAAAGATTTTAAAATTAAGGGGCCATTATTCTCTCCACTCCTTACTGTGTGTATTAATGGGAAGAAGGTGCACAGAATATAATCTTACCTTGAACAAAATAAGTGCAAAGGGTTGGCCCTGTTTCTCACCTTTGAAGCACAAATCAAGAAATGCTATGATGAAACATAGTTTGTTTCTTTATATAGGTGTAGAACTTTCCAAAAAAAAAAAAAATACTTGTTCAGGTGTCAGGTGATCTGGGTGCCAGGCCCCTCACTACCACCAAGACGCTGTGACCTCTAACCCTGTGCATACATTTGCTTTGTGCCTTGCAGGGTTGAGCATTAGAGATGTAAGTAAAGCGCCTACCATCATGTCTGGCACACAGAACCGCCCCACAAAAATGATAGGTATTATGTTACTACGGCTCTCTGAAAATCTAGCCCATCAACATAATGGAACTGGGTACATTCAGCTGTGAGAAGGGGCAACCACATCTCCACACACCTCCGGTTGAACGAGAGCGGAGTACAGTCGCGTGGGGGAAAGACTACACCTCCCGCCGGGCTTTGCGGCGCGTCTTTCCGCGGCGGCCCCGGATGTAGAAGCCCTCCCCGCTCAGTGGGCGTGGCCTCATGTTGGCTCTGAGGCCTGGGGCTCTCTTGCTGTGGGCCTTCCGGCTGGATTGGACACGGAAGAAGGGGTGGCGGCCCAGGCGCGCGGCGGTGTGGCGACAGCCAATCAGGAACGTGGCCAGCCTTTGGCGGGAGGCGGGAACTCTGCGGCTGTAGATTTGGCGCGAGCGCGGCTGGACTTTGCTGTTGCCGGTGTGTAGTTTGTTCAGGAGCTTGTCGTGGGGAGTCCCTGAGGCCGTGTGTGAGAGGCGTGAGAAGGAACCTGCCCTGAGGTGATGCAGATCTGTGCGGTGGAAAGGAGAGGATTGCTCGGGGAGGCCTGGGGTCTGCGAGGCAGCGGAGTTGAGTGAGGGATTGGGTGAGGTCTGAGGTGAAGTGAGGCGAAGAGAGCTGAGGTCGCGGGAGGTCTGAGGTCGGGGTCAGGGAAGGGGACTGCGCCCTCGGAGTAGGTACAGCGGTTGTACGTGGTGTGAACGAGCTGAAAGTTGTGGGAAGGAAATGTTCCGGAGTGGGGTCGAGAGGTGTGTGGAGCGGGGACCGGGTGCAGGAGCGGGGACCGGGTGCAGGGGCGGGGACCGGGTGCAGGAGCGGGGACCGGGTGCAGGGGCGGGGACCGGGTGCAGGAGCGGGGACCGGGTGCAGGGGCGGAGGGAAGAACTGAGGGAAGATTGAGCTGCAGTGGGAAGGCTTGGGAGAGTCCAAGTGTGGTGGTTGCTGGGGTAGGCTGCTGATAAAGATACCCCATGTGCCTGCAGTAAGGGAATTAGAAGTGCTATAGAAATCAATTAAGATAAATTTCTCATGGCATCATTCGAGTAGTTAAAAACTAGGGCTCTGGCGCCAGAATGCCTGGGGTTATATCCCTGCTTTTCTGTGACTTTGGGCCTTTGGGCATCTCAGTTTTCTCATCTGTAAGATAGTGATGATAATAATACCTACCTCCATGGTAGCTGTAAAACTTAAATGAGTTAATATGTGAAATACTTATAAGAAAACCTTCACATAGTAGGTGGACAACAAATGTGAGCTATTATTTGCATAGATTTGGACGTGACACAGAACTGCATGCTAAAATGTTGTTATAACGTAATTTACTTGTGAAATGAGTGTTGATCCTCAGTATAAATAAATTCCATGTTATCTTCCTTTGACTTTTACATATTGAGTGGCTGTCTGTTCTTTATTGTATCCAGCTGTGTTGCCATCATGCCTCAAACTCGATCCCAGGCACAGGCTACCATTCGTTTTCCAAAAAAGAAGCTGTCCCAGACATTGGACAAAACTAAAAACTCTAGTAACAATAAACTAGAACCAGCGACCGTCCAGGCTATACCGTGCTCTCCTTGTGTAAAAATCCTGCCTCTCAGCCCCAGAAAACGTCTGGGTAAGATATCCATTATGTAATACAACTTTTTGACTAGTAGCTCTCGACCTTTCTTTTTTCTCAATAATAAAATGCCTGTCCTGGAGAGAGGGAGGTTTTGGTAATGGGCCACAATAATCAACCACATTGTATATTGACAAAATAAAATAAAAATTTTTAAAAAAGCCTGTCCTTTGAAGGAGTGTTCCAAGTTCGGTTAAGACTATTTATTATAGTTATTTTCAGAATGTTTGCTAAGTGCTTACTGAACTCCAGAGTTAAGCCACTTACTGAGATCACTTTCTGAACTACTTAATAGGTCTAATCTTTAATTCCTTAATACTGAATTTAGTTCTGTCAGTGTTTTAAATGACCCTGGAGTTATATAGTATTATGAAACTTGCCCCAATATTTGTGAAGAGAAACAAATAGATGACATCCTTGGTATTTTCAGACCTTTTCTTGGTTTTAGAGCAATGGTGGGTAATGTTTGTCTTATAGCATTTGTTTTTAATTGGGAGTGATTTGGTTGTATCTGGATATACTTTTGGTTGTCACAGCTGAGGGGGTGCTACTGGCATAGTGGGTAGAGGCCAGGGATGCTGCTAAACATCCTACAATGCACAGGAAAGCCTCCCACAACAAAGAATTATTTGGTCCAAGATGTCAATGGTGCCAAGTTTGAGAAATCCTGTTTTAGAACAATCATAGAATTTCATCCCACTAAAACCAATTTGGTTTCTATCAAACGCTAGTAAGATTCAGTGGTGCCATCTGGTGGCCATTCTATTTTTCTAGGTAAGAAGGCATTTTATTTTGATGGTTATGAATACGGTAGAAATTCATCTATTTCTGGGGGAAGCAGAGGTCTTTGCAAGTCCTTTTACTATCCACTGCTTTGAATGATCATGTTTTGATTTTAATATGTTTCAGGTGATGACAACCTATGCAACACTCCCCATTTACCTCCCTGTTCTCCACCAAAGCAAGGCAAGAAAGAGAATGGTCCCCCTCGCTCACATACACCTAAGGGACGCAGATTGGTGTTTGACAATCAGCTGACAATTAAGTCTCCTAGCAAAAGAGAACAAGCTAGAGTTCACCAAAAGAAAGTACTTTCCTCAGTTCAAAAAGGTCAAGAGACCACAGCAAGTTCTGAGCAGAGATGTCCACTGGAGAAAGAATCTACATATATAAGACTCTTCAAGCAAGAAGGTTTGTTCTTACGTGGCAGCTGTTAGTGCAGCCACCATAAACAAGGCTGATGACTCCACACAAAACCCAGTGGGTCTTCTCAGTCACCTTCTGTTGTGTATAATTGTCCTTTTATATCTGGCTTAGGCACTTGCTACAGGCAAGCAAAGCTGGTCCTGAATACAGCTGTTCCAGATCGGCTACCTGCCAGGGAAAAGGAGATGGATGTCATCAGGAATTTCCTGAGGGAACACATCTGTGGGAATAAAGCTGGAAGTCTTTACCTTTCTGGTGCTCCTGGAACCGGAAAAACTGCCTGCTTAAGCCGAATTCTGCAAGACCTCAAGGTACACTGAGAGTCTGAATTATGATGCTCTTGCTAAAATGACATGTTATTAAGGGTTAAAGAGTAGAACTTTGGGAGATTGAAGGTTTCCTTAAAATAAGATATTTCTAGTTTCATTGTCTTAATCTTTCCAAATGAATGTAGAGCTTCCTGTCTTATATACTGTTAGCTTTTCAAAGACATTTCAGGTTCCATCAAAGCTTTATCTGGGGCCAAAATAACTCCCATATTTGTATTTTTTTCTAGAAGGAACTGAAAGGCTTTAAAACTATCATGCTGAATTGCATGTCCTTGAGGAGTGCCCAGGCTGTATTCCCAGCTATTGCTCAGGAGATTTTTCAGGAAGAAGTTTCCAGGCTAGCTGGGAAGGACATGATGAGGAAATTGGAAAAACATATGACTGCAGAGAAGGGCCCCATGATGTAAGTATTGCTCTGCTGCATGTTGCTCTGTGAAAATCTGCAACGTCTAATGCCCACAAAAAGAACATTCCTTATATTTGCTCTAGGAGAGGCAGTTATATAAGCTTAAAGGGAAAGAAGAAAAGAAAATTATACCTTCTAATTTTAAATTGGGAAAAATGTTTTTAAGCTAATTGCTTGAAAACACATAGATGTTACTCGTTGGTGATGGGGATATCCCTGTAACGATGACTAGAAATAGGGTATATTATGATCTTTAAAATAGTCTCAGCTTTAGAAATGTGACCTAACTTCAGATCAAATAGATGGGAAGATTAAGAAGGTGAATATGGATACTAATTGTTTCTCTTTATATGTAGTGTGTTGGTGTTGGATGAGATGGATCAGCTGGACAGCAAAGAGCAGGATGTATTGTACACACTGTTTGAGTGGCCATGGCTAAACAATTCTCGATTGGTGCTAATTGGTTAGTGCTCAATTGTTGTTTTGTTTTGTTTTGTTTTGTGGCTGGCTGGTACAGGGATCGAACCCTGGACCTTGGTGTTACAACATCACACTCTAACCAACGGAGCTAACTGGCCAGCCCCAGTGCTCAATTGTTAATGTTACATGGTAGTTCTAAAGTGTTCTTTTTAAAAAAAAAAAAAATCTATTCAGCTTATTTATCATTTATTTTATCTTAAATCAGCTTTCTGCCTTGTCAAAATAAGAAAATTACTATAAAATAATAGTAACTTTAATCTAAGGCAAATCAGTTTTATTAAGTTTGAATAGAAATGTCATAATACTGCATTTCAGACACAATAGATTTTTGGGGTGTCTGGTCCTGTTTATCTGTGAACAATTCTAAGCCTGACTTAAAAAGAACATTCTGGGCTGGCTGGTTAGTTCATTTGGGAGAGCATGGTAACACCAAGGTCATAGGTTTGGATACCTGTACTGACCAGCCACCAAGACCAAAAAAAGAGAAAAAAACATTCTAAAAAAACCGAGCAAACAGAAAACTAGGCTGGCTGGTTAGCTCAGTTGGTTAGAGCATGGTGTTGTTATAACACCAAGGTCAAGCCAAGGGTTCAGATCCCTGTATTGACCAGCCACCAAAGAAAGGAAAAGAATGTTCTATAATGACTATGTATATCTTACCTAATAGAAAACACCTTACCTACTGGGGTGGGGAGGGGGGAAGGGAGGAAGCAACAGTTGGAATGCTGGATTATAACTGGAAATTTTATTTAGCTTTCAGAGGGTTTCGATTTCCTTTTAGGATAATTTGACCAATGGTGATTTGTGTTATTTATCTCCTCCTCAGGTGTAGCTAATACCCTGGATCTCATAGACAGAATTCTGCCTAGGCTTCAAGCCAGAGAAAAATGTAAGCCACGGCTGTTGAACTTCTCACCTTATACCAGAAATCAGATAGCCACCATCTTGCAAGATCGACTTAACCAAGTGAGTGCCAACCATTGTGCCAAATTATGTGTTCCTTGAATCGCTGTTAGGGAAACCTAACAATAGTTGTAAAATATTTGCTTTGATTGCTTTACTAATGGAGCAGGGAGTTCCTATGGACCATAGTGAGAACATTTCTATGTGAATTTCCTCACATGGCTCCATTTATTGGATGCCTCAGTGTTGAGATAAAAGTAGAAGTTAGAGGAATCACTCAAATGCTTCCTTAATGGCCTTTTAAAAAAACTTTCTTTTTTGAAAGTGACTAATTTTTTTTTTTTTTTTTTTTTGCTAATTTAAGTTCCAATTGCTGTTTTCCATTTATGAACCTCTACACATTCCTATAAAATGCTTAAATGTGTGAAAACTCTCAAACATCTCCATTTATTTATGAGCAGAAAAGGCATCTCTTAGACCCTAAAGTGTGGCCAATAAAGTTTAGATTTGAATGTGAAAATATTTATGCCTGGGACCTAAATTACAGAGGGAGAATCTTACAGTTTAACCTGTCATCTTCTATGTTTTGCCCAAAGGTACCTAGAGATCAGGTTCTGGACAATGCTGCCATTCAGTTCTGTGCTCGCAAAGTCTCTGCTGTTTCAGGAGATGTTCGAAAAGCGCTAGATATTTGCAGGTGAGTTATGGCACTGTTGGCTGCTTTTATTAAAAAAAAGAAATGCTGTTAATTGTCTCATGTAACTCAAGTGAATGTGGCTTAAGAGGCTCTGTTCTGCTACTTTTTAAGCTGGGAAAGGAGGACTTGTTTCTCAGTGGGGAGCTGTGCATTTCCACCGTGTTAATCTCTGAAACATTATCAGTCCATTACCTACAGAGGGAAAAACAAATGAGATGTTGCTGGCACTCCCTGTGGTGATTATAGATTGGTTAATTACATTTGTATTAAAAAAGACTCCAGTTTACTTTTCCATTAGCTGGTCTCAAGCAGGTTTATTTATGGACCTGAACCGTCTTTGCCTTTAGACTTTTTTCCCTTCCTTTCCTTTTGTGAGCACCCCTTCTTTCCTCCAGTTGGTGGTCCCCCACAGTTGTACTCCAGACCTCCTTCTCCTTTCCCATCCCCCGGCCCTCCTGCTGGGGAGAGCCTCTGTGCTGACTGACAAAATTTCTTCCTTCCCAGTAGGAGCACTGGGTCTATTAAAATGATACTTGCTGTGCTGGCCCGATGGTCCAAGCTCCCCCTACTGCCATGCAGAAGAGCCAGGTCTGGCTTATGGTTTCCTGTGGGCAAAGTACTTTGGAGAGAGCAGTGGGAGAGTAAGCTTTTCCTATTGCTAGACTGCATGATCCTGAGTTTGAAAGTTTCCCCTAGTCAGCAAACTACTTTGGTAAAGACTGAAGCTATGAGCAACAGTCATGTAGCCTGGCATGGTTTACCCTACACATATCCTATGTGTGAAGACTCCCCTTTTGGGTTTGGTGTGTATGAATGGTGCTGGCTCTCTGTAGTCAGTCACCCCCACTGTATATCCTCTTTCCTGCATGTGACATTTTCTTATCCAAAATGTTATCATTGGCTCAGTGTATGATGACCTACTTGGCATCTATAAGAGGAAACCATTTAGTGTCGAAGTTTCTCAAATCCCTGGTCTATGAATTATTTCAAGGCAATTAAGTCCCCTTTAACTGAGGCATAACCCAGTTTTGTTTGGGAGCTTTAAAATTATAAAACATGTTGTTTTTAGTTAATGTGCCTGCTTTTGAGCTTGGTGGTTTGGTGTGGTGTTTGGTTTGGCTCAGACTAAATTAATTTCAGAAAACTTTTTTTTATAGGAGAGCTATTGAAATTGTAGAGTCGGATGTCAAAAGCCAGACTATCCTCAAACCACTGTCTGACTGTAAGTAGTTTATCTCCTCTTTGTCCTCCTTTATAATTGGAAGCTTAACTTTTCCAAGGAAAGAGATAGAAAGATGAAAGGAACATAGTTAAATCCACACTCAACCATTTTTGTGTGTGTGTGTCTGTGTTTTTTGACAATTCTATCTACTTTATTTCAGTATTGCCTGCCAGTACCATAAGTCCATGCATTACTGGAAATAAGTTCCTAGGGTATTACGTAAATGGCTGGGATAGAGTAAGTTTTTCCAAGCTCTAGGAATGAAAACTGTAGACAGTAAGGTCAGATCAGCTTCTTTCTGGGTGCTTATTTTAAGTGTACTTTCGGTCTTGGTATAGGTGAAAGCAAAGCCTGAGAAATAAGGGAGAATCAAGTGAATCCTCAAAGAATTATGAGGATATCTCACAACTTGAGCTATCTCAAGCCTTTAAACAAGTCTAGGAGGACGGAGATACAAAGATTATATTGCTACAGTAAACTGCAGACTATCACAAATGACAAAACTAATTTTCCTTACCCTTAGCTTTGTTCTCTTAGCTGTGGCAGATGAAAAATGGCCATGAACTACATATCTTTTCAGTGTGTAATATCCAGTGCTAATCTTTAAAAACAGAACAGTCTGATTTAATTGTTTCTTCCTTTACTCCTGCACTGGTTGGGAGTTATTAAAATTGTTTCTAGCACTATAGTTCCACATGAAAGACTTCTTTTTTTCTATCATTTTATTCCTTTTCCCTTACCAGTAACATTTAGGCTTCCCAGAGACCCCCGTGAGCACCACTGGCACCCACATAAGTAAAAAAGTTTTTAAATTCCTGGCATAAATTATTAGACTAACCTAATTCTTATTTTTTTTACTTCCAATATGTGTGGGATTGGCTTTTTTAATGGCTTCAGAAAGCTGTGGAGAGACTGACTTCAACTAAATAAAACAGGAAACTTTCTAATAAATAGAACTAACTGGGCTTCCTTGAAACATAGTGGGTTCTTCAACATTGAAGATATTCGAGCAAAAGATGACCATGTGTTGGGACTGTTTTAGAGGGGAATTAGCCATTGGATAAGGAGTAAGAATAGACCTCTAAATTTCTTTCAACTTTCAGATTCTATTACTTGATCTGTGATCTCTAGTTTCTCCATTAGTCCTCTGCAGCATCCGATTGTGGTAATGAAATAGAAGTACATTGTTGTATTAGTCCATTTCTTTTTTTTTTTTTTTTTTTTTTTTTTTTTTTTTAAAAGATGACCGGTAAGGGGATCTTAACCCTTGACTTGGTGTTGTGAGCACCACGCTCAGCCAGTGAGCGAACCGGCCATCCGTATATGGGATCCGAACCCGGGGCCTTGGTGTTATCAGCACCGCACTCTCCCGAGTGAGCCACAGGCCGGCCCATATTAGTCCATTTCTGTTGCTTATAACAAAATACTTGAAACTGGGTGATTTATAAAGAAAACAAAATTTATGGGCCAGCCTGTGGCTCACTTGGGAGAGTGTGGCGCTGATAACACCAAGGCCATGGGTTCGGATCCCTATATAGGGATGTCTGGTTAGCTCACTTGGGAGAGTGTGGTGCTGACAACACCAAGTCAAGGGTTAAGATCCCCTTACTGGTCATCTTTTTAAAAAAAGAAAGAAAGAAGAAAACAAAATTTATTCCTTACAGTTTCTGAGGCTGAGAAGTCCAAAGTCAATCTGGTGGTGGTGACAGTGACCCAGGGGTCTCACATTGCAAGATGGTGGAAGCAGACAGAAGAGAGAGAGAAAGATGGACTCTCCTCTTTTAAAGTCCTCAGAACCATGTCCCTGACCACCATTTTTAATCCATTCATCACTACATGATCCTACAATCCAGTCACCTCTTCAAGGCTCCACCTTTCAATTACTGTAACAGGATTTCCTTCCCACCCTCTCAACAGTCACAGTGGGGGCCAAATTTCTAAAACATGTAACTTGGGGGACACAATTCAAGCTTCAGTGAGTTTAGGGGGGACAACTCAATCCACTACAATTGTTGTGGGTCAACTGCAAATTGTCTCAGGAAGTAACTTCGGGCAAAGGTTGTTACAGAGCAAATCTCTCCTTTGTGTTGCAATACATGCATCTCTAATGAGGCCATGGTCCTGTGCAGCTTGTTGGCAGTTGCTCAACCTCCAGCTTTTGAGATGGTGCTGTCTGCTAGGATATCCAATGACATTTTCTCAAGTGTTGCTGTACTGCAGATCAGTTTGGGCAAGTGGACCAAACCTCAAAGGTCATTTGGGGAGGCCATCTGAAGGACTGATGTGGGATTGACTTTACTGTCCACATCTAGCCACTCATTTGATTCAATATATTAGATAATTTTTAAACTACTTTTTTTTCCTCAGTTACCAGGAACAGTCACCATCTTTGCTTTAAGGTTCTGTCCTTTACCTCTGAGATATTAGGAACTTCCAAGGCAGAACACAGAAGTTCTCTGATCCTTATACTTTCATGAGGTGGATTTTGTCTCTCTGACATTAAATTACATTCCACTGGACAAAATAGCTCACTGTTCTGCCCAGAGAAAGAATAACCCTACTTTCCAATCATCCCATGTTATTTTGGCATCTTTCTGAGGATAGCATTGTCCTTTGGCTTACAGTTAAAGAGTTGGAACCTCTACTTGGCTGCCACATGACTGCACTTGAATTTCCGTTAGCTGAAACTTAGTATCATCTGTCTTGACACACACATACAGACAATATTTTAAAAATCTAATTAAGCTAATTAAGCTTGACTTATTTACTTTATAGGTAAATCACCCTCTGAGTCTCTGGTTCACAAGAGGGTTGGTCTTAGTCACATATCCCGAGTCATTTCAGAAATTGATGGTAGCAGGATGACTTTGAGCCACGAAGGAGCACAAGATTCTTTCCCTCTTCAGCAGAAGATCTTAGTCTGCTCTTTGCTGCTCTTGACCAGGCAGTTGAAAATCAAAGAGGTCACTCTGGGGAAGGTAAGTTGGGAAAGATGATGCTGAGGTAGAGATGAGAATCTGCTTTGCAGAGCAGATGTTTTCCAAAAGGCCTATTATGCTCCAGCTGATATGAATTAAAAATGTATTTTAACAGTAATAATAAATACTGGTACTATATAAAAGGTAGCTGACTTTATTTCCCTTGGGCTGTGGTTGAGAGTTTACCATTAATCTTCTCTCCATCCACCCCTTCATTTCTGCATCTCCCTATGAAGTATATAAAGCCCCCTTTTCTACATTTACAGTATAGGTTTTGGAGAATATCTGTGGAATGACTACTCAAGGATTTTACTGAATGGAGGAAGAAATGGAGTATTCAGATAACTTTTGTGCAAACCCAGACTCATATTTTTAAAAAGACTATAAGGTTGGGCCGGCCCGTGGCTCACTCGGGAGAGTGCGGTGCTGATAACACCAAGGCCCCGGGTTCGGATCCCATATACGGATGGCCGGTTCGCTCACTGGCTGAGCGTGGTGCTGACAACACCAAGTTGAGGGTTAAGATCCCCTTACCGGTCATCTTTTAAAAAAAAAAAAAAAAAAAAAAAAAGACTATAAGGTTACAAGCAATGTGACTCTTAACATTTGTTCTCCCTTGTTTCCTCCCAGTTACACGAAGCCTACAGTAAAGTCTGTCGCAAACAGCAGGTGGCAGCTGTGGACCAGTCAGAATGTTTGTCACTTTCAGGTCTCTTGGAGGCCAGGGGCATTTTAGGATTAAAGAAAAACAAGGAAACCCGCTTCACAAAGGTACAACTAACTGCTTCTTTGTGACAACACTTTTAATTGTTCTGTTTGGAGTGTTCATCCTTTGCTAAAGTAAAGATTGAAAAATGACCACAATTGGACGATTTTGTGTGTGTGTGTGTTTTGGTTTTTGTTAGGTTTATTTATTTATGCTTATTATTTATGTTTATTTTATTATTATTATTTTATTTGTTTTTTGTTAGAGTTTGAGATATGAGGATGGGAGTGTGATATGAATGAGTTTTTTTCAGGTCATTGAAAAAAGCAGTGTTTAACTTGCTTGCCTCTTGTGAGAAAAGTTTAATATGGTAGACGTTTGTATAATAACAATTTTACTTTTGTAAGTTCTCCACCATGAAAAATCCTTTTCTGTTACTTCCAGGTGTCTTTGAAGATTGAAGAGAAGGAAATAGAGCATGCTCTGAAAGATAAAGCTTTAATTGGAAATATCTTAGCTACTGGATTGCCTTAAATTCTTCTCTTATACCCCACCAGGAAGTATTCAGCTGGTGTTTAGAGAGCTATGGAGTCTTCATTTTAGTGCTTTATACACTAAGGTCTGAAAACAAATATGACCTTTTTTACTTGAAACCAATTAATTTTAAAATGTATATTCATGAATATTAGCACAGAATAATGTCTTTGGGTCTTATTATTTTTACCCATAAAAGGGACCAAGTAGATGCATTTTAATTACGTTTATTACTTCTACCACTTGTATGTCTCTAGCCAGTGTGCTTGCAAGTATGCAGATTTGCATTGTAGAATGTATACATATTTACTTCTTAGCTTCCTCAAACATTAGTGTATTTTGTTAAGAACTTTGAAGTTAGGATAAGAAGAATGAAAAAGAATGATCCAGAAAAATAAGGAAGTCTACATTTAGATTTGGACACCTTGGTCCAAGAATTTATTTCTTTTTTGGAGTGTACTGTGTTCACATTGTAGATACTACCACATTGTGAAATTTTAAAGACTTATTGAGTTTCTTGGGCACTCCCAAGGTTGTGGGAGTGATAACAAGAATGTAACTCTACAGATTGTGAATATATTTATTTTCAAGTTGCATTCCTTGTCTTTTTAAGCAATCACATTTCAAGAGAGCTCAAGCTTTCATAAGGTAATGTGAAAATCCCTTCCCAAACTGTCGTATAGTCTTAGCTGCCCTGAGATGAAGCCACTTGTTTCAAGATGCCTTAGTTTGGGGTTGGATTTTCATCTGAACACACATTTTCCCAGTCTTATTAAATAAATTAACCCATATGGTTACTCAAAACTCTTTTCTGGGTTTGGTTTTTATTGGCATTAAATGGCAGCTTGTGATAGGGACACCAGAGGGCACCATTACAACACTGACTTTTCAAAGTGCAGACTTGGGGTTGGGGTTGTTTTGAGGAAAGTGGGGAAAAAGTACTTAAGTTTGATTTGTTTGGGAGATTGCTGTACTTTTATAACAAGCAAATGCTAGAAATGCAAACCATGTGTGATATGAATGGTCTGAAAGCCAGTGACCTAAGTCTCTGCTTCTCCCTAAGATCTGCTGCTGCCTCCTTTCTTTCTGACATGACCTTGAGTTTGGGAACTTGATATGTGTACAGATGATCTGTTGGCCACTGTTTCATTCATCCTGCCCACTGTATCCTTGTAATGTGATCTGAGCTACAGCAGGTGCTATGGGATAGAAATGGGATAGAAGAAGGGCAAGCAGAGAGAGTGCTCTGAAAAGAACACCACCCACTGGTGTGTGTAGCAGAGGATAGTCTGTAGGCATGGGTCTGAATGTCGTTTTCACTCTCACACTCCTTTATGAGAGCATTCATTTCCTCTGAGGGTAATTTGCAAGTGGGAAACACAGTTCTGTACCTAGAAGGTTGGAAAGATTCTGGAGCTATAAGGGTTAACAAGCATAATTGCAAAGATTGTCCGAAGGCTGATGAAAAGCAGAGACTGAATGGGATTGAGAACAGATGCGAGGTTTGATTTAAATTACATTTTATTGGATGGTGCAGCCTTAAGAGACGTGACTGCTTTACAGTTTGTTTCCACACTGTGGGCAGCTGCTGTCTGTTCTGTGTCCACAGTAGGATCCTGCCCAAAAAGGAGCGGCCTCCCCACCTCGTTGTGTTTGAGGCTTGGCGCCTTCCTCTTAACTGTAGGGCTTGAGTCAGGAACATGGCTTGACTCGCAGTGGGGCTGCTATGTATCCTCCCTGGCTTCCAGCCAAGATCACATTTGCAGATTCAAAGAGGCCAAATTTCTTTCCCCTCTATCTCCTTTCTCTCCCTTTCCCCTGGTATTTGGAAATAGAGTCTGCTGTGTACTGGTTTGTTAGTTTCCCTTCCTTCAATTCTCCCCCCACTGTCAATTTCTAGGTCATTGCTGCTCTTAAGACTTTAGCAATTGGAACAGGGTTGGTTGTGTCAGTGATGCGTGAAGCAGACTTAGAGTCCCTGCTTGGCTTCCGCTGCCCTTGTGGGAGCAAAAGCTGATATATGTTTGTCAGTAAAGTCTTAAGTGTAATTCAGACAGCCAGAGAAGAAAGGAGGAAGAAAATCTTTTCCTTGCTGGCTTTTCTCACTGAAGCTAAGAGCTACGGGAAGGTGGTGGGAGTTTTAGTGAGATGGGATGGGCTTGTGGTTAATAGTTTTTGCCAGGATCTTAGGCTGCCTCACATAGAGTAGTGGCAAAGATGCTGACCTACATTCTTCCTCTTGAACGTGGTGGGGTGTGTGTCTGTATCCTGGGTTATCTTTTTTTCCCCCCAAAGAAGCAGATTAAGCTTCCATAGAGTGTTGGGTATTGCTGTGGCAAGAACATAGACACAGATAAAGTTGGTGTCGGTTTCAACCCCAGAGCTGCCACTGACATTTCTGGCTCAATGAAGACTTGCCTGTGGCTAGCTAACTGTAAGAGCGTGTGAGGTCCAAGCAACTCAGATCAAATAAGTTGGCAGAGCCCTATTCCTACCCACCCCCCATTTCTTCCCTACGTTTATTAAGTGCCCTTTTAAGATACACCAGTAAGAACTGAGAAGTGGGATAAGATATGACTTAGATCATATTTTTAAAAACATCTACTGAGAGGTGTTACCTTGACTATAGAGGGAGAACAAAAGAATCAGGATTGAGATTTTACTTAGATTTATATCTCTCCACAGCACTCAATGTAGTGCATAGTACCTGGTAGGCATTCAATAACTGTTGAATGAACAGATAAATGAACCAAGTAAGATGCTGTGTTTCACTCCATCTTGAGGACAATTCTAAGCTGTAGATAAACGTTGTTGGTGCTTTTGCGCTGAAGTGGAGCAAGCCCCTGCAAAAGAAGGGTGCTCCGTCTTATAGAATACATCTTGGCACAGTTGTGGAGCATTTATCAGCCTTACAGATGCCTTCCAATCACTCCCTCTGATGTAGTGGTATTTTGCTTAAGGCAACTTCTATGTTGCTAGCAGGAAGCTTTGGCTATGGGGAGAGAGAGTTTTATCTACAGTCTGGGAAGAGTGGTTCCTATCTGGATGTTACCTGGTCTCCCTAGAGATTGGCCAGAAGCTGGGCCTGTAGTTGGCAAGGGATTAGGGAGAAACGCACCTTTGATGTCCCACTTTTTAACTTTTGGGGAAAGTTGTGATCTCAGGTTTCTCCTGGAAAGATAAGGTGCCCTCTAAGACACATTTTCTTAAGCTTACAAATGGTGTGGGTCTTCCTCTTCTATGAAGAGGTGCATTCTGTAGGGGGAGAAGGCATACCCTCTGGCCTCCCCTTGATTTTCAACCCCAGCCCCAAGGCACTGGCAGTAGAAGCTAATTGGGTGCAAGGGGCCTGGGTAAAGATTGGTGAAAGAGAGAGCCAACTCTGTTTTTAAAAAAGCTCTAATTGAGTTCTGAATCAGCCTCGCTCCCTTTGATCCCTCCTCTGTTTCCCACACTGCCTGAAAGAGCTAGATCAGCACTTTATAACAAGGGTGTGCCTGCTCCCCACACCCCACCTCCTGACACACTCTGCTGCCGACATCCACTGCTTGTCTCCTTCAGTTAAGATAATGAAGATGCTGAGAGATAAAATGTGTATTTAATAAGGGTGGGGGTAGGGAGGCAGAAAGGGGCAACCAGGGCCTTCCCTAGTCTGGGGCCTTGCCAAGACTCTGAAAGCAAAGCTAGAGTAAGACTTGGCCCCAGGGTGTGGGGGTTTCTGGGCCTCAGTCCAGCTGACTTCACTGCCTGCTGTTTGCCCTAAATTCCCCCACCTCCACCCTCTCACCCCCACACTCCTTTCCTCTCTTGCTCCCAATGGGAAAAAAAGGAGTCTTGCTTCAACTTTCTCTTCAGCTGGTAACTTGGCCTTTGGTGGAGTGCCCCCCACTCCAGTGTCAGCTGCAAGGTCGGGCTAGGGCAGTCTCCTTTAGCCTAGGCCTGTAGAAGCTGTGGGTTCACAGTGGGGGGTGAAAAAGCTGAAGTTAATGAAGACCAGCTGCTAGTCTGGGTTCTGCCTACAGCTAGCTGGAGGCCAGCCTTTGGTGGTGGTTAGAGGTGGGGGGGTTGACCTCTAGCCATGGGCACAAGGATATCCTGTGGCAGCTAGGATTGTGCTTCTCTCTGAGCTTGGTTTTATCCTTACTTCATAAGAGAGTAGCCTCTTTCCCTGCTCCTCCCTTCCCCAAATAACACTCAGCCCTTATTGAGCTTTATAACTGTAGTCGTGGCCCAGCTGAGATCTGAGGATCTCCAAGCCCTTTTGTAAACACTTATTAACTGCCTGGGAAGAACCGAGAGCCCAGTTTAACAGCTGGGTGAGAACTGAGGCACATTAGGGTGAAAGGCTTGACCTGAGCTTACCCCATGGACTCTACCCTGGGCCCTCCATTCTTACTGTATAGCTCCTTCCCCCAGTTCTTCCTGCAAGACAGAGAAAGAGGTGGAGGCATTGCTGTTGCCCTCTCCCCTTCTAGGAAGAGGCCATGCTCTCTCCCTTCCCTCAAGTCTGTCCCTGACTTCCCCTGGCCCTTCACCTCATGACATTTTCCCTGCTCTGCTGCTGGAGATATGTGCAACTCTCTTTGCAAAATGTTCTCAATCCAGTAACTCTGCAGACTTCTCATCTACCGTTTCCCTTGCCCAAACCTGAATGCTCTTTTTTTTTTTTTTTTTTTTTTTAAAGATGACCGGTAAGGGGATCTTAACCCATGGCCTTGGCGTTATCAGCACCGCACTCTCCCAAGTGAGCTTCGGGCTGGGCAGGCCCTTGAATGCTCTCTTGAGCCTTGAAGTTGATCTATTGTGTTGAGGTCCCAGTGCCCCCTATATTTATCCAAAATGGTACTCGAGATAATATTCTCTTTCATTAACTTATTCATTCCGGTAATAAAGAAAGATTCAGGAATCTATTGAGGGATGGGTAGGGGCACTAATGGACCTCTAAGTTCTGCATCCTGTTCTTCCACTGACAGTTGTCATTTCTAGTAATGGATGTAGCCCGAAGTCCTTTTCTGTTTTTGTTTTCCCCTTCTTCCCCATCCCCACCTGCTCATACTCTCTCTTGCACATGTATATTTGCACACCCCACACACTCCCAGATACACCTCAGTCAAAGTGTATAAAATCACCAGTTTCCAACTGCCATCTAAGTCACCCTGCCCTTTTTACTTGTTGAAAAGCAGTTTTTTCCCTGTGGGATGGCCTCCTAGGCACTTAGGAATAGTGGGGAGGCATGAGGAGACTGTGCTATAGACAAACGTAAACACCCATCCAAAATGAATCCTCCCTTCCCAAAATTCTCAGTAGCTAAGTGGCTCAGCAGGAGTAGTAGGAAAAGAGATCTTAACCCCATCCCCAGCCCAAATTCATCTGCTTGGGGCAGACAGGAAAAAATGTCTATTGCCTCCTGCCCCATGTCCTATTCTCAGCTAAAGTCATCCATATGCTGTGTATTTGAGAGTGGGGACTGTTCCTGTCCCCAGCCCATGACTCAGACCCCTGTCTTTATTCCAGTCGGTTATTTCTCCCCCATCAGTCCTCAGCTCTCTGCACCCGCTGACCCAGTCAGGGCTGGTAGAAGAGGGCGGGGAGAGCCTACTGTTTGGACCGTGGGCTTTAGGACCCAACGGGAACCCGTGCCTCTAGCAGCAGCCTAACCCAGAAGCTGGGGGGAATCCTGAATCGAGCTGAGAGGGCTTCCCCGGTTCTCCTGGGAACCCCATCGCCCCCCTGCTGGCACACACTTGAGCAGGTAGGACCACGCATACCCCATTCTAATTCTTCCTTGGCCTCCTTTCACCCTGGCCTCTCCGTTTATGATCTTGTCATTTCCCTCTTGCCAGTTCAGGCTTTCCCAATCCCTTCTCCCCCATCATTCACTGTAGTCCTGGGAGGTGGGAGCCTGGGAACAGTGGGGTGTCTGAAAGCTCGTAGCCTCTGCACCCTCCAGCACCCTTCCTGCATTTCCCCCAGGCATTCCCTGTTCTATAGCTAAGAGGAAAGTGGCGGGAAGGTCTGCACAGGCCCTACGCCCTTGTACCCTCCTTTGCAGTATTGCCTGATACCCCTTCCCCCACCTCACCTAGACTGGAGAATTGGCAAGTGCTGGGGTAATAGAGAGTGGAGAGAGTCAGAGAGGGACCTGAGCCTCCCGGAGGGATTTTTCTCTTGCTTCCTCTTTGCTTCCCAGCCTAATGAGCTCAGGACTTTGCCTCTACTCCCTACTCACCTTGTAGGGGAACTAATATCCCCTTCCAGGTTCATCTCACACTTGGGTAGCCAAGGGCTTTGCTGGAGAGTAGCGGCAGTTGTGTTATACTGACCTTTTCCCCTAGGGAAAGTTCTTTAGGCTCAGAACTCCCATCCCTGTCAACACGTCAACTCCTATTGCAAAAAGCCCCCCACCCCATCCCACCTCTGTATGTGTGTGTTTAGACCATGTGGTTGTTAAGATCTATGAGCTTTGGATAGAGGTGGCTGCATGCACCAAGGGGAGGGATCCCAGACTGTGGTCCAGGCCAGAACAGGCTCAGCCCAGATGGCTGGGGAACGGGGTGTGGACCAGATTGGGGAGGTCGCCCAGCCATGCCAACTCCCTGGGCTCCTTGGCTTTCAGAGCCTCAGGCTCCTGGTGTTACCCTAGAGCTGGGAGGTCCCCAAGCTTCTGCCCTTCTGTAGGCTTTCTGGGAGAGGGTTGGATGGCATCTACTGTTTATAGTGGTTTCTTTTTCCCTCCTGTGGTGGGCTGACAGGTCTTGCTCTCTGAAGATCTAGGGCATTTCATTCTGGTTTGGTGGGTTTACAGGAAGGTGCGTGACTTGTCTGAGTAATCCTGTGTGAGTGTGTATCTTGCCTCGGGGGGGGTAGAGGACTGTGGAAGTGGATGATAAAAGAGACTTTGAGGGAACCCCTGTAGCTCTCAGTGTGCAGTAGGAGTGGGTGACATGTCCCCATCTAGTAACTCTGTCTAGGTGTGGGGTGTGCCCTATATTCCTCCATAGCTCCCTGGCTCCCCTAAGGGTTGGTTTGGAGGAAAGGGTACATAATGGAGTGGCTTTAGACGTAGTTCTGCTCTTGATCCCAGAAGGAATTAGAGATTCTGACTGTGAGCAATGGACTGAGAATCAGAGGCCTGAATTAGAGACTCAGCTTGGTCATTTAACTATGTGCATTTATACAGGTCTTCCTCTTTTCTAAGCCTTAGTTTCTTCATTTGTAAAAATGGCTACCAGTAGCAAGCCCCGCTGACCTGACAGGGACTCTGCCATAAAGACCCCACAAGTAATGTATTGAACAGCGCAGTGCAAATGGCAGGGAGAGTGGGGGTGTGGTTCTAGGATGGGATCCTCTTCCTAAAGCTAGGTCAGTCTCTGCCTTCAGTTCCTTCTCCCACCTTTGCCCATCAGGAGGATGGAGGAACCAGGCAGGGCTATTGCCCCAGGTCCTGGTACTATAGAATTTTGCTAATGCAGGTTGTAGTTGTTGCCAGAGAGCTTGTGGTCAAAGAGTACAGATCTTTCCACCAGGCTTTTCTTCCTCTGGGGCTTCACACCTTCTCCCCTGAGCCCTGTCTCCACCTTCCTTCTGCCATCCCTGTTTGGCATCCTTGTCTCTGTCTCTCCCCTGCCTGGTGGCCTCCTTGTCCGGCTCACTGGGCAGGAGCCCTAATCAAATTCGACAGCTGAGATATGTGTGGCGGCTGAGCAGGCAGGAGGGAAGCCAGTGGGAGGATGGTATGAGGGCTGCCCCTGGCACTGCCCAGGCCTACTGAGCACCACCTTGGGCCTGCTGACTCCTTCCTTGGCCTGGCCCCAGGGAAGGGATGCTAGAGGAAGATCAGGAATGAACAGGCTGGGGTCTAGAAATGAGAGAAGGGAGAAACATCAAGGACTTGAGGACCGGGCCGAGCCCGTGGCGCACTCGGGAGAGTGCGGCGCTGGGAGCGCAGCGACGCTCCTGCCACGGGTTCGGATCCTATATAGGAATGGCCAGTGCACTCACTGGCTGAGTGCTGGTCACGAAAAAGACAAAAAAAAAAAAAAAAAAAAAGGACTTGAGGACCTGGTTGATATTTGACAGCCTAAATGTCAGTATTTCTGACTCTGATAAAGAGGAGAGGACAGCAGGTTAAAGGCAGGCTGACCCCACTGTCTTCCCATTCCCATGGCCCCAATTCTCTCTTCTTGTTCAGAAATGTGTTCACTTTCCCCGTTCAGCCCCTTTGGCCAGTACCTCCTTATGGGTCACATCTGGGAGCTGCTGGGGGTGCCATGTGTCTACCTTGATCTGGGCTATTTCCTCCCCCTGAGGTATTTCTCTCACTCTGTGGGCTGGTTGCCAGTACTCCTGGGTTTCCTGCCTGCCTCATGATGGGGGGCTCCCCTGCAGGCCTCCACAGAGTCACTAAGCTGGTTTCCTTCCTCCTCTGTGGGGAGGGCCTTCCCCCAGGGCTGGAAGGTGTCAGGAATCCTGGGTGGGATAGGGATAGGGGCACTGTAGCCCCTGGCACCATAGTACCCCGCTTCTCCCTCAGCCTCTGACTTGGCTTCGGGGCAGCCCATGCCCAGCCTGGCAGTCATGGCCTGTTCTTGCCTCCAAGATTCTATCTTTACATGTATGTAGCCAAGATCTTCTGTTGTCCTTTTTAGCTTTTTCCCCCATGATATCTGGAGGTGGCTATTGAAACCTCTATGTTTGTCCCCGCATATTTTGGGGAACGGGATTAGTATAATTGAGGCTGGGGCACTATTTTGTCTTCTGTCCATCTGGGTCAGGATGAAGGAAACTAGCACAAACTTCCCCATGCCAATTCCTTCTACCCTCAGAAGACCAGTCAGTAGAGCCAGGCCCTGCCCTCTCAGTGCCCACAATGTGGTTGGCACTGATTTGTCAGAAATTGGGAAGGTTTCCCTCTAGACCGCTTGCCTCCTTTCTCCTGCTCCTTCAGGGTAGGGGCAGCTCTGTGATTGTAGGCACTTATGGGCAGGCCTCCTCATAGGGAAGGGGTGTGGGATGCCCCTGTGATGGCCAAGTTGGCACTAGCCCCAGGCTGGAGTGCTGGATGTGGTTCTGAGCTGGGAGTTAGTAGGGGAGGGAGGACACGGGCCTTCCTGCCCCCCTCATTTCCTGCACTTTGGGCAGCTGTGGGCGAGAAAGGCTGCAGGGACTATTTTTAGTTGGTCTGTCCCCTGGCAGGAGGGACGTGCAGAAAAGCACGGGGCAGGCAGAGGGGCTGGCCAAGGTGAAGGTAAGCAGGCAGGCAGAGGAGTGAGGAAGGGCCAGAGGGGCAGCAGACAGAGCAAGAAGGCATGTTGGGCAGGGGCAGAACCTTGCCGAGAAGGGCCTGACCTAGGTAGATGGACTGGGCTGGGCTGGGCGGAGGAGTCCTGGGACCCCTTTGCTCCTTCTGCCCGCCCAACTGGACTCAGAACTGGAAGGGGCTTTAGAGGCCCCCTAGATAATCCCTTCCCCTCAAAGAGTGGGAAACTGGGTTCTAGAGAAGGGACATGATTTGCCCTAGGACATTTACCCAGTCATTAGCTGCTCTGTTTTTCTCTTGTCATGGTCCCTCACCAACCTTGTGCTTCCCTCCCCTGCTGCAGCAAGGACGACCTCAGGCAGGCGTACCTGGTCTGTTTCCCTCTCTGCTTGTTTGTGCAGTGTCGTCGGTAAACCCCAGCTTGGTTTGTTTATGAGTCTCCACCATGTGGAGAGAGTCTGTGTCCAGGCTGGAAGGGAGGTCAGCGTTAGGGTTTGTTTGGATGGCCTGTGGCCACTGGTGTGAACTGAGGTGCTGGACACGTGGACACGTTTCAATAGGCTCACAGGCTGGCAAGCTGTGGAGCCTGGAGGCACTTTAGAGAAGGGACATCCGGTCTAAATCCCTCATTTTAGAGACCTAGCCTAGAAAGAGCCAGGATTTGTCCACAGTTCCAGGATGAATTAGGGACAGATGGAAGACAAGATGCAGACCTCCAGACCCTCCAGGGCCCTTTGTGAGCCCCCATCCTACCACATCCAGGACCTGTGGGGAGGTTGTTTGCCGATGCCCCCCAAGAAAGGAAGGGAGCAGGGCTGAGGAATGCGTTCTTTTTTTTTTTTTTTATTAAAAGATGACCGGTATGGGGATCTTTATTTTTGACTTGGTGTTGTCAGCACCATGCTCTCCCAAGTGAGCTAACCAGCCGGCCCTGAGGAGTGGGTTCTGATCACTAATCAGAAGGAGCCTTCCTCTGAGGCCTAGAGGCAGGGGCTGGTGTTTGAGGAGAGTCAGGGGGTACATAGGGAGAAAATTTAGTGGAGAATTGTGGTTCCTCAGAATTCAGTCTGCATTCTGTCTCCTGCCTCAGACTCTCCCCCAGGGCCATCATGCTGTACAGCTGGGGGTGGGGGTGAAGGAGGGGGGCATTCCATGGACTATGATGTGAATGGCGCCCCCTGGAGTTGTTCTGGGCGCTGTCTGTGTACCCAAACGTGGTGCATCTGTCTCCCACTTCTTTCTTTAAATTAGCTTCAGACCAGCTGGAAGTAGGTGTTCCAGACAGGCCTTAATCCAACACCCTCTCTCTTCCCTACCTTGCCTCCTGCCACTCAACATCTCCTACTCCTCTGTTGCCCACCCCCTCCCCACCAAGCAGGTCTCAGTGGACCACAAATGGTGGGGCAGGAGCCCCTCCCCCTCTCTCCACTCCATTTCTATGTCTCTGGGGGGCTGATTTATCATGTCCCCCCAATCAGGGCTACTGCAGTGTGTGAGAAATCAATAGTGCAAATGGATTGAGACTGTTCAGCCTGTCGACTCCCTTTGGGCCCTACCAACTGTCCGGGGACTTGTGGAGTTACCCAGTCCCTTCCAGTTCAACATACACATAGATATCCACACCTAGTGGTTGTAGCCAGAGCACTAAGCGTAGGAATTATGCTTTCCGACCATCTCTCTCATTCTCTCTCTCATATACTGAGCTGGTCTTAGCATGACAAATATTCTTGAACATTTATTTTCTAGCTTGGGTGGAGGGGCTTAAAGGGCAGTAGGCTGCCAGCCAGAGGTGGAGAGGGAGGCAGGTGGGTAAGGGAGATGGGGAGGAGGACTAGCTGGGGAAGGGATTGGGTGACAGCCCACCCCATCAGCTCTGGTAACTCAATCCCTGCACCCTACCCTTCGGATTTCCCTCCTGCTCAACAACTTCAGCAGCTGCTGGCAGGAGTGCTGGCAGAAGTATGTGTGAGTGCATGTGTGTATGGGAGCGGTGAGAGGGGCTGTGGGGGCAGGGGGTGCTGCCAGGACATGTTAAAGGAGACTCACAGCCTGGGCACAACTTGGGTGGCAGGAGGAGGTGGGGCAAGTGGGAGAGTGGGTGGTGATTGATGGGAGTGGGCTGCAGAGGGGCAGGACAGCCCAGGGGTCTCACAAAACTTGTTGGCAGTGGAGCAGGGAGGGCCTGGTGTGGGGGTGGCAGTGGTGAGGGGCCAGTGGTGGACATAGCCATGGCTCGCCCCAGGATGCTTAGGCCTGTTCTTCACCAGGGGGTGCATGTAACCATAGAGGGCACAGACTGCCCCTGTCCCTGATCACTGGGCCTTGCCTGCTGGGCACTGCAGTCTCAGTGGTGACTAAGTCCCTTCTGTCCTGTAGCTGGCAAGGTGCCAGGCTCAGCTCTTCTCGGTAGGTGAGTCACTGCCCTGGCATCTCCCCCGGATGCAGCTGAGTCACACCACCATACCTACTTGGCAAGTGGGCACCATGCTTGGGGTGGGGGTGGAGGGCTATGTGTGTAGCCCCCAGTGCCTTCTCTGATCTCTCTCTGGCATGTCCTGGCCCCACCCATAAACCTGCAGAGCCAGGCAAGTGTGGTGCTTCTCCCATGTCCTCCGTTGAGGAGGTAAAGGAAGAGGAAGCAGAGTACAGAGCGGAGTAGAATGTTTGATTTGGAGTAAATGGTGGGGGAGTTTGAGAGGACTGTGGGTTTGAATCCCAGCTCTGCCATTGATAATCTGTATGACCTCGGGCAAGGCAATTTCCTTTTTTAGCCTCAATTCCCTCATCTGTGCAGGAGCCCTGCCCCTTCAGGACTGTGAGAATCAAATGGGATGGGGCCATGAAGGTAATTGTGGGAGGAGCTCCTTTTGGGATGAGCTGGGAAGCTGGGGAGAAGAGGAGTCAGTCGGGTTGGTTCCAGCGGAAAGCTCCCACCCCACTTGCATCCAGGTGGCCTTGGGTGGACAATTGCTTCCTATCCTCTTTTCAGACGACCACTTAGGCTATTCTTTAGGAGTTCCCACAGGCTGTTAGAGGGAGGACTTGTTTTGTTAGAAGTGTGGGCCCTCCTAGGGTGTCTCGAAGCTATTTTGTATCTCTTTTGACTACTGAGAGCTGCCACTGGCCCCTGTACCTATCTGGGCTCTCTCTAGCTTCCTTTAGTTTGAAGAGGGATCCTTGTCTTAGGAAACCTTGGCTCAGGCTCCTCCTCCAGCCTATCTCTGTGTGCACACAGAAAAGGTAGACCCCAGAAGAAGTGTCTTTCCTAAAAAGTGAGTGGCCCCTGGACCTGTGGCTTTTCCCCCTCTGTTTGTCTCCTGCTGCCTCCTGGGTACTCTTCTCTTCTCCTGCAACAGAATCTCTGGCAAAGGGGGGTGGACACAGCTGGAGTTCAGCTGCGACTGCTATGGATTGAATATTGCTGGCCCCCCACCTGGGGACCTTTCCTGCCTTCTGGAGTCAAGCTTGGGTAGGGCTGGACCTTGGACAGGTAGTACTGGGTGTCCTGGGCAGGAATGGAGTGCCCCAAAGGCCTCCCTGTCCAGGCCGTGTGTGTGTACACGTGGGTGTTGGTTTTGTGTGAGTGTCTAATCCCTTGTTGGGGGTGGGTTTGTGCATGAATTTCTTCCTTCATCAGGACATGGGCCTACTGCTGTGTCTGTTCAGAAGTGTGTCCCACCCTCTGCTTTATGCTTTTGTATGTGCACAAATGTCGGTCTGTATGTGTTTGTGCATGAATGTGCATATACGTGTCTTGGGGGAGTACACACATTCGTTCTGTGAAGGTGCACGTGGGTATGCATTTGTACGAGAGTGCCCGAATCTCGATGAGCACGAGTATACCTGACCCCATATGCTTGCAGGTGTATGTGAAGGTTGTTCCACGTGAAAGGCAATGTTAGCTGTATGCATGCACACTTGCATTTTTGTGTCCATGAGCCTTCTTCTCTAGCCTCAGCTGGAAGGAAGACTGGTTGGATCTAGGCTGCAAGGAGTCTGTGGGGGCTGGGGATGGGCTAGTGCAGAGCCCCCTTCTAAGCTGTCCTAAGCTGGTTCCTTACCTGGGTGGATCCCCCTGCTGTTGGCGGGGCTCAGGTTGGAAGGCCCTTGGCAGGGGCGTGGTTGAGGGGAGAAGGAGTTAAACGTCGGCGTTCACATCTGGGAGCCATTGGCGCATTCCTGCCCGCTGAGCGCATGTTTGCGGATGGATTTGGACGGGACAGGGCGGGAGGGACTGGGCGGGCGGTTCGTACCGGCGGACGGAAATCCAGACGGGAGCGGGAGACAGCCCCAGCCCAGCAGGAGGGAAGGGGCTTGGGGAAGTGCTGCCCCGCAATGCTGGGGCGATATTACCCTGCGCCCGACCTCAAGACAGAGCGTCCAGCCGACCCGTCTTGTCCTACCTTACCAAGGCTGGGCTAAAGCCAGAGACAATTAGATACCTCAGTTCTAGACCCGGCTCTGCAACCGGGGTGACCGTAGACAAAACCCCGTATCCGCTCCCGGCCTCCTGTTCCTCATCTGTAAAGCGGGGGGCGTCGGACTGGTGGGTCTGAGAGCTCTGGCACCGGGTCAGGCTGAGTCTCCCCACTGGGGTGGAGGTCGGGGAGTGTGGTACTTGTCGTTCCAGTGAGAAGTCTTCCGGGGGGCACTTGTGGCCACTTCTCTGCCCGGGAACGGAGCGGGGGCTGGGGGCAGGGGAGGAGGGAGGGAATGTACCCTAGTGATTCCGCTTCCCTCCCAGTGGACAGGATCCTCCGAAACGGAGCAGCAGGCTGGGAGGGGACTCGTGGCTGTGTTGGGGGCTGGGGTCTCTGCAGTTGGAGGGTGATTCAGATCCTGCCCGGCTGGAACATGAATGAGAGCTTTCCTGGCTTCTCCTTCTCCAGGCTTGGCCAGGAGAGAGAAGCTTGAGTCCGAGTCATCTAGCATGGAGGGGTGCTCCTGGGCGCCCCTACTGGAAAATCGAAGAGTCGCTGCCCTTTTGGGGGAAGGGTACTTCAAGGGGGCCTGAAGGGTTGGGTTGGGCCAGAGTTCCTCCGATCCACTGGAGCGGAAAAGGTGTTTGGGAAAAGGGGAGGTGTACGTGCGGGAGATCTACTCCTGTACTCATTTTTTGCAGGTGAGAAAATTAAGATCTAGAAAAGGGAAGTTGGCTGGTCGGTTAGCTCAGTTGGTTAGAGCGTGGTGCTAAGAGAAGGGAAGTGATTTGCTCAAGGTCACACAGCTCTCAGCTGCAACTGGTCCTTGGAGGAGGATTATAATTATGGAAGACAGGGCTGGGCAGAAGTCACTGTGTTCACTTCCATTTTACGCCGCAGCCTTTCTTCCCTGGTTAAGGTGTGGGGTGTGGTTGTGATCCGTACTCTTGTGAGTGTGTGTGTTTGGGGGAAAGGGAGTGTAGGATACCACACATTGCGGTCCTTTCTCCAGCGAGCCCTATACCCATTCTTTCCACAGAACTTCATCCCCTCCTCGCTCTGAATCTCCCCTTCTGGGAATGAGGGAGGGATTCTCCTAGATTCCCACGGTTCATCCTTTAGCTAGGAGCGGTTCCTTTAAGACTCGCCCTTCCCTGGGTCTATTAAGGAGAGCGGGCGGGCGTGAGCCCGTGGCCCCACCCCCGAGTGATGATTGGTCGGTGGGCGGGCAGGGGCGGGCCTGAGGAGACGGCCTCCCCCCACCCCTGCTCCGTACCGGCCGCCCCCCCAGTCTGGGGCTCCGGGTAAAGTTTCAGCCTCCGCACGTGACTCGGCATGGCCGCTGCTGTCGCCCGGCGCCCCTGAGCCGAGGCCCCCCGGACGGCTCCTTTCCCGGGACCCTTCACTCCTGACTCCGAGCAGCACCAAGGCGCCGGGTTAGGGCAGACGCCGTGCCCGCGGGTACCCCGGACGAGTTGCGTCCCTCCGCTATGAGGTAACCTTTCTCCCCAGGATTTTGGGAAGCCCCCGGCTCCCGCAGGCATCGGGGCCCCATGGCCTGCTCCTGATAGGAGCTGCGGGCAGGGACCGGGTGCCGGGCGGGTTCCGACGGGCACCCGGGGTTTCCTGGGCTTCCCAACCAGCCCCCGCCGTGTCCGGGGCGGGGGAGCCCCGTCTGTGCGTCTGTCTGCGCCGTGTCTTCGCGCGCAGCGTTGAGGCGTCTGGGGCCGTCTGCCGCGCGTGTCCCCGGCGCTCGAGCTGTGGCTGGATCTCCGCTGGGAACTCTTACTCTCTCTTTTCTCTTCAAAAACAAGCAAAACAAAAAGACTTTCAAACCTGTTTGGGGAGAGATCAGATGCCCAACGGACTAGCCCCCTCCCTCTTTCCCTCCTGTTATCTGAGCTGCTCTGTGGTTTGGGGAGAATCAGCCGTGGGGCCCACCCCCACCAGAGGGAGCCGGCTGGGGGGCGGGGCCCGCTCAGCTGGTGTCCCCCGTGGAGTGAGGGGAGCCGTCAGAATTGGGTGCGGGAGCCAGAGCATGGGGCCGGGGGTCCGTAGGTCTTGTGCTACCATAGGATTGTGGAAGCTTTTTGGGGTGAGAGGAGGACAGAATAGACTGGCGATCTTGCTCTGCTGAGGGTGTCTGGGACCTGGTGCCACCCACGAGGCTTGGAAGCTGCTAGCCAGATGTATGTGTGTGTTGGGGGCGGGCTGGGAAATCAGCTTGGCTGTGTCCCTTCTCCTCCTTTCTGGGCACTGCCCTATTGTCAGGCTGCTCCACGGGAAGGGGGACAGGCCCCCAGTGTGCTAGGCTGGGGGTGGGGACCCATTTATATGGAAATGAGGCAGAAAAGCCCCCAGCCTTAGAGATGTTTCTCCATTCTCCATCCTGTCTTGGATAGGATGCTCAGTGTGCTGGCTTGGGGTACCCCCCAGCCCCCAACTGTTGCCGGCTTTCTCTTCTGAAACCAGATTGCCCTCTGCCTGCGGGCTGTGTGCACATGTGTGTATGGATGTGCTCTTCGAGGGGATTGTGTCTGAGAACACTCCCTTACTCACCACCCCCTGCTGCTTATCCCAACCCTCACTTCTGCTCCTAACCCCCCTGACCCCCGCTAGTTTCCTGGTCAGGAAATTCAGGGATGTCTCTTATCTCCTTTCCTAGCTGCAGTCTTCATAGGGCAAGTTTGTTTTGGGGGAAGTGGCTCAGTAAGGCCCCTTCAGTTTATGCGAGGAAATTGGGGCTCAGGCCCCAAACTTTTCTAGGGCTTGATATCAGGGGAGGCTGGGCCGGGGAAGCCCCAGGTTGGAGTGGAGGTGGCTTGGAGTCTTGGGGCTTCCCCTGAGAGGGGTGGAGATGAGTCTGGTGGAGGGAACAAGAAAAAGAGCATTTGGAATTGGATGTGTAGTTTTTCCTCTTGGAGGAAGAAGTGGAGGTGGTTGTAGAGTCAAGGAGTTTGTGGCTGTGAAAGATGGTTCACTGGGAGGGGCTAGGATATCAGTACTGCCTGGAAGTCCCAGCCATGTGGTGTCCCAAAACAGAGAGGTCAGTAGGGTTAGACGGGAGTAGGCCCTTGAGAGCTGAAGATTTTGGATTTGCAGGGATTTTGAAGGTGTGAGTGAGTGTGCATGAGGTGGTCACCACTGGGGTTTTACCATCGGTCTGGTGAGGTCAGTGCAGATGCAATGGCAGTTTTGAGAAGACTCTGAGCTTGGAAAGGCTTAATCCTGGCCACCTCTTCCTATAGCTTCTAAATCTCTGCTCCTTCAGTCTGACCCTAAATACCCTTAAATGCCTCTGTTACTACCCTAGGACACCTCTCTATTCCCCTTCCTACTCCCAACCTTGCAGACTGGCAGGAAGCTAGCTGTGGGCAGCCCCATCCTGACCACCCCATGCCCCGTGCTGGGCACAGTCACCCACATGGGCCATGACGTGGTTCCTGCCACCCTGGCTAGTATGGGGGTAAGGACATTGACCAAGTGGCCCTTTAGGTCTGTTTTGGGGACATTGACCTAGGCCCTAGTTAATGAACTCCCCTTCCCCTAAATCATTTAGTCTCGGAAGCTGGCTGTGCCCTCTGTGACCTTTTCCTCCAGGCCACTCTTTGCTCATATGCTAGGGTCTTAGGTGGGATGGTCCTCAGAACTGTGTGATGTGGGGGTGGGTTCTGGCCGCAAATAGAAACCTCAGTGCCCAGTTTCCTGTTCTCTGGGAGGCATGAGCAGGACAGAACCTTAGGCTAGGCTGGAGGGGTGGGTGTGTTTTGGCTTCTTTGGGGTCTATATGGGAGCACTGCCTAGGATCTGGGGTGATGGGCATCTGGGAAAGATAATTCTATCCCTGCGATGAGTAAACAGGGTCATCTCCACTTGCCCAGCACTCTGCACCCTTGTCTGGTGGTGGTGGTTTTGGGAGTGTGGGAAGCTGGCAGGGTCCCTGGCAAGATGACCAGGGTTGTCTTGACTTTCTGGGTTTTGGGAAGGGAGTGTGGCAACTGATACCCCCAGCTTCTAGTGCTTTGGCTGCACATCCTCTCTGACGCCTGCTGTCTTTCCTCCCTCTGCTTCCCTCTCTACCCTCTGGCTGCTGTCTAGAGCCCACCCGGTTTGTCGGGGGATGCAGGGTGGGGGGCAGGGCCTGTATCTCTGTGTGTGTCCAGGGAGTGTTCTGGGAATTGGCAGGATTGGCTGAGGGTGTCTGGGTGTCCCCACAGGGTGGGCGGTGTGGGGAGACCTGGCCTGCAGTGTGAGAATGTGTCAGCATTGGTGTGTCTGTCCCCAGTCTGGCTGGGGTGTGGGTGTCTCTTGCTTCGTCTGGATCTTGCCTCCCCTTCCAGTCCCCGCCTCCCTCTCCCTGTCCCCCCCTTCCCCTAGCTGGGACCGCCTGCTTGTTCTCTCTCTCTCTCCCGCAACTGGAGCCTCCCTTGCCTGTTCCTGGAATTTGGAGAAGAGGAGGAGGAAGAGGCAGGCAGACAGACCTCCCACACTCTAGCCCGCCCGCCTGGCATCATGGGGAAATGAAATAGGTGCAATGGAACTAAGTTTTCCCTGCCTTTCCCAAGACCCTCCAGCACACATTTTGGGGGCAAGGGGCCAGCTCTTACAGAAGGGCCATGGTCTGCTCACCTCTCTGGGCATTGATACCTCCTTCTACTTAACATCATATCCTACAAAGCCCCTACTGGACCTCCAGGCACCACTGTCAGCCTAGGGAGTGGGTGGGGGGATTAGGCTGCTGCCAGCCTGGCCAGCACCTGTTGCCAACCCCAGCCCTGTAACTGGAGCTGGGTAAGGAGGGGGCTGCAATATGACAGGTGGAATTTCTGTAGCGAGGCACTTCACCCCCCACCCCCCCACAACTGGATATGCCTTTCTCTTCGGGTGGGAACAAGGAAAGCCTTTCTCCCCACCTTCCCAAATGTCAACCTGATCTCATGGATGATGGCTTAGCTTGCTCAATGACCCCCACCCCATCACTGGCTGCAGAGCTGGGCTGCCCTCCTTCAAGTTTTCAGGGCTCCGCTGCCCTGGCAGGGCTGGGAGTTGTGGGTGTGTGTGGATGGGGGTGGTTCTGTTAATGTTTTAATTGCATAAAAACTGGGAGCTCAGCTCCAGGCCAGTGGGGAGTCTGGGTCTGGCTGGCCGCCCAGTTTGGGCTAAATATAGTCTGGGACATCTGCAGAGAAGAGGAGGGGGGTAGAGGGAGGTTCTATTTTCCCCACCTCCAGCCAAGGTGCCCTCATCTGGGCGGGCACCTTGGAGCAGGGAGGGGGATTCCTCAGCACAAAAGGCAGGGGAGAGGCAGCAGGGGCTGGGCACAGTTGGGACCTTGCCTGCCTGGAGGCCAGTATTCGCCTGAGATGAACCCGGAGGCTCAGGACAAGGCTGGAGTGGGGCGCGCTGGGGCTGGATCCTCTGGCTCTGCTCCCTCTCCCCCCAGAATTGGCTGAGGTCAGGCAGTCTCTGGGTGTCACTGCGCCTGCCTGGCAGTGTCATCGTGACCCACTCACTGTGTGCCTGTGTGTATACACGTACCTTGGAGTGGCTTCTTCCCAGCCCCTCCTCCTGGAGCCTCTGTCCCCTGGGTCCTACTGCAGGTCCCCAGTCTTCCTTCCCTCTGTCTCTTGCCCCACAGTGAAACCTTCAGTCCAGGAATCGAGACTTGAGAAAGGGAAGCTGCGGTGGGGAGTTCTCTGATCTCTAGTCACGGCAGGAAGTGGGGAGGAGGGGGGTAAAGGGGGGCAATGTGAGTGGCAGGCAGGGAAGGAGGGCCCTGTTACGGTGGTGGGGGGTGGCTTACCCTCCCAGTGGCCCTCTTTCTCTCCAGCTCTAGGTGGGGAAACTTGGGGGACAGCTTATTCCCCAGGGGCTACGAACAATCTTCACTCCTCTAACACTAAGAAAAAAATGTCTTCCTGTCACGTGGCTGTCACTTCCTGTCCCACTGTGGTTCCTGGGATGTTTGTTGTTGGTTGCCATGGTGATGGCTGCCTTGGGCACTACCCCTGGTTTTGTGGGGAGGGAGCAGCCCCTCCCTTCAAGGCCCACAGTTCAGGGGGGGTCTTGGGGGGCCTGACTAGGGGGCCCTTTCAGGCTGAATGTGTGTGGTCTTTGATGCCCCAGATTCCCCAGGGCCCCAGACTTGTGTCTGTGGGAAGGAGTCACAGCCACCTACTCAGACTTAGTGTTGGGGAGACTGTGACCGCGTCTGGCTGTGCTTGATTGTGGCTGTGACTGGAGTGAGTCTGACTGATTTTGCAGCTCCTGTCCCCTCCAGCCTGAGTCCTTCTGCCTCATAAAGACGCCAGTTCAGGGAACCTCTGCATTCTCTATCCCCTTACAGTTTTGGAGTCTTCTCCCAACCTGTGTTCTGATGGAAAACACTTTCTGTGGTTTTTTGGGATCTAGGCTGGAGTGTTTGAGGGGCTCTGGGCAGGATCCTGTGTTGTGTGTGTTTTGGGGGATAGGGAGAGGTGGGGGCTCTGTAGACTATCCTCTCCCCTGTGTATACAGCCTGCATCAGCTTCTGCCTGATCTCGAAGGCCCAGTTCTTTAAAGGGAAGGCCATCGTGCTCTGTGACCCATTCTGTCCATCCCTGTTCAGCTGGAGGGGGAGAGGGGAAGAGATTACCCCAGTTCTAGCCCCAACTGAGTAGCAGGGTATGGAGTAGGAAGTTCCTGGGGGGGTCAGTGGGGGGAGGATATGGGGTGGGGCACAGTCTGACTCAGACCTGGTCTGGGGTCAGAGCCAAAAGGATATCCTGAGGCAGGAATGGGGGGCGTTCCTGGCCTCCCTGCAGCTTGGGTCCCCAGGGAGGGATGTTGGGAGGGGGCTACTTTGCCCTAGGATCAGTTTGCCCTAGGATCCAGAATATGGCAGTCTCAGGTTTGGGGCTGAGCTGAGGGGATGGGTGGGGAATTGCTGTAGCCTACCTTCCCACCCGCCCCTGTTTCTCTGTGAGCTGTCTCCCCCATTGTGAGAGTTGTGCTTCCTGAATGGTGGAGTGGGGGGAGGGAGTGGTAAGGGGGGCAAGGTGAGGGTGGGGAAATCCCCATGCCAGGCTGGGTGTGAGGACGGTGGTTTCCAAGCTGGGGAGGGTCTCCTTTTTTCTGTGCCCCTTTGGTCCCCCACCTGGACAGAACTGCCTTTGTATGGTCCACACACTCCTGTGGTCTGGCTGTGGCCTCGGCAGTCTCGTCTCTTCCTCTTCCTGTTTTCTTCCTTCCCTGTGGGTTGGTCTCTCTTCTTGAGGCCTGGGCTATCCCCTGCCCTTTCACCTACTCTCTGCTTCGAAGGAAGACCCAATGTGAGGCTTCAACTCTGGTTCTGGGTAGACCCCTTAGCCACCCTGGGCTTCAGAGGTCCTCAACATGTCCCCCAGGGAGCTCTGGAGTGCTGTCCCTGGGGGTGGAGGAGTTGGGAGCACTACCCTACCCTGCAGAGACCCTCACTTTCTCCTCCTAGAATCAGGCCTGTCCTGAGCTTTGATTACCCAGTTGCCCTTTCTGCCTGGTATTCAGTCACGGCTGAGACCGTGGTACACTGGGGTCAGGCAATTCTGTGTAGCTGGGGCAGAACCTTGGGCTTGATGGGGTAAAAGTTGGGGAGACATTGGATCCGTTCATCTGGGACAAGGAGCTGTGTCTTGAGGCAGTGTGCCATGGTAGCATACAGAGGCAAGATGCTGGACTTCTGCCCTCCCCTAACCACCTTGAGGACATGCTTAGGGCCTGCACCTACTAGGGCAGGTTTCTTAACCAGTCCCAGCCACAGCGAGGCAGGCCTGGGGTTCTGCGGGGCTGGTGGGGAAGAGGTGCCCTCTACCCGTCAGTCTCCTCCAGGTGATCCTTCTCAAGCCCTTCTAGGGTGGTCTCTTTCTAAATGAGGCTGGGCTTGCCTGGCTTCCTGCAGCCCAGACTCTGGTGAGCAGATGGGACACGGAGGACTAGAGTGGCCATGAGCTTGCTGGGGAGGAAAGGAGTGACAGCCTTGGCCAGAGGGGTCCCTGGAAAAAGGGGGAAAAGGAAGCAGTGGTTATCACTTCTCCCCAGTCCCTGTCTGCAGAGCCGAGGAGCATGGGAGAGGGGAGAGGTTGTGAGTGTGAGAGAGAGTGTGTGTGTGTGTGTGTGTGTGTGTGTGTGTGTGTGTGTGTGTGTGTGTGTGTGTGTGTGGAGCATGGGAGAGGGGAGAGGTTGTGAGTGTGTGTGTGTGTGTGTGGAGCATGGGAGAGGGGAGAGGTTGTGAGTGTGTGTGTGTGTGTGTGTGAGTGTGTGTGTGAGTGTGTGTGTTTTTCCTGGAAAGTTTATAAATAGTTCCAGCCTACTGTTCTAGTTTGAAATCTGCCCTGTCCTGCCATGCTGGGCCAGCTCCTGGCAGGGGTGGGGGTCCAAAGGGGACAGGTCTTTGTTTCTGCCTTTTGTCCCTCCCACCCAAGTTGGGCTTGAGCTCTAGGTGTTATTTGCATATGATTCATTAACTGTCTAGAATGCTTAGGAAACCCCCGTCTCCTCTTCTTTCAAGCTCCCCAATCCTTGTCCCCTTCTCTAGGCCCCTCCAGGACTGCCTGACTTCTGTTACTTGGGAACCATTGTTTCCCTTTCTGGGGAGCCTGGGGAGCAGAGAGGAGAGAATGAATGAAGGGAAACTGGCTCTTCTCCCCTGAGAATAGGGGAGGAAATGGTCTATTTCTCTTCCCCTTCTCCCCTCCTCAAATCCAAAGGTTTCCCTTTTTTTGGTTTGTGACATAACAGAAGAGAATTTGGGAAAGGGTTGTGGTCAGGTCTCCACCCACACCCTGAATGTCCCTCTCCCCACATCCTCCTCCTCAGTCTGGGGGAAGTAGACCCTTGAAAATGGGTAATTCTCCCAGCCCTATCAACAAGTGCTAGCCCTTCTTGGGGAGAGGCAAGGGAAAGCAGGCAAATGCTGAGGGGACCCTGAGCTGGTGGTGAGAACCGTGGAGGGAATGGAGGGTCCCAATTGCCCAGGGCCTCCTCTGTGCCAGGCTTGGTGCTAGGTGCCTCCCAAGACTTCATCTCTTAAATCGCACAAACAGTTGTTGAGGTAGGCAGTTCACAGGTGAGTAAACAGATGCTTAGAGAGGTTGAGTGGCTTGCCCAAGGTCACCCAGAATGGCAGAGCTCAGATTTGACTCTTGAGACCTCTGGTTCTTTCTGCCATCTTCAGGGCTCTCACCTTTTTCTCTAGGTGTGTGACTCTGGGATATAACAAGTGGGCAGCTAAGGATGCCTGTCATTGGAGAAGTGATCCTGGCACCTTTCAGGGATAGGGGAGGCCCCAGGTGGAAGGGATGTGTGGCTGGTGGCAGGCATTCTAGCCCCTCACCCCTTTTTCTGCTGTGCTTAGGCTAGGCTCAGTACATTTGAGGTGTGGGCCTGTGGTTTTCTCTCTCTTGAGGGAGTGTGTCCTTGGGCAGTGGAGGTGGTTGGCATAGGGTGGAGGTTAGATGTGGGTAGTTTGTTTTCCCTCTCTTTGGTGCTGGTTTCGATTCTCTGATGGGGCCTTCTCCACCCCTGGGTTCGGGGGGCTGGGGCCCAGACCTCTCCCTGAGGGTCATGGCTCTCAAAGGACCTTCTGAGGCAGGGCCTGCTCTTTCGGCTCCACCCCCATCATCTCTGCCCTTGCCCATCCTTGTTCCCTAGTCAGCCTGGCTCTTGGCCCATTTCTGTGACCTTTACCCCCTCCCGCAGCTAAAAGCCCTCCCCAGGGAGCTAAGTAACTTTGTACTGAAGTTTGCAGGCTGAGCTGGATTAGGCATATTGAAGGCTCTGATAAGGGTGGGAGAGACCTTCCAGCTTCTCCCTGGAGTGCGTATCTGTATGGTGTGTGTGGTGGGGGGTGGGGGGGTGGAATTGGGGGGATGAAGTTTGGTCCAATTTCAAACTCCTCAGGTGCAGAGTTTAGGCATTAATTCTAGGGTGACTATAACTATCTCTTCTCTGGAGACAAAGGTGGGCTCCAGAGGGTTCAGCCTGGACTGACTGAACCTGTCCCCCAATCCCCAAAAACTGAGTCAGGATGCCTGGACTCTGGGGTGAATGGCTTTCTGGGCCTCAGCGTTGGCTCAGGAGGCCTTGTTTTGGGTCAGCTGCCCCCTGGCCTTACCTCTAGAGAGGCAGGCCTCTGTGTGAACATGAATCCACCTGGGTGTTTGTGGACCCTGGTGTGTACTGGGGGTGGGGTGGGGCACTATACATGGGCTGGGCCCATAGGGAGGATCTCAAAGCATCTCCTGGCAGAAGAGGCAGGTACAGGGGCTGGCCTGGCAGTGTGAAGGCTAGGGCATGCGCAGTTTGGGAAACTGTGAACCTGTGGTTGAGTGTCTTAGGGGATCTGTGTACCCGGGCCCATGCACACAAGTCCTGAGCTGTGTTCATTATGTGGTGGAGTCCAGGTGTGGAGAGATGGTATCTCCAGTTTCCCTCTCCTCACGTGCTTGCCTGCACACAGAGGCTTGGGCTTTAAGCATGCTCTTGCCCACCTATTTGTTTTCTGTAGACCTGCATGCATGAGTTTCTGCAAGTGTGTGGTGTGTATTTGTGTGTGACGGTCCAACTGGAGACACTGATGAGGTTCCCTTGCCCAGCTCCCCTGCTGAAGTTCCCATTATGTGGGGCCCTACAGGGGTGTGGGGGGCGCCAGGGCAGCAGCTGGTCCAGTGGGTGGAGCCCCTGTTCCTCTGATGTCAGCTCTCTCGGTCTGGGAGGGAGTTGGCAGGGGCCTGGGGAGGAAAGGGGGTACCTCATTCGGGAGCAAGGAGAGAGTCCCTGTGGTTGTCATAATGAGTAACAGTAAAAATCTTGGTCATTAACGAGGTCCAGATTTCATTCCTGGGGCAGGCGCCCCACCCTAGCCGGTACCTGTCCCCTCCCTGCTTCTCTCCCTCAGTCAGACACAGGCTGGCCGGCCAGCCCAGCTAGGCCCAGAAGTCCTGGCCTCTTCCACAGTGGTTTTGGCAGGAACTCCCCCATTCTAGGCCTGATCCTCAGCCAAATGCTGGCCATGTGCATGTCTGTTGGACTCCAGGTTTGAGCCTGGAGCCTGGAGCCTGGAACCTGGCATGTCCTGAGCTTGGGGCAGAGGGGAGGAGGGATGTTGGAAAGAGACGATCCTTATTTTGGGTGTCTGTGGCCCTGTTTCTATTCTTTCTTCCTTTTTGTTTTTAAAAATGGCTTTATTGAGATGTAATTTACATCCCATAAAATTCACCCATTAAAGTGTACAATTCAATAGTTTTAGTATATTCAGAGCTATGTAGCTATCACCACAATCAATTTTAGGACATTTTCATCAACCCAGAAAGAGCCCCTATCCTTGTACTGGCCAGCTGCCAGAAAAAAAAGCACCTATACCCATCAGCAGTCACTTCCCATTTCCCTCAAATCCATGCCCCCGCCCCTGATAACCACGAATCTACTTTCTGTCTCTATAGATTTGCATGTTTTGGACATTTCTTATAAATGGAATCATACAATATATCGTCTTTTGTAACTAGCATAATGTTTTCAAGGTTTACCCATGTTGTAGTATATATTAGTACTTCATTCCTTTTTTTGGCAGAATAATATTCCATTGTATGGATATATGACATTGTATTTATCATTAGTTGAGGGACATTTGGGTTGGTTCCACTTTCTATTATGAATAATGCTGCTATGAATATAATGCTGCTATGTATAAGCCGTTTTGAGATACTTACCTGTCGGAGATACCATGATCATGAAGGTGGTTTTCCCAGAGCTAGGCTTATCCATTGCGCTCCAGATGTGCTGACCCCTGCAATTTCCCCAAATGTGGGAAACTCGACTACATCATTTGCAGTAGTGGGGGACTGTGTTTGTGCTCTCCCCTGGTAATAATTTTTTTTTTTTTGTCTTTTTTTTCGTGACCGGCACTCAGCCAGTGAGTGCACTGGCCATTCCTATATAGGATCCGAACCCGGCGAGAGCGTCGCTGCGCTCCCAGCGCCGCACTCTCCCGAGTGCTCCACGGGCTCGGCCCGTAATAATTTTTTATATTAAAAAACAAACATCTTTTTGTGGACTTATATTGTCTTATCTCTTTGGAAGATACCTGGAGTGTAATTGCTGGGTCATTTGCTAACTCTATGTTTAACCTTCTGAGGAACTGCTAAACTGTCAGAGCAGCTGTACTGTTTTACATCATATGATGTATGAAGCAGTGTATGAGGATTCCATTTTCTCCACATCCTCGCCAGTACTTGTTATTATCTGTCTTTGATTATAGTCATCCTAGTGGTATCTCATTGTGGTTTTGATTGGCCATGTTTCTTTTTTTCTTTTTGTCTGTCTCTTTTCTTTTGTCTTTCGTGTGTGTGTAAGTACATGGGTACGTATTTGTTTATGTATATCCAAAATGGATTTGAAACATCCTCTTGTGGATTTGTTTCTTGGTTTCTCTCTCTTTGCTCTCACTGCTGCCTGTCTGCCTCACAGTGTGGTGGGTTCATCATTGTCTCTCTCTATCTGCTGGCATTATCTATGCATATCCACTAGTCCCAGCTGTTCAAACAGGGTGTGGGACCTGTGTACACATTGGTGAGGGGGAACTTGGCCTTTCCTCTTCTGCCCACCTCCCAGCCCATTCCATGTGTGTTGCTCCTCCAGACAGACGTATGTGGGTGAACTCTGAGATCACTCTCTTGCCCCTTCATTGCTTTAGGGTAGGAGGCTTCCACCCTGGTCAGCCTCTGCTCTTCTGACATATTCCTTACCCCTGGACCATTCATGATGTTAAGCACTGGAGGTGATACCCAGGAGTCCTCTGTTCCCATTTCCTTATTTGTGTGTATATAAATGGGCCTCTTCCCCAGGCCTGTGGGACAAACCCATCTGGGGTGCTGGGCCTTGGATTTGGGGGGAAGTGGTGTAAGAGGTTCCCCCGCCCCTCCGGCTTAGGAGTCATTTTTCTGAGAAGTGCCAATGCTTTAGGGAAGCAGCTTTTCCTTCCCCACTCTCCTCCTCCCAAGCACACATTCTCTGCATCTTGACCTCAGGTAACCTGCATTCAGGGAAGGAGGGCCAGCTGCCTGCCTCTACTGCAGTGATCCTTTGGGGTGGTACCATGGACCCTTTCCCTTCAGGATTGTGGTGAGAGGCCCTCCAAGGGTCTGGGCTCTGTCCCCATCTCCCCAGCCTGGCTGTGCTGTCCTGCCACTGCCAGCAGTGTCTGGGCCCTGCTCCCAGGACATCTCTGCCAGCCAGGCATGGTGCCAGCTGTCTGCTCAGCTGGGTACCATGGGAAAAATCTCTGGTTGCTCAGGTTGGGGAGCTCCACGGAGAATGCCTGTGTGCCTGCTCCTCAGTGCCCACTCACCTGTCTTTCTTCTTTCTGCAGCATCACAGGACATGGCCCTCCCAGATGCCTAGACAGGGCCCATCTAGGAGTGGCATCCTTTCTGGTGCCCTGAACACCAGCTCTGGACCTGCCCAGAAAAGTGCCAGCTCAAGAACTGCTTGACCAAAGGACCAGCTCTTGGGACATCCCTCAAACCATCTGGCCCCAGCTAGGGTGGGGGCTCCAGGAGGCTGAGATTAGCCTGCTGACCTTGGACAGCTGCTCCAGGACAAAAGGGGGGGTGGGCTGACCACACAAACCCCCTCTGGGCCCAGGACTCATGCCCCGAGGAGGGGCAGCCTGAAGCCCGCCAGAGCCCCCCACCAGACTGTCTGCCTGCCTTTCTGACTGTGGCCGCTTGGCATGGCCAGCAACAGCAGCTCCTGCCCGACACCTGGGGGCGGGCACCTCAATGGGTATCCAGTGCCCCCCTACGCCTTCTTCTTTCCCCCTATGCTGGGTGGACTCTCCCCGCCAGGCGCTCTGACTACTCTCCAGCACCAGCTCCCAGTGAGTGGATATAGCACACCATCCCCAGCCAGTAAGTCTGGGTGCTGGGGAGGCGTGGCGGAAGGGGGCTGCGGAGGGCGGAAGGGGGCTGTGGAGGGCGGCAGGCCTCAGGGCTTGGGTTCTGGGCACATCTGTTCTGCTGTGGGCATGATGAGTGGCGAGGTCTTCTCCAGATGAGGGGAGCATCATTTGGGAGCTTGAGGATGAAAGCCCCACAACTTGTAGGCTGATCAGGGCGGTTGTGTTTGATGTTGGGGGCAACAGAGAGAGAGATAAAACCATGTTGTTCTAGGCCTGCAGTGCCCCTTGTGCAGCTCTCCTGTGCTCTGCCATTGAGGGTCTTATAAATATCTCCAAGGACTGGACACAGAGGCCGGAAGCAAGTAAACAAACCTCTTGACATTTGGTGGAAATGGCAGCTCTACTGACAGCGGCACCCCACCTACACCCCATGCCTACCCGGTGTCTCTGAGGGAAAGGGCTTGAAGAAGACAGAGGCAGGCCAGCTGGAACTCTCTCTTCTCCCCCTGCCAGCTCCACCCTGCTACGCTAGGATGTGCTTCCCTTTCTGGGGAGGCTGAGAGGGAGGGACCCATGGGGGCGAGCCTGGTGGATAGGGTGAGTGTCCCAGGAGGGGGTGCTTGGCCTGGCTCTAGCTTGGGACGCATGCACAGTCTTGGCAGGGCCTGTGTTTTCTCTCTGCCTCCGCCCTCTGCCATGGGGGTTACCCGTTGGCTGGACAGGGGTCTCGGTACCCTTCCCTGGCTGGCTGAGCCAGGTAGTGGGAGGTGGTGGTGGCTATGGCCAGCTGGCAGAGTCCAGGCCTGGGGCCTGCCAGGCCGCTTACAGTAACTCTGGCCCCCAGGGCCCAGCTGGGCGTCAGGCCAGGGCTGGGGGAAGGAGGGAGCCGGGGCCTGGCCTGGGGCCGGAGGGGGTGGAAGCAGCAGAATGGGCCATCGTCTGGCCGGTAAGCTGCTGACCTGGGAAACATGTCCCACCTCTCCTGGCCAGCAGGGAATAAACACCCTGCCCTGGGCACCCACTGCCCCTCCCATGGCCCCTGGCAAGCTGCCTGACACCACTGCCCTGTGCTCCTGGCTGGACTGGGTCAGTGCTCCCTTCTTGGTGTGGAGGCAGCACTCTCTCCCCGGAGCCAGGGAGTCTCTCTGTCCCTGGGGCAGGCCCTGGCTGGGCGCCTCGCTGCCCGCACTCTGCACTGGCCATCTGCCCAGCGCCACCACTGCTTCCTGGATCGCCTCCTCTGGCTTCCCCCCACCCCCCTGCCCCACCAGCTGCCAGGAGCAGGGACTATATGTCTGTGCTCTCTTATACCCCTCATCCTTTATGCCCTGGGGCCAGGGGGCACATGCTGCCTCAGTTTTCCTTGCTACACCTTCTCAAACCTTCATCTTCTGTTTCCTTTCTCTCTTCTCTCCACCTCACACAGGAGTATGAGGCAGATGAGTCTGGGAACCCTGATTCTGGTCTGGTCTTCTAGTCTGTGCTAGTGATGGGGGGAGGCCAGCCTCTGGGGTTCAGGGTTGTTGGGGAATGGGTGGATATATCTGTGTGGAATATTGACTACATTTGAAGGGACTGGGATTCATATTCTGGGCTTAGGTCACTGCAGCTGGAAGAGCATCTACTTCCTGCCAAGGTGGGATTTTTGAGGAGAGGAAGAGTTGGAGGCCTGCAACTTAGTGCCTGTGGACAACTTGTCCTTCTCCAGGTGCCAGGAACAGAGCTCTCAGACACTCTGCCCACTTGGGGTCTGTCCTCATCAGAGGGTTAGCAATAGGCGCTATGCCAGAGAGAGCGAATACTTCTCCCTCCCCTGAATCTTGCAAGTGTCTTCCTCTTTCTTAGAGGTGGGTGGGGAGGGCTTCCCACCCTGGTAACCTTCTACCCCCAGGGTGGAGTGCCCACATTTTGGGCTAGTGTAGCCTTCTCTGGCTTTCCCCACCCAGGTTAGGCAATGACCCCTTCCTGCCCCCTCCCTCTGTGAACATGTTGGTTTCCTGGCTCCTCCCCACTACCTAGTAAACAACAACAACTTCTCTTCCTACTCAGACTCCCAGCTTCTGAGCTTCTATCTGACCTTCCCCTTCTCTGGGACCACAGGGTGGCCGTGGGCCTGAGGGAGCCAGGTATCTCCCTCTTCCTGCAGGGCTGGAGGCTCCTGGTGACCAGAGCTCCTCAGCTCTGGGTAGGGAAGCATGATGTAAAAATTTCACATGCGGGCCGGCCAGTTAGCTCAGTTGGTTAGCGTGTGGTGCTATAACACCAAGATCCAGGGTTCAATCCCAGTACTGGCCAGCCGCCAAAAAATAAATAATTTGAAAAAAGTTTAAAAAATTTTTTGCACACTTCACCTTGGAGACAGAGGCAGTTTAGCCTGCTCTGCCTGCCTGCCTTGGAGCTGACAATAGGGGTCAGACAGTTCCTAGGAGAGGTGGAAATTGGTGGCCCCCTACTCCTGCAGGGAGCAATACTCTACTCCTTTGCCACCCTTTGGTAGGAAACTTTGCTGGTAAGGCTCCCTCCTCAATTCCCTACCAAGTGTTGGCATGGTCTCTCTTCCCCTTCTCATCCCTCTCTCCAGGTGGGGAGGAAGCAGCAACTTTGGTGTACTGGGAGTGCCCTTCAGAGATCCTATAGCCTGTAGGATGACAGAAATCCTTCCAGGTCACTGTGGGAACAAAAGAATATTTGTCCTGCTATAGTCTCCCAGGGAGCCAGGGTGGGAGGACCCAGAGATGGTACAGGATCTCCCTGTTTCCCCCCAAGCCAACCCCTGAAGTTTGTTCTCTGAGGACTGGTGCTTACTGTAGAGGTTAGAGACTCTGTGGGTGTTATGGGAAGGGTCAGGGTTGTGTGTGTTTTGGGAGGTGGGGGGGTCAAGGTTGGGTGGGTGCTGGGAAGGGGATTAATAGCTTGTGTGCTTTCAGTGAGGGTTAGAAAACTGTGTTTTGGGAGAATCAAATGCAGAGCTGGGGAGGGGTTTCAGCTCTTTGAGTGCTGAGATGGGGTGGGGCATGACTTATGGCATAGAGTGCTTGAGGGGCAGTGGTCTTTGGATTGTGTTTTGTGTTTGGGAGGGGAGCGTCTCTATTTCTTATTGTTCTTCTAGGCTGGAGGGGAGCGCTAATCTGCTTTTTTTTGTTGCTCATCGGAGGAATTCCATAAGCAAAGGGGCCTGCATGGGGGGCTGTGGAGTGGACACTGTAGCTTCACAGTTAAAACTTGGACATTTCAGTACAGTTGGTTAGAGTGTGGTGCTGGTAACACCAAGGTCTGGGGTTCAATCCCTGAACCAGCGCAAAAAACAAAAACAAAAAACTTGGACATTTGCTCTACTCATTACATGCTGATAACCTATCTGAGCATGTTTCCTCATCTGCAAAACAGAGATAGTACAAGAACCTACCTTAGAGGGCTAAGAATTAGGCAAGATCTATATGTAATGCACTCAGTTATAGGACCCATGCCCTTTGTAGGTGGGAGCTGGAGAGAATGGGATGCTAACCTCTGTGGAGCACCTATTGTGTGTCAGGGACTTCATTTGTGTTTTACAAATCTTAATCCCTGCAATCCTGGAAGAAGGACATTATCTCCATTTACACAACAGGAACCTTGGCTGAGGGACTTTAAGGTAGAATCGGGTCTGTAGAATTGTAAAATCAGGCTGTTTTCCCCCATCCAGGTAGGCACTTTCGGGAGGGAACTATGGGGCACACTCGTAGGTGTGAGGAGCCTGTGGGGAGGGTTCAGTGCCAATGCTGAAACCCCTCCCCCATTGCTCAGGCCCTGCCTGTGCCTTAGAACCTCCTTTCCCCCAGTAGGGGGCGTAGGGAAGCCCCAAGCCACACCCCCTCTTCTCTGTTTTGGATCCTGAAGGCTGGAAGGAAAGAAAGATAAAAGGCCTGGGCAGGATCTCTATCCTGTCCTGGAAGCTGTAGGTACAGTCTGCTCACACCCCTCCCCACCCCCGAACCTGCCCACTGCAGCTCATGGGAGTTTGCAGAACTCAGTGGGCACCCTTTCCCCATCTTCAGACAGACACCGAAAGAACAGAGTGTAAAAGCCACAGTTCTTATTCTTATTTTGTTTCAATTTGTGGGGAGGGGCAGGGAAGTTGGAAGCAATCAATAGAAGAGTTGGGATGGGAGCCCCTAAAGGATGGCTCCAGATTTTCTGTCTACATATTTGCCATGTGTGCCTAGAGACTCCACTTCTCCCCTTTCCAGTCTGTGTGTCACCCCTCCCTTCCCTCTTCTCACTCTTTCCTTAGACAATAGGAGGGAGAGCCCAGCGGGGGAGGGTACTGCCTAGCAATGCCTTTCCTGGGGTCCAAAATGCAGAGTCAGCCAAAAGACCATTACATGGAGTTTTGAATGAAAATGGAGCTCCTCACTTTTTATCTCCCAGCACAGATAACGCACAGGTATGCTCAGTGCAGGATCCCAGCATGGAATAGGGGAGAGGTCTCAGGGACAGAAACTTGTCTTCCTTTTAGGCAGGGCAGGGCCCAAGGCATTGTGTTCACTTTATGCCAAGAGATATGTGTCTGTGGGGCTATGCCAGTGCAGGCCCTGACTGCCCTTTGGGGGTAGCATCTGCAGAAAGATGAAGTGGTTCCTTTCTCCAAATTGTTTTGGGGCAGTGCCTTCCTCATCTCCTCCTCCACGGAGTAGAGGCACAGCCAGTGAGTCAGGTCTCCTAGGGTAAAGTGGAGGAATCTCAGCCCTGGCTAGGTCAGAAATAAAGAACTGCCTCTGCCCATTTTGACTTCTGGTTTGCTGGAAACCTCAGCTAGCCTGCAGACCAAGGTCCCCCATGGGCAGAAGTCTTAAAGGACAGCTCTTCCTGTGTGGCCTTGGGCGGTTCATCCAACCTCTCTCTGAATCTGTTTCCTCCTCTTTAAAGCACGACTTCTTAGAGCATAGCCTTATAACACCAAAGTCATGGGTTTGGATTCCGTACTGGCCAGCTGCCAAAAAAATAAAGCAAGACTTCTAGTCTGTCCCTGTCTGGGCAGGTTGCTATTAGGCCATGGTGACCTGCTTGCTGGTGAGGGCCTCAGTGTGCTTCAAGTACCCTGTAAGAGCAGTAATGACAAGGGGTGGGGTGGAGCTGGGCATTGTCTTGGGGGATGGCCACCCTGTACTGGGACTTGATGACTTCATGATTTCCTGTTTGTTGTCCCCTCCAGATGGTGTTGGGGACAGGAGGGAGCCCTGCCTGGCACAGTGGGGGCCAATTCAGCTCACTCTTGCTGAGGGCTTGCTAAGTGCAAAGCCCTGGAGAAGGAGATGGGGGCATGGTGAGGTTCAGCAGGATGGGACCACAGGTCTGCTGACATCTGTCACCAGAGGCCCCTCACTCCCAGCTGCTGGTCAGAACCTTCTTTTTTTCTCTCTTCTCCTACTGCCCCAGGACACTGTGTTCTGCTCTGACCTGCCCCATGGCCTTGTCATTGCCCAGAACAGGCCTCTCACCCCAGCCTCTCTTCACTAGCTCTGGAAATCCTATCCATCTTTCAAGGAACATCTTGGATGTTGCCTCTTCACAGAAACTTTCACAGATGTTCCCCCTTCCTTGCCACACTCTCCTTCCCTCCTTTGAATGCCTGTGGATCCTTATTTTTTCTCTTACAACACTCATCTCTTTTTTTTTTTTTTTTTTTTTTGTCCTTTTTTGTGACCGTGCTCAGCCAGTGAGCGAACCGGCCATCCCTATATAGGATCCGAACTCGCGGCGGGAGCGCTACTGCGCTCCCAGCGCCGCACTCTCCCGAGTGAGCCACGGGGTCGGCCCTTACAACACTCATCTCTACCATGAAGTTATTTCTCCCCTGTTCCTGTAATGAGCTATAATCATTTGGGAGATCTTTCTCTGCCCACCAGGTCTTTGATGGCAGAGACTGAGTCTCAGGTCCCTTAGCATCTAGCAGCTGTGGGCACAGAGCCTAACACATAACTGGTGCCCAGGAGCTGCATCATTTGAGAGGAAAGATACCAAAGACATGGAAGCACTCTGTCCTCTTTCCCAGTGTCAGACCCCAGCATTTCATCTATAACCCCAGAGTCCCACACCCACCTATCCAACAGTGGACTTCTGTACTTTGTAGTCTCAGGAACTTTGCTATCGGATAAGCTGCACACCAGAGAGTCCTTCTTGCTACTTCCTTTCCCATCCCCCCATTGATTCTACCTTTAAAATACCTGGTGAATCCACCTTCCTCTTTCCATTACCACTGCCAGTTTCCTAGGCTAAGCCCCCTTTGTCTGGTGTCTAGACTGCTGCAGTAGCTTCTAACTGGTTTCTCTTGCTCTCCTATAATCCATTCTTCACATAGCTGCTGGGAAGATCTTTTTATACTGTAAATCAGATCTTGTCTGTCCTCTGCTTGGAACTTTTCTATGTCTTCTTGAAAGCCTTATTGAGACCTACAAGCCGGCCCAGTCTGGTCTTAAGCCTCCCTCTCCAGCCTGGTCTTGTTATCTTTTCCTCATCCTAGTCTTCCATCAGTTCCTTGAATAAACTCATCAATTTCTGTCATCCCAGGACTTTTGCACGGGTTTTCTTTTACTGGGACTGCACTCCTTCCTACTCTGCCTGACTAACTTCTACCCTTTTTTAGGTCTGCTTTATTTGAGTTCTTCCCTGATCCTTCACTCTAAATTAGGTACCTACATTAATTCTCCTTCAGAGCACACTATATACTTGTGCCATTATACCACTTATCTCAGTTTGCAATCATATATACATATATATTTGTGATTATTTGCTTAATGGACGTTGCTCCATAAGGTCTGCAAGGGAAGGTTCACCCGTGTATCCACATAGAAGTCACTCAGAAAATACAATTTTTCTTGAATAGGCCTGGCTTGCTGGGAACATGGGCTTTGGGGACAGAAAGTTCAAATACCCACTCTATCCTTTATATTAGTAGCTTGATCTTGGACAACCCTCCGAGCCTTGCTGAAACCTCATTTTCTTTATTTGTAAAACTTACCTCTTGGAGTTGCTGTGAGGATTAAATGACAACATATGTACGAACCTGGCTTCTGGAATACCTTGGGTAGCATGTAAATTCCCATCCCTTCTTTGTAGAGAGTGGAGTAATAGGATCCCCTCTTTATAGGGACCTTCCCAACCTAGGCCTTTCTTCCAATGAAAAAGCCATCCCGAAGGCTTCCGGAAGGAAGTGGTCAGCTGGAAGGCACCAGCCCCCTTCTTTTATCTCTCCTGGGCTGCACAGTGCCCGATCCTGGTTCCTCCGCAGGGAGACACCCTGGGCGGGGCTTTGCTCGCCGGAAGCACGCAGAGCGTGGGGAGGAGAGCCCCCTCGCTTGTGTTTGTGCCAACAGCACCGGCGTTGCCGCGTCGGATTCCGGCGGGCGGGCTGGCGGCCGGAGTCGCACATGATGTCACAGACAATGACACAAGCCGGGTGTCTCATTCCCACAGCTCCCGAGCTGCAGTGTCACACCCGGGACACCCGGCACGCCGCGTTCGTGACGCTAACACTTGGCCACACGCACCCGGGCCCTGCGCCTCCTGCTTCTCCGGGGGAGCTGGCCTGGTCTGGCCTGGCCGGGCAGGGGGCCGACGGGCGAGCCCCGCGGGCGGGATGGCGAGCGGGTGATCTCACGGGCAGCGGTGGGTGGGTCACCCAGAGGTGAGGCGCCGCCAGGAGAGTTCAGCGAGAGTTCAGCCGCATTGCATTAGGCAAATGAGGCCAGGGCTGGGTGGGGGTGTGTGTGAGGGGGATGACACCGGGACCACCCCCCTCCTCCCCGCCCCACCACCGCGGCTTCGCCTGGCTGGGGATTGACCAAACCACGGGGGAGGCTGGAAGCCAGAACTGGATGGGGGAAGACACCCTCCCCTCTTCCGTCCTCGCCTCTGCGCGCAGCCCCCTCCTTTCCCTGCGCCCTGCCTCCGTCCGTACCCTGCGTACTCCTCCTCTGGTGCCTTTTCCCTTCCCTTCCTCTCCTCTCTCCTCCCCCTTCCCAGGTTCCCCCCACTCGCCTGTCCACATGCCGCCTCTCCTCCGTTCCCTGCGTTTCTCCCGCAGCAGCCGGCCCGCCCGGAACGGGTTAAGCCAGGGGCGGTGCCTGGACGGGGCGGGGCGGAGGAAAGGGGGTGGGACTCGGGGAGGGGGGGGCGCTCAAAGCTGGGGTGGGGGGTGCGGCGCTCACCACCGGAGACCCACCGGGCGTCGGCTGTCCCGGGCCTGGCGGAGGCGGAGCCGCGCGGGGCCCCCACCCCCACCCGGAATCCTCGACCGGGAGAAGCCCGGGAGCCCCGGCCGGGAGGAGGAAGTGCTCGACGACTCCCCCGCCCTGCTCCGATCCCGCCCCCGACCTGCGGACTTGGGGAGCCGACGGACTCTGCCTCGGACACCACGAGATTCGAGACGGGAGCCCCGTCGAGGTGAAGCCACTAGTTCCCGGGCCTCCGCCGGGCGTTCGCTGGGGGAGCCGAGGGACCCTCTTCCCAGCATACACAACTTCTTCGCTTTTTACCTGGGACTGGCGGAGCTGCCGGCGGACTTAGCCGCGGGGACTTCAGGGCAGGGGGCGTTCCCCTGCCCCGGTCGCCAGTCGGGGCGAGGGGACGTGCCCTCGCTCCCAGCTGCTCTGCTCGGATGGCGCCGCCGGCTGAGTGAGGGGGGCGGCGCGCAGGACTTCCTCGTCCGGACCTCTTGTCTTCGCGGGGGAAGATGTACGAGAGTGTGGAAGTGGGGGGGCTCACCCCCACCTCTAACCCCTTCCTAGTGGTGGATTTTTATAACCAGAACCGGGCCTGTTTGCTCCCGGAGAAAGTGCTCCCTGCCCCGGGTCCCTACTCCACCCCGCTCCGGACTCCGCTTTGGAACGGCTCAAACCACTGTATGTACCGGCCTCCCCCTCTGCTATTGTAGGAGCTGGGGGTGGGCAGTGGTTCTTACACTCCTACGCAGGGATGCGAGCCCGGGGACGTGGTAGGGGTCTTGTCGCTACCCATCTCTTTCCACAGTCTCTCTTGCTGGACAGATGGGATTCCCGCCCGCACCCCCTCCTCCCCCGCAAATAAGCCTGGGCGCTATTTCTGTTATATCAGGACTGAGGAACTTTGAGGGTTCTTCCTTTCAGGAAACGTTTGTTCATCTCTTCTTCCACGTTTTCTAGGGGACATGAAGCCCAAGCCCCTTGCCCCCACTTGATATCTTCTTGCTTGGAATCCAATAGCTTCACAGCAGGCTGGACCGTAGGTTAAAGGTCCTGTCTGTGGGCTTATCCGCTCTGAGGAAGAGGGGCCTTCTCCCCGGATCCCACTCCTGCTAGGCCTGGGGGAGAGCCCCCTCCTGTGCGACAGCTGCTGCCCCCAGCCCTGCTCTTGCCTCATTGGAGTGGGTGTCAGGGGAGTGCTTGATGTCTGCTGTTGGCAGTGGGGTGTTGCAGAAAGGGTCAACTTCATCAGACATCCGTCTGCCATTCTAACCTACCCTTACATCTTGGGGAGGGGCACCAGGTCCATCTGGGGATTGTCCTGGCTCCAGATCCTTGGCTGGCATCTTTGAGGCTTCTGTGCCCAGGAATGGAGGGGAGAAGCTGCTCTGGTGGGAAGAATTCCCCTCCCCCTAATTCTAATCTGGTTTGTTCTCTGGGAGATGAGTTTGTTTTTTGTGGGTCTGGAGCTGCTCTGGAAATGAGGAGTGTATCCCCTCCCACTCCCACCACCGTGTCCTTTTGTTATCCCGTCTTGCATAGGGATAGGGCCAGGCTTTGGGCTGCCCTTTCCTAAGAGGGACGCTGGGGAGAACCCTGGCATCCTGGCAGCCTGACACCTTCTCTCCTATGCCCCCTGCCTGGGTTTAGGCTCCTCTGGGAGGGAGGGGTGCTGTGCATACACAAGAGCTGTGAGTGGGGTGCACACCTGGGCGTACTCATGCCCAGCTGGGAGGCACTGTACACTGGGTGGGCGAGAGCAGGTGCTAGGGAGTTATTGTTAGGTGGCTCAGGTTTCTTTCCCTACCCTGCTCTGGGCTCAGCTCTTCCCTGGAGGTTATCCCACCCTCCCAGACCTGCTGCTTCCCTCCTGTCTGCCACGGAGGAAGGGTGGTGGAGGTCTCTGGGGATCTGGCAGATTGGAGAGGGTTGCAGGGCAAAGGACTTACCCTACCCACAGCCCCTCTTGTTCTAGGAAGAGAGACCTGAGGTAGACAGCCGACCTCTGCCCTCCCAGAGCCACCTTAACCCCAGCCTTTCCTATTGTCCTGTTCCCTTACCTTTGCTTCTGGGGTAGAATTGGCTGTGAAGCTGCAGATGCAGGAGGGAGGATGTGACTTTGGAAAAAGGAAGAGGTGAGAGGCTGATAGCAGGATGCTCCATCCTATTCTCCCAACTCTGGAAGACACCCCACCCCTCAGTGGAATAATTGGGGCAGGGCTGCCAGGATCACCCCTTCACTTCCTTGGCCACCTTCTCCAGAGGACTGGAGGGAAGCTGGGATCTGAGACCTTGGACTCCAGCCTCTGTCTCTTCCGTAGCCTGTAGGGACAGCTCAGCTCTTTCTTGCCCAGAACTGGAGGGGGAGGAGGATCGCAGAGAGTCGAATTGGGCAAGAGGCAGGAGGTAGATTTGGTGAGCTCTGCTTCCTGCAACCACTGGACATGGGGAGGTGGAGATCTGCCCTTACACCTGGTCTGGGGAGGGGCAGAGCTAGAGGCTTGGGTTCCCAGTTCCCACAGTCTGTGTGTAAGTGTGTGTATACATCTGGTGTCAGTGGTCTGGGTCCTGGGCCTGTGGGGTTGGGAGTGATAGGGATGCAGGGGTTGTTCCTGCGGCTGAAGAAGGACCTGGAGTTTGCAGGTGGTGACTAAACACTGTCTTGAGTATGTGGGGCCAGTGTCACCACCTTGGAAGGAACCCCTTGGTGTGTGTGGAGGTCCTCTGGTGATTGGAGCCACTTTCCCGCCTGCTCTTGAAGAATTCTCCACCCTCCCACCCCCACCCCCCTACCCCCCTACCCCGCTTCACTTCTACCAAAGGTGGGAAGAGAGAGCAGGTTGGCTGTGGGAAAGAGACCTGGAGCCTGCAGGACCCTGGGGACCTTGCCTCTTTCCCCAGATCCCCCATTTCGGTGCTCTAGAGGACAAGGGGTGCACAGGATGTGGCTTCCCATCTGTCCCCCACTAGTCTCCGCGGCTCACGCCTCCGCCCGCTCCCAGACGTCCAAGAATGTGAAGCACGTGGATGCCCGTAGTGGGGGGAGGGGGAGAGATGCTTATCAGGCCGCCGCTGGGCTAGGGGCCTTCTTCCGCCGCCGCCGCCGCCGCCGCCTCTGCCGTGCTACACCCAGAGTCACCCCCACCCTCTCCCCGGGAGGAGGAAGGGTGGTGCAAGGGCCCTGCGCCCCCTCCCCATCCCACACTAGGGCCTGCGAAGGGAAGGGAGCTGCAGAGGGGCGGGCGCCAGCTGGATTGGGAGGGGAGCCGCTGGCCGGGGGCCCGGCCGATTTCCTGCTGATCTCCTCCAGGAAACCGGCCCCTTGTGTGAGCCCGCGAATGGCTCCGGGGCGTGGGGAATCCGGAGCTCTCTGCTGGGCCTGCCCGACCAGGATGGGGGTGCGGGAGAGGGGACGCCTGGCTTCCTGGGCCGGTTCCAGCCCTCCGCTGGGTACTGGAACTTTGAGCTAAGGTGTGGTCTTTCTCCAGCCGGAGTCTTTCTGCAGGAAGAGAGATTTGTTGGGCTGGGGCCTCTGGGGAGGGAGGTTAGCAGGGAGGGGCCAGGGCAGGGCAGTCCCTCCCCCATTGTTGTCCTTCCTCCTCCCCCCCGCCCAGCTGTGTGTGCAGAGAGTTATAGTTGTGTCCTAAGTCTTGCAGAGGCTGTAAGGGTCCCAGAGTTCCCCACACCTCTGCCTTAGTCCTTCTACTTTGCCTCCCTGGGCTGTTGGCTGGAGGCCTGGGGAGGTGGGGACTGGGCCCCAGCTTGGGTTCAAAGGGCAAAACAGGAAACCTGAGCTGGGTTACCGTGGGTGACAAGTGGGGGATGTGCTCGGAGTGGGGGTGCAGACCATGTTATGGCCCAAGGGCAGCCAGCTGAAATGGGGTGGGCTGAGAGGAGGCCTCATCCAGCCTAAACTGCGCTTCTACCTCGGGTCATCTCCCCCATCCTGCCAAAAAACAATTTTAAAAAGCACATTCTTTCAGTTCCATAAACATCCTCTGGACTTTGCTTTAGCTCCAAATTCTGATGGGCCTTTGCCCCTCCAGTCTGTCCCTGGCCTTAGGGCTGTCTGCTCCTTATCCCAGTATTCTCTGTTTCCCCATGCCCCACCTCCCCTTCCTCCACTCCACTTCATACCCCAAAGCCCTTAGTCCTTTCTCCCCCTCCAGTCTGGTTCTTTTTAGAGGTAGGGCCTTGGGGGAGGTGGGGCCCAGGGCAAAGGGTAGATTAGGAGGGGAGGGGAAGTCAGTGCCTTCTTCCCCTGCTTGTTGGAATGCTGACCAGGATTCTAGGCCACGGTCCCCTCCACACCCCCTTGTCCTTGACACCCCACCCCCCAGTCTGGATTGTCTATTGTTACTGCTTTTACGTCTTGGAAAAAGTTAGCACAACAAAGGCTCCTTTGTCACTCACCCCTTTGCCTCCTGGCCTCACCCAGGCCCCCCAACCCCGCCCCCCCCCAGCAGCTGTTCTCAGACCTCTTGGCTTGTCTGATTGGCTTGTCTGGCTTGGGGAGAATGAGGTGGGAGAAAACCAGGCCAGGGTAGTGGTGGGGTGAGGAGCAGAGGGCTGGGGGAGGTCAGAGAAGAGTCTACTGGACTGGTTGGGGTATGGGCATTGACTGTCCCTTTGCTGTAGGCTGGTTTCTGGACAGGGAAGGGGATATGGGGCCACAGCAGTGCTTGTCAGCCAGACTGACTAGAGAAGTAATGCCCAGTCCCTATTAAGAGTCAGGAAAGCCCTGCCAACATTGTTGGCCTGGTTCCCTGTCATCAACCCCTGGTGTGTCTGCAGGTAAGAGGGGAGAGTGAGAGCATGCAGCCAGCCCCCAGTGTCCCTGTGCTTCCTTCCTCTATGCCTGGACCTATATGGTGCTTAAGGTGTTTGGCTTATATGGTGTTTGAAGTTATATGGCTATAAGATGTTTGGGCCAAGAGCTGTAATAAGCACCTTTAAATGACAGAACCTCATGTGCTTGAGTTTGGGGTGGATTCTGGGGTGTGGGAGTTGAGGGATCCATCTACTCACTCAGGAAGGCATCCTTGCCCATCCTTGGCCCTGGACAAGTGGACATGGTAAAGGCCTCAGGAGGATGCTAGGTGGCCCCTTGGGAATCTGGAATTTCCGCAATCATAGTTCCCATTTAGCCCACTACACCCCCAGCTGCCCACGCTTTGGGCACAGACAGCCCCCACCCAGCCCATTCCTGATTTGCCTGGGGTGATGGGCTTGGAGCCAGGCACTAGGGATGTTTTGGCCACTGGGGGCTGCCCCTGCTGGCTGGGTCACCCCTCCTGGCTGCCCTCTTGGAGCTGAATAACGGGAGGGGAGGGGGTAGTAACTCGGACATAGTATTGAGGCCAGACAGAAAGAGCATTGATGGGAACAGACCCCCTTTGTCATGTCTCCTCTTCCCAGACATGGCACCCAGAATCATGGGCTTCTGGGGCCCATGGGGACTCTTCTTCCTGTCTCCAGGGGGTCCCCCTACCCATCTCAGGGAGCCCCATTTGCTCTGCCCCAACATTTGTGACTCTTCTTTGCACACCCCTCCTTGGGTCCCTGGCCTGGGGATTGTTTGGGTGGAGGAGGGGCTGTAGCTGCTGGCAGAGGCTGGTGGGGGGGGGGAGCGGAAGCAGAGGGGGTGGGGGAGTGGCCAGCTTTGAATATCCTGTTGACCCCAGTTTCCTCTGCCCCCAGCTTGTGTCCTCTTCCCTCCCTCCTCATCAAGCCTTAACTCCTTCCTAACTTTGGGGAAAATGGAGCCAGGCTGCCTAGGGGCCAGGGCTTTAGAACCAGACGGACCCCCACCCCCAAGCATAGCCATGTACACCCATATACAAATCTCACAGTTTATAATCTGATCTTTCTGGTTTGGAAGGTGGGGTGCTGGGGAAGTAGACAAGAGTGACGGGGTGCCAGAGGCCTCACTGGCAACCCCTTACCGCATCTGGCTAGGGAGTCCCAGCTTTCCTGAGACTACCCCTTCCCCAGAGTTTGAATCCTGCCAGCAGTGGTGAGGCTGAGAGAAGCTCCTGGGAAGAGACCATGGGGCAGGGTGGGCACAGTATTAAAGATGGTGACCTGGGTCTCTAACTGCCCCTCCCCTCTTCTCTTTCTAGCCATTGAGACCCAGAGCAGCAGTTCCGAAGAGATAGTGCCCAGCCCTCCCTCGCCGCCCCCCCTCCCCCGCATCTACAAGCCTTGCTTTGTCTGTCAAGACAAATCCTCAGGCTACCACTATGGGGTCAGCGCCTGTGAGGGCTGCAAGGTGAGTTGAGGGGGTCATTGGGAAGGACAGTCTTGATTAGATAAATGGGATGTTCTCACTGCCGTGTCCTGGGAGCATGCTGTTGGGGGTGGGGGATGTCCCTGAAGCTGTTGCTCTTGCTTCTATGTGGAATCTGGCAGCAGCCTTGGAGGAGGAGGGGACGCTTGTAATAGAACCTCCCCCATAGATGAGCAGGGTTCCCCCAAATCAGAGATCCCCTCCTGCCTGAGCTCTTCCCTGTCTCCATCCTCTAGCTGGCAGGGCGTATGCATGCTCTGCCACCGCTGCCCGGGTTGCCATGGTGAGCTGGCTGCTGACTGGCTCTTGGCAGGGGACCCAGGAGGCCTGCCCCTGGGCAGCCCTGCCTGAACTTCGTCATGGCAGCCTGGCAAGAGGCAGTTAGGAGCAGGCGCCCTGCCTTGGCCTTCCCTCTCGGTGCTCAGGCTGTGGGCTCCCAGTGTCTAGCTGGATTTCCCTGCCCTTGTGTTAGGCTCCAGGTTGCAGATGTAGCTTCCCAGCAGCTCTGGGCCTCGCTTCTCCCCTGTACCAGTTTCCTCCTTTGGAGATTGGGGCTCAGAAGCTGCACAGCTTTGGGACTCTGGGCCTCCCTTCAGCCTGGAGTAACCATTCCCAGGTGTGGGACAAAGGTCAAGGGCAAGGCACAAGGCCTCAGGCTGTGTGTGTCTGCCTGTCCTGTCTGGTTGTTCCTGGTTTCTCCCTGGTCTGTCCATCTATCTCTCTGGTTAGCTGGTGTGTGGAACCCATGTCCAGCCTGGGTCTGTCTCTGTGACTGGTCAGTGCACATCTATCTGGCTGGCCAAGGTGTGTCTTGCTGTCTTATTCCCAAGTGTGTGTGTGTGCATGTGTCTCTGTCTCTCTGGCCAGCCTGTGTGTCTGCCTTTTTGGCCCCTTTCTGCTTGTCTTCTGTTCCTGTGTTGAGTCCAGGGCTCTGAGTTCCAGATACCTGCCTCTCTCCCATCTAGCCCATGTCTTCCTATTCCTGACTCACAACCAGCTCTGAGGTCCTTTTCCTCAAAAGAGAGGAGTCGAGTTTGAGGGTGCAGGTTAGGGGGAGACTGCTGCCCACGCTGTAGTATTGAGACAGGTACTGAGATTCTCCTGATGAGTGTCATTTTAGGTGAATTATTCTCCCCACCTTTTCTGGCCTGCTCAGGTAGGTGATGGGCAAAGGCTTGAGGGCAGCAGCTGGTCTGGCCCTCTTATCCCAGGCTGAGGCCACAGGCCAGGCACTGTTCCCACTGTGAGTGTGGACCTGACTCCCTCCCCTCTGTACCCAGGGTTTCTTCCGCCGCAGCATCCAGAAGAACATGGTGTACACATGTCACCGGGATAAGAACTGCATCATCAACAAGGTGACCCGCAACCGCTGCCAGTACTGCCGGCTGCAGAAGTGCTTCGAAGTGGGCATGTCCAAGGAGTGTGAGTGCTGCGGGGCCAGGGACCAAGCCTGCCCTGGGTGGGGCCTGAGGGCCGAGGGAGTGGGCCGTGCCATGTGGATGTGTGTGCACATGTGTGAACACACATGCTGTCGTGTGCAGGCTTGTGGTTAAGGATGGTCAGTGTACAGCTACGAGGGCATGTCGGAGTCTGGCTGGCAGTGTGTTCGTGTGTGGGTAGGTGCTCAAGTACAGTGTGTGTGTAACTGTTCCTGTGGCTGCATGTCTGGCCGGGTTTGCTTACACATGTGTGCAGGTGCATCTGCTCCCAGGATGGCTTTCTTCCCACCCCACTTGACTTTGGACTTTGGACACTCAGAGGTGTACCTGAGTCCCTTCTGATTGTGCATCTTAGAGGAGGGGCCTGAACTCTGAGGGGTGCTGGGCTGGTATTTATGTTTGTTGGGGGGTGGGATGGGCTGGCACAAGGATCCAAAAGCCATTGTTTAGTTAAGCCTGGGATCTGGGACTTCTCAGCTCCCAGAGGAATGAGATTTCCAGTTTGGGCTCAGCTGAGGACTGGTGGAAGGAGGGAGGGGTGGGCTGGACAGGGAGACCCTCTTGTGTTGAATCATGGGTGTTGCTGTGGTGACCGGTGATTGATGATGTCAGAGATAAATGACGCTGACAGACACCTCCTTGTCTGCGTGGCCGTTGCCATGGAGCCTGAGCTTTGGGGGATGGGGTGGGGGAGGGGCTGCAGGACCCCCCAGCCCTTTGTGGGAAGGGTAGTGAAGAGGGAGGTGAGGGGAGAGGTGGTTCTGACTCCTGCGTGAAGAGAAGAGCTGAAGAGCCCCCGCCAGGAACGGAGGGGACCTGCAGTATCCTGCCACCTCCTTCCACAGGAGGCGGGGGGGGGGGGGGGGTGCCTTGTCCTGAGCCCAGGAAGTGGTATCTCCCTGTTGCGGAGTGGGTGACAACTTGGGACCCACAGGCCTGGGACCCTTCGTGTTTGGGTTGTTACCTCCTTCTCCCTCTGTTTGTTCCACCTTCTGCTCTTTTCACTGCAGAAGGACCAGGGTGGGGACCCCCTCTCCCTCCCACCACCAGCTCCCCTCTCCCTCCCACCACCAACTCCCCTTCTCCCTGCTGCTCTGTGCCCTGGAGCTGAGCAGCTGCCATTTCAATAGAATTAAAGCTTCCGAATGATAAACGTCTTGTCACAGCTGCAATTTTCTCTTCCCAAATTATCCCCCCACTCTCTCTCTCCCTCTCCCTTCTCTCCTCTGCACTTTATTGAATTTGCAGAATCGACATGAGTGATCTCCAAATTATGCCAGCTACCCCCCCCCCCGCTGCCCCCTCCCTGGGCCCCCCCAACCTCACCCTCCCTTCCTCCCTCGTCAGCAGCTACCACTGGCCCTGTGAGTGATTGTGTGTCTGGGATAATCGGCTGGTAACGACCCCATCGCTTCTTTAAAGCCGAGTGGTGTGTGCGGCTCAGCGCCCCCGGTGATTTGTCTGCTCCCCGACTAATGGGCCGAGAGATTCTTCCTGCCTGGTCCCCACTCTCTGGCTGGGGAGTCCTGCTCCCCATGTGCTCTGAGCCAGTCCCAGGGACCCCTAGGGAGTTAGCTGCCAAGAGGACTGGGGCTGTGAGGCAGGAGCAGGTCCTTCCTGGGGGGCAGAGGAGGCAGAGCCCAGAGGAGGGAGACGTGTGCTCTGCATGTTTCCGGTCTGGGACACGCACACCTGCAGTGTGGGATGGAGTAGATGTGTGGGGGGACAGGGCACTGTGGGCTGGCCATGGGGTGTGTGTGTGCATGTGGCCACAGCTGTGGTTGGGCCCCTGCGGCAGGACTTGGTGTGTTGGTCAGTGGGCATGGAGGGCTGCAGCCTGTGGCGATGCCTAGCCTGACAGTGTGGACGTGCTCAGCATGGGTGCGTGTGTGCATGTTTGTGCGTGTGTGCACGCGTGTGTGTTGTGTGTGTATGTGTACCAGCTGCTTGACAACCTCAGCAGCTGGTGGCTCTCTTCTGGTGGGAAGAGCTTGGGTTAGGGATGGACCTTGGGCCTGAGGATGGACCACTGCCCTCAGCTGCCCTCTAACCTGCCCCTCTGCCCTCTACAGCTGTGAGAAATGACAGAAACAAGAAGAAGAAGGAGGTGCCCAAGCCCGAGTGCTCAGAGAGCTACACGCTGACGCCAGAGGTGGGGGAGCTCATCGAGAAAGTGCGCAAAGCGCACCAGGAAACCTTCCCCGCCCTCTGCCAGCTGGGCAAATACACTACGGTATGGCTCCCCTGGGCGCACCCACTGCCACAGGGCCAGGACAGGCCCCTCAAGGGCACCCTTTCTGCGTTCCCTCCTTACCCCTGGCTGGGCCTCTGTGTCCTCCACTTTCCCCTCTTCCCCCTCCTTCCAATGCCTCCTCCCAAGGAGCTCTCAGGAAGTGAAGGCCGGGTAGAGGGCAGGCCTGTGGGGGCTGGCAGAGCCGGGCCGAGAAGGGGTGCCATGGAGGAGAAGGCCCTCACTCTCCCTCCTCCCCCAGAACAACAGCTCAGAACAACGTGTCTCTCTGGACATTGACCTCTGGGATAAGTTCAGTGAACTCTCCACCAAGTGCATCATTAAGACTGTGGAGTTCGCCAAGCAACTGCCAGGCTTCACCACCCTCACCATTGCTGACCAAATCACCCTCCTGAAGGCTGCCTGCCTGGACATACTGGTGAGGGTCTGCCCCCGCCCCCCTGACACTGCCCCCGTGTCCTTGAAGGATGTCCTCCCAGCCAAAAGCTACCCTCCTAAACACCCATCTAGAATCAACCTGTCCAAATGCCCACCACCCAAATATCCACCCTTTCTCTCCCCCATGTGCCCACCTGTCCACTTGTCTACCTGTTCACCTGTCACTTAGCCACTCAGCACCCAGATGTGAAATGGGTTCACCTGTTCACACATACACACATCTGTCCACCTTTACCCCATCTGTCCATTGAGCCTTCCATCCATCTATCCATTTTGTCTAATGAAGATTCACATGGTATCCTCTGTGGCCAGTCCTGAGTTGGGTGTCAGGAACACAGAGGTGAACACAACCCCATCCCCTCTCTTGAAAACCTTCCATATGCAGGAGGCAACAGATAAGTCAACAGAGATTATAAAACTTATAAAAGCTGGCTGAAGATAGGGGTAAGGGCTGTTGACTGCCTGGGCCCCAGGAAAGATGTCCCAGAGGAGGCAGTATCCAGGGGTTTCTAGAAGGGCGGGTGATAGGGTGTCTCTAGCTCAGGAGCAGGAGGTGAAAAGCCTGTTGCTGTGAGACTGTGCTGGACTCAGGGGACTGCAAGGAACTTGGCGGGGGCCGAGGGTGGACTGAGCTGGAGGCAGGATGCAGTGGGTGGGTTGGGGAGGGTTGGTGGGAACTGCCAAAGCCAAGGCTGGAAGGAGGACTCTCCTCGCTGTCATCCCTGACAAGGGCTCAGTCCTCCTGAGTCTTCTCCTTGTGGGACGCCGCTGATTGAATGCTGACTGGGGGGTGACGGTGCGGGAGGTATAGACTGCTGTCTGTGGGGCAGCCTCCCTTCCCTGTGCCCCAGACACAGGAGGCACAAGCAAGGTTCAAACTGACACACGTTGATTGACTGTTGTGTGCCCCATCCTGAGAACTGCAGAGACAAATCCACCATGTTCCTTGCCTCCTGCAAATTCTGCTTTTCCTCTAAATTCTCTGCATGGGGGCAGAATGATCTAGATTTGCACTGTCTAGTCCAGTAGCCATTGGCCACATGTGACTATTTACATTAAAATTAATTAAAGTTAGGGCCTGGCCAGCTAGCTCAGTTGGTTGGAGTGCAGTGTAGTAACACCAGGGTCAAGGATTCAGATCCCGGTACTGGCCAGCTGCCAGAAAAAAAAGATTAATTAAAGTTAAACTCAATTCAGTTGCTCAGTTGCATTAGCTGCATTTCAAGTACTCAGCTGGATGGTGCAGACAGACCCTTCCTGTCACTGTAGGAAATTCCATCAGACACCTCTGCTCTGGCTGCTTCCAGGTGGTCCTCTGGGGAATGCCAGTGCTGAAGAGCTAGGAGTGGGTGGGCATAGTCCCTGAAATTATGCATCTTCTGTATCCAGATCTTGCGGATCTGCACGCGGTACACACCCGAACAGGACACGATGACCTTCTCGGACGGGCTGACCCTCAACCGGACCCAGATGCACAACGCTGGCTTCGGCCCCCTCACCGACCTGGTCTTTGCCTTTGCCAACCAGCTGCTGCCCCTGGAGATGGATGATGCTGAGACAGGGCTACTCAGTGCCATCTGCCTCATCTGTGGAGGTGGGCAGAGGGCTGGGGTTTGGGGGCCAGGCCCAGCCAGGGTGGGGTGCAGCTCCCAGAGCCTCTTCCAGGGAGAAGCTCAGCCATCCTCTGTCAGGCTCCTTTCAGAGTGGGAAACCAAGGCCTGGAGAAGCAGGGTCTGGTCTGCAGCCACACTACAAGGCAGCAGTGGTGGGAGCCTGAACTCTTGATCCCTGCTTCTGGGCAGCACTCCTTCTAGGGGCATTAAGAGTGGGCTTGAGGCTCAGACCACCCAGGTGCAAATCCTGGCCAGCTGTGTGACCTTGAGCAGGTTACTGTATTTCTCTGAGCATCCATTTCTGTAAAATGGGAGCAATGACAGTCTCTACCTCATAAAGTTGATGGGAGGATTAAGGTGGTAATAAATAAGGTGCATGTGCCCAGTTAATGTTAGTTGCTGTTATTACTTTACTGTTGTGATTTCTGCCACGTCATGCTGGTTTCCAGAATAATAACAGTGGGAGTGGGAGCCCTGCTTGGGAATCCTCCCTCTTCTTGAGGGTTGCATTGTGTATGTTCGGGGTCCCTTCCCTAAAAACTAGATGGTTAGGGAGGGCTTTGGGCAACCTCTGCCCCCATCTCCTCTTTGCTCAAATTTAAGGGCCTCTTCCCCACTGGCACACGGAGAACCCTGCTCTGCCCTATGGGAAGCAGAGATGCTGGACAGCCCTCAGCCGTGGCCTGGGCAGGCGCGCCCTCCTGTGGCCAAGGCTGGGAAAGCAGCTTTTCAGGGGGTGGCTCTTTTCTTCCTCAGACCGGCAGGACCTGGAGCAGCCAGACAGGGTGGACATGCTGCAGGAGCCACTGCTTGAGGCACTGAAAGTCTACGTGCGGAAACGTAGGCCCAGCCGCCCCCACATGTTCCCCAAGATGCTGATGAAGATCACGGACCTGCGAAGCATTAGCGCTAAGGGTGAGAGGCTCCCAGGTTTGGAGGGTGCCAGCCCCTGGGCTCCTGGCCCAGTGCCCACCGTGTATGCCCCCACACTCGAGCCAGCACCTCACATCTTTGTTTCAGGTTGATGTCCCACTCATCTGGACCCAACCTGTTCCCATCTTTGGGTAGGCTAAGGTCTCCCCCAAACCCCACCATCACCATGCCCAGGTGACCTGCCTGTGTGCTCTAAGGTGGCTGCATTACCTCTGTGTGGTCGTCAGAGCATGGCTCTAGAACTATGTCCTTGAGCAGGTTACTTAACAGCTCTGAAGCCCAGTTTCGCCTCTGAGGAGTGGGCGTAATGATTGTGTTTACAGAGGTGTCAGTAGTATAGTCCACAGCACCCAGCGCGGAGCAAGGGCCCAGTGTGAAACCCAGGCAGGAAGTCCGACCCCGGGGCCCGAATTCTGAACCACTTCGCCCCATTGCTACAAGCCCCCGGACTTGGGGCTTGAGAGAGCTGGCTTATGTCAGAGAACTGAGTCCCAAATTCAGTGCATGGTAGATGCTGATATTGGTAGTCTTGCTCCTCCCACCCCCAGTGACCTTCCTTCCTGGAGCCAAGCTTGTCTAGGCCAGGGCAGTGGGATGGCATGCTGACCTCTGCCCTCTCCTTTCCTGCAGGGGCTGAGAGGGTGATCACGTTGAAGATGGAGATCCCGGGCTCCATGCCACCTCTCATCCAGGAAATGCTGGAGAACTCAGAAGGCCTGGACACTCTGAGCGGACAGCCAGGGGGCGGGGGGCGGGAAGGGGGTGGCCTAGCCCCCCCACCAGGCAGCTGTAGCCCCAGCCTAAGCCCCAGCTCCAACAGAAGCAGCCCGGCCACCCACTCCCCGTGACTGCCCGCGCCACGTGGACACAGCCCTTGCCCCGTGCCCTGGCTTCTCTGCCTTTCTACCGACCATGTGACCCCTGCCAGCCCTGTCCCCACCTGTCCTCCCAGACAGGACTGGGATCCTTTCCTGGAGGATGGGAGGGAGGAGGCAGCGACTTCTTGGACAGAGGCCTGGGCCCATGACGGACTGCCTGCTCCACAGCCTAGGCTGACGCCGGGGCAAGGCTGTGAACTGAGCGAGGACCCCAGGTCCTGGGCCTCAGAGTGGGGCTGGGGACCTCGCATTCATCAAGATACCCTCTGCCCAGCTCGCCACATCTTCATCACCAGCAAACGCCAGGACCTGGCTCCCCCTCCTCAGAACTCACAAGCCATTGCTCCCCAGCTGGGGAACCTCCCTGCTGCCTTGGTTGGTGACAGAGGGGGTGGGTCTGGGTGGGGGGTTCCCCCTGTACATACCCTGCCGTACCAACCCCAGGTATTAATTCTCGCTGGTTTTGTTTTTATTTTAATTTTTTTTTTTTTTGGTTTTGATTTTTTTTAATAAGAATTTTCATTTTAAGCACATTTATACTGAAGGAATTTGTGCTGTGTATTGGGGGGAACTGGATCCAGAGCTGGAGAGGGTGGTTCCTGGGGGAAGGGAAGGGCTCAGCAGGGGCTCCCACCCTCCCGCCACGTCCCTGTGCCCCCAGCCCTCCTCCTCAGCCTTTTTCTCCTCAGTTTTCTTTTCTCTTTAAAACTGTGAAGGACTAACTTTCCAAGGCATGCCTTCCCCTCCTTTGTGCCGGAAAAGCAGTCAGCCCCTCCTCTGCCTGACCACTGGGCTGGGCATGGACAGCAGCCCTACAGGGAGGGGGCTCTTCGCCTTGGCGCCTGCCTCCACCCACCACAAGAAGTGGGACGGGGCAGAGCTAGGGGCCCTCGGGACATGCGGCCTGTGTTCCTCACCCTGTCTCAGCAGAGCTGCCTCCTCAGCAGGGCCACGTCATCCAAGTCCCCAGCCCCCACTGCAAAGGGGCCGGCCAGGGGGTCCAAGCTGTCCCTGCCCTTAGCCTCACAGCCACCAGCACCCCCACAGGGCTCCCAGACACACACACACAAACACACACACACACACACACACACCCACGACAGTAGACAGTCGACAGACATGGCCTGAGTTCCTCCATTTTCCTGGCCTGCCCCCCACACCTGTGCCCCCTCCTTGCCCCGCGGGACGGGCCTATAGGGGGATCCCCTCCCCTCACCCCTGCACCCTGGGCTTGGGGAGCTGGCTCTGCCCTGACCTCCTTGCCCTGGGTTTGGGGTCTCATCCCCCTGGAGCCCGCTGGTGCACCTGTTACTGTTGGACTTTCCACTGAGTTCTACTGGATAAAGAATAAAGTTATATTTATTCTACGCATGCCTCAGAGCCTCGCTGCCTCCACCCCCTTCTCTCGATGTTTGGGCAGGGGCTCTGAGTCCCTATGGTCAGGACTGAACGAACGCTGGGGGCCAAGGGTTTGGCCAGTGACCTCCTCCAAGGCCTGCCCTGTGGTGCCCTGTGGGGTCTGTGGAGACCCTGAGGAAGGAGGAGACCAGGCTGCCCTTACAAAGCCCTCAGTCGAGGTCCACAGCGCGTATGTCAGGGAGCCCCTGTCTGGGAGCAGGGAGGGTGGAGGAAAGACTTGCCCTGCCTCTAGGGAACCCCCAAGTTGAGGAGGAAAGCCAGCTCCTGCCCTCAGAATCCCCTGGTTCCTGGGAAGCAAGGGGCTGGGGCAGAGTTCTGTGTTGGGAGTGACCACAGACTTGACCTTCACAGGAGAGGTGATGGCATGGGCAAACGCACAGGAGGCCTGTGGAGGAAGCCCGGGAGGCTGGCCCATCCGTGCCAATGCCTCCAAGAATGGTCCTGCCCTCTCCTGTCCACCCAAAGTCCACTCTGGGCAGGAGGCACAGACAGGGCGCAGGAAAACCTGGCTGCTGCTGGTTGAGAGGAGTGTGTGGCAATCCCTGTGATACCAGTTTTGCACGTCCCTCACGCTACACATCACAGCCTAGAGAGAGCAGGGCCCTAGCCCAGAGTCACACAGCAAATTAGTGGCAGATCGGGAACCAGTGCTCAGGGCTCCCAACTCTCAGCCCAGGGCTCTTCCCTGGATTTCCGAAGCCCCAGAAGAAGCATCAAGCACTAGGCTGGGGTGTAGGTGGGGGAGTAGGGGGACCTTGGCAGGAAGAGGCGAACAGGAGGCTGCCAGCCATTTCTACTTTAGCCACCAGGTGGCAGCAACTCCTCAGTTAACAGGGTCTTCCCCAGGCTGGAGGAGCCATGGCGACAGAGGTGCTTTTCCTCTAGTAAATATTTTCTAACACCTTTATGAATCTGAAATGAAATTTAATACCACATACCTGTACACACGCTTTAAAAACTCAATATGCTATCACAACCGTATTGTAAAGGGGAAATTAAAGGAAAGTGCTATGTATTTTAATGCATTAATACTTGCCTTTATTTTTAGCGAGCACATTTGGTTTTAAAAGAAGGTTGGAAGCCAGTTTGTAAAAAAGCCCTGGAAAATTAAAGAGTATGAGTGGATGTTGAAATAAAAACTGGTATACTCAATGTATGGTAAAACCGTGCAAAAAAGCCTCAAACAAAAACCCTTAATGTTTTACATGTAAAACAAGAGTCAGGTTTTGGGGCTCAGGTAATTATGCAGAAGTTTTTCACTACGTAAATGTCCAGTGGGACATTCTGAAGTTGTGAGTGACAATTTATTATTGCGGGAGTATATCTCGGTATTAGCAGCCCCTGCCCACTAAATGCCAACAGGGTCCCCCATCATGGTGACAACCAAAGCAGTGGCCCCCACATTTACAAAGTGCCTCCTCTGGGTACTGCCTTTGCTGTTGGGAATCTCTGGGCTCGAGGTTGCCCTCATTGGTTGACAGTACATCACTGTAAGGCAGTTTCTCAACTTCAGCACTAGTGACATTTTGGACTGCATAATTCTTTGTTGTGAGGTGGTGTCCTGTGCATCACATGGTGTTTAGCAGCATCCACAGCTTCTACCCATTAGATGCTAGCAGTGCCTCCCCCTAGCTGTGACAACCAAACATGTCTCCATACATTGCCAAACGTCCCCTGGGGGGATAAAATCACCCCCACTTGAGAACCTCTGCTGTAGAGCCTGGTCATCAAGGGCTGATGTGCTTTGCATTGAGCCAGGGCCCATCTGGTGACTGGGACACAACCTGGGGAGTCTTGTACAGGCCTACAGAGATGCGGGGCAGAGGTATTTAACCAGGCCTGGAGCAGGGCTCAGAAACCTTCCTGGAAGAGGGGGCCCCTCTCAGCTAAGTCTCTACAAGGGTTAGCTAGGTGGGGAACAGAGGTGGCGAAGAGCTTTGCATGATCAGAAATTGTCAACAGCTCTGTGTTTTCACCATTTTGGTTTCTGACTGGAATGGTGAAAAAGGTGAGGCTGTGGAGTCTGGGATGGTTCAGGTCAAAGCCAGCTCAGGAGCCGGACTGGATTCCCAAGGGCAATAGGTGTGAAGAGTTTCAAGACAGCAAGTGAGGTGTTCAGATTGTCATTGGAGGGAGCAGGAGCAGAGGCCGTGAGAAATACTCCAGGTCGTCCGTGATGGGGCTGGCTCTGGTCCTTCCAGGTGAATGATAAGATGCAGAAGGTGGGCAGAGGACAGGCTGGGGCAACAGCTGGGTGGAGGTGGCCTGGGTGGATGCAGGTGGCAGTCACTGAGCTGAGGGACTAAAGATGCTGGGGTCGCGTTTGAGATGCTGATTACCTCTCCCTGTCGCTCACTCCACTTCAGCCACACCAGCCTCTTTGCTGGCCTCAAACATCCCCAGCGCATTCTTGCCTCAGGGCCTTTGCACTTGCCACTTCCTCCACTTGAAAGCTCTTCTGGGGGACAGCTTCAAGAGTAGCCCCTCGTTCCATTCTGTTTGTCTCACCTCCTCAGGGATGTCACTCTCCCCCCCCTTACTCTTACTGCTACCTGGTATGTATCATATACTTGCTTATTGTCTGCCTTCCCCAGCAGAATGTGAGCTCCGTGAGGGCAGCAGCCACTAGCCACATGCAGCCATTGCGCCTGGAGATGTGGCTGCACCAAACCGAGATGTGCTCTAAATGTAAATAAAATATACACCAGATTTGGATGACTTAGTATGAAAAAAAAAGGATGTAAATATCTCAATACTTTTTCTTGTCAATGATGTGTTGAAATGATAATATTTTGGATATAATAAGTTAAGGAAAATATATTACTAAAGTTAATTTCAGCTGTTTCCTTTTACCTTTTTAGTGTGGCTAATGGAAAACCTGAAATTACATAAGTGACTCGCGTGCTATTTTGATTGACATATTAAGTTTTCAACAAATATTTGTCAAATGAACGTATCTGGAAAACAGCTGTCCATCCACATCTGAGTTTACGTGGAGGGGCCAGGCTGGGGACACAGAACCGACTGTCATCTGAGAGCTGGTGGTGCCCACCGCAAGCGTGAATGAGTGCTTGGGTGTGGCGATCATGTGGGCCTGGAGACACCTTCAGCTTCTCACTCAACACATGTTTACTAAGCACCTACTACGTGCCATGGAAGGGGAGACTGCAATGCCATCCAGCAGGAAACGTGCTCTCCCCGGGGACGCTCGCTGCCACAGGGCATCTAGCTCAGACTTGGGAGTGGGGGCTACCAGGGAAGGCCTCTCCCTGAAGGCATCTATTTTCTTCCCAAATGAGAATAAAAGGTGGGTTGGTGTTTGCTGGGGGAGGAGAGGGCTGCAGAGAGAGGGTGGCTGCTCCTGTGCAAGAGAACAGAATGTTCAAACACTTGGAAGCAAAAGGGGTCATGGTGCTTGTTAGGAACAGAAAATTCTGTATAGTTCGGAACGCAAAAACCTCGGGGAAGCCCCTGTGATGGGGCTGGAGGCCAGAAGAAGTGGGGCCAAACCGTGCTGGACTTACCCTCAAGGCAGGGGAGCCCCAAGGGTTTAATTTGGGGACTACTTAGACGACCCCCTGGCTGCTGTGTGGAGCACAGGAGGAAAGCTGAGGAAGAGGAGCGTATGAAAGGACAGAGGATATGCCAGCGACATAGGAGAAAATCAGGCAGAGTGGGGTCGTGGCTGTCAAAGGTAGAGCCCGGTCATCAGGGTCCAACAGGACCCCTGAGGTGTGGTCAGATGGTGGCCCCTGGACTTGTCGCTTAGATCCTGGGTGATCTTATCGAGAGCGACCCTGCTGGGATGCTGAAGGACGAAAGACAGGAGAGGGACATGGGGCAGCAGGGTAACAGCCCCCCTGGTGCCCCGGGAGGAAGGAGGGTTAGCTGGAGGGGAATGCACAGCCAGGAGCACGTGTCTGGGGAGGGGGGGTTCTCCTGAGGATGGACGGGGGGGGGGGGGGGGGGGGGGGAGCAGCGGCAGCGCGGGGAGGATGGAGATGGAAGAGAGAAGAATAACACTCGTCTGCTTGGCCCTCTGTCCCCACCGCACACCCCCACTCTGCCTCCATGAAAGGGCCCAGCCACCCTGCCCCTGCCACAAGGTGGGGAATGCGGATGTGCTCACAGGCCCTAGGGGACTGAGGCCTGGCCTCCCTTCCTCTGTGGGCTCTCTCAGGAGGGCAGACCTTACTGTGGCTGTGCGCTTGCAGGTGGGCTGGGTGAGGGCGGTGGGGAGGGAGCCACTGTGGGTGCTGCCGGCCCCTCGATCCTGTCCACCCACGCGATGCATCCAGGAGATCACATGCGGAGCTCACACAGGATGCAAATGTGTACAAGTACGCACACAGCTCACACCGGACCTACACGCGTCTGTGCATGCACCCACAGCTCACCTGGGAAGTACATACATACACGTGTACGCGCGTGCACGCACGACCCTCACACACGGTGTGCACGTGCACGCAAGCGCAGAGCTCACGCAGGGTTTGCACGTGCACACGGAGTATACACGTGCACACCTGCCCACGCTCAGAGCGCCCACAAGCGCTCCCCTCCTCTCTCTGAACAAGGAGAACGCCTGGGAATGCCGGTATCACCGTTGTTTTTGTCCCCAGTAAAACCGCTGGGTCACCAACTGCCCTCCACCCTGCTGCACCCCGTCCTGTCCACTTTCTCTCAGACCCCCCGGGCCGCTTTCCTTTCCACAGCGGCGGTTGGGAGCACTAGGGAAGTGCGAGGCCGCCCGCGGGCCGCCCCCACTGCGTGTCCCCGGCCCCAGCAGGGCCCTGCGACAGTTCTTGCGGAAGCCACTTCTTGCTTCAGCGGCGAGGGCCGAGGTGGTGGAGCCCGGCTTCTGACCTCACCGTCCGCCCGCCGCTAGATGGCCAGGTCCTGGCGGACAGTGGCCACCGACGCCTTGCTGCGGCCGCTGCCGCCCTCGCTGTCGCCGGCCGGCGCCCGGTGCGCGTAGGCGGGCGGGGCGTAGGGGTCGGGCCCCGGGCGCCGGGCGACCTGGGCGGGCGGCGGCGGCGGGAGCAGCTTCTGGGCCTCCTCGTGCGCGCGGTTGCAGCGGTTGTCGCGCTCCCCGGCGCGCGGGCGGCCCTTCCAGAGCAGGTGGCCCAGCTCGGCCACGCTGAGCAGCGCCGAGAGCAGCCCCACGGCGAAGTAGAAGAGCACGAAGACGGTCTTCTCGGTGGGCCGGCTCACGAAGCAGTCGACGGTGTGCGGGCAGGGCGGGCCGGCGCACGCGAAGTGCGGGGCCACGCGGAAGCCGTAGAGCCGCGCCTGGCCGCCCAGGAAGGCGAGCTCGGCCAGCAGGCGCAGCGCCACGCTCAGCAGGTAGCAGCGGCGCGCGCGGCGGGCACGCAGGGCGCACGGCGCGCACCGGCTCTCGGGCCGCGCGCGCGCACACGGCGCCGCCGCCGCCGCCGCCGCCGCCTCCGCGCCGCCCGCCTCCTTGCCGGCCTGGTGCACCGAGTAGATGACGAACAGCACCGGGGGCGCCGAGAGCAGCAGGATGTGGAAGAGCCAGAAGCGGTAGTGCGACACGGGAAAGGCGCGGTCGTAGCAGGTCTGGCGACAGCCGGGCTGCAGCGTGTTGCACACGAACTCCTCCTGCTCGTCCTCGAACACGGCGCCGCCCACCGTGGCCAGCACCAGGATGCGGAAGATCAGCATGACCACCAGCCAGAGGCGGCCCACGAGCGGCGACTGCAGCTGCACGGCGTCCAGCAGCGAGCCCAGGAACGCCCACTCCCCCATAGCGCCGGGGACGCAGGGCCAGGCCGTCAGAGGCTGGGACAGATCAGGGACACCCCCGCCCCTTCCAAGCCCTGAAAGCACAGGAGGGGCAAAGGGGGGGTCTGAGTGGAGTAGGTGGTTCTCAACTAGGGATTCCCTTGTCTTTGGGGCCGGTGGGTGCTGGGGACGAGCCCCCCGCCTGGCGTTTAGCCAGACACCCGCGGGCTCGCTTGGTTCGACCCTCTGCTCCTCCAGAGTCCGGATTCTTCGCGAGGGAGCCTTAGCGATCAGCCGGCCGGCCCTTGACTTGCGCTGTGGAGACAGAAACCCGGCGGTGCCCTGTGTGCTCACGGGTGCTTTCTGTGGGCGTGGGTGGTGCCGGGAGCCCGGGGGTCCAGACCCGACGTGGTACCGCTGGGGGAAGTGGGGGCGCAGACCCGGTGAGACCACTCCTCCCGCTTTCCTGCCCACCGTTTCTCTTGACATTTTCACTGCAGTGAACTCCTCTCGGGACTGAGTAGTGACACAAAAGTGGTCCCCACTTCCACAGTCTGACAAGACCCTTTGTCGCAGGTGTCCCCTGCCACTCCTACTACAGTGTGGTGGGAACGCAGGCCCAGCCCTCTCCCACCTCCTCCCCGGCTGCTCTGCTTCCAGCCGCCACCTCTCCTGAGAGCCTCCCCATCACACACGCTCACACAGGTCCCCACAGGCCCCTGGGGTCCCCAGAATCTCACCTGACTCCTCTCACCCTGGGGCTGGGGCTGGGGTGTTAGAGCTGTGCGAGGGACCTTGGGAGATGGCTGGGACCTGTTCCTCCTGGTCCCTCTTTCGTTTTCCCTTTCAAATTTGGCCAGGATGTGTGACAGGACAGGACAGCGAGAGGGGCTCTCTCTCCTTCTCTTAAAGGGACAGGGTGACTCTGCTGGCTGGCTCCACCCTTGGGAACAGGCACTGGGCCATACCCCCTGCTGGGCTCTGCCAGCCCTCCCTTTCCATCCCACCCCCCACCCCACAACTAGGACTCCATCTGGAAATGGAGGATGGGGTTAACCAGAGCCACAGCCTTTATTAAGGAAACCAGGGTGTTCATGGAAGCCCTTCCCTGACAGACTCCTCCAAAGTGGGAGGCCTAGGTCTGCTATTAACTAAGTGTCCCCTTTGAAGATGGTCTTCAGGGCTGGAGGGAGGTTTGCTGCTGGCGACTAAGAAGCAGCAACCATGGAGTAGCCTCTGGTTCCAACTCTGCCGCTGCTTCACGTTACACAAGTCATTCAGCTCTTGCGGCGTGGGCTTGTCAGCTGAGGAGGCTGGGCCAGGTGGCCCCAAGTTTCCTTCCAGCTCTCGGTCTTAATGCTAAGGTCCCCACCATATTACAGAGAACCAACACCACCCCCCTGCCTGGAAAAAAATCCCATATCTGGATATCTGGAGGAACATTAAGGTATCAAGAGTGGCTGGCTTTGGTAGTTAAAAAAAGGCTTCAGCTGATTTTATTCCTGGTTTTCTGTAATTTCCAGATTTATTATATGAACATGTTATTTCATAATGTGAAAAATACGTAGAGAGTAAGGCTTCTCTGCCCGTCCCCACCCAGGAAGGCTCTGAATTGAGAATACCCTCCTATTGTTCTAGTGGCAAAAGAAGCTGTCCCATAGGGTAGGGGAGTTAGGATGACTGACGGTGATCCGAGTGGCCAGGGAGTGGACAGTCCCAGGTTGGCACGTTCTATTTGTACCCTCTGCCCTGCGTCTGCCCAACCCGCATACCACCCCTCCTCACCGGTGCACCTTCTGGGCCAGGCCCTGTATGGAGCCCATCACACCAATTAACCAATTAGTTCATTCAATCTGCTTTCATCCTAGGCAGGAGGTACCACTTTCAGCTGGGGAAACTGAGGCTCAGAGGGTCGAAGCCACTTGCCCACAGTCATGCAGCCCTACCTCACACCGGCCTGACTAGTTCTGGAGCCTGTACTCTTAAGCCTGTCCTGGAACTGTCTCCCTCAGCCTGGCTGGGCTTCCCTGGTGGTGTCCCAGGGCCTGACAGTCCCCAGGGTCTTGTGTGGGGCTGGTGGGTTCAGGCACTGGAGGTGGGCCCATGCCTGTCTCTCCGAGGGGGAAGGGTGCTAGGACTCGCCTCCCTGGTGACATATCCTCTCCCTGTCAGTCATGGCGGCTGCATAGCTTTTCATTTGCTGATGGGGACCCACAGGCCCACTTTCAGGAAGGGGTGGGAAATGTGCCCTTTACCCCCACTGGCTCAGGAGCTCAGCCCAGCCTGGAAAAACTCTAGGTTAGCCCCTGCTTGGGCGTGCCGGGGAACCCTCCCCACCATCGTGCGGTGTTCCCTTGGGAGGCGGTCTCCCGGGGGGGTGGGGTACACCGCCCTGGATAAGGTCCAGAGGAAAAAGGGTGTGCTGGAGCCCCACATTCCAAAAACAGGATGTGGGGTGGGGGCACTGCCGACCTCCCCTGCCCCGCCCTCCGCCTGCTCCTGGCAAAGCTACTACCTGCCCCCTGCCCTCAGCCATGGTGGCTCAGGGTCACACACCTCCTCTGACTGTCCAGGAACGGTCCCCTTCCCCATGGCCCCTGCTGGGTCAGGTCACCACCCAGCCTGGAAAAACTCCATCAGACCCTGTCTACCTTCGGGAGTGGAATGTGGCAGTGGTGGTGGAGAACCCATGGTTACCCCGTGCTGTCCCCAGCCCCTGATGCTACAGGGCCAGACACAGGAGACTTGACAATCTCCCGGCCCCATCCTCTTTCCCAGATAGCGATGTCCAGACTGGCAAGAGGTGTCGCTGACACTGCCCAGAGATGGCTGCACGAGGCGCCATTCTTGGCTTTGCTTGAAGACCGGGGCTGGGCTGGTAGGTCTGTCCCGCCTTGCTCCAGTCCATTCCAGACCCTCATCCTGGCCGTGGGGTTGTGGAGCCACTTCTTGCATCAGTTGCACACAGATGCACAAGACACACACATGTAGGCACGTATGTGCTTGTACCCAGTAAGTTAATACCAGTGACATAATCAAGACACACTCTATTTTCTGTCTCCCATGCCCCTGTAACATTTCAAAAAGTCTTTACAGAAATGTTACTTTTTAGTGAGGGCTTTCCTAGAGGCCCTAACTGAAATTTAACTCCTTACTTCCTATCCCTTCTCAGCTTTGTTTCCTTTGCACTGATCACAACATATCATACTTTATGTTTTTCTTATTTATCCTGTTTAGGTCCGTCCCCCTTTCATTAGCATGTAAACTCTATCAGGGCACAGATTTTTGGTGCTTTATTCACTGTCCTATCCCCAGCACCTAGAACAGTTTCTGGCAGGCGGTAGATGCTCAGTAAATACCTGTTGGGTAGATGAATGAATGAAGTGGGGGGAGCACTGGGGGAGGGCACAGATCTTCTCTGCCCCAAGACGATGAGAACTCTGTGGGTCTCAATCGCCTCAATTGCTCACTCTGGTCTCTATGGCTTATGATCATTTAAGTGGCCAATTCAGTCTCAGATCTGTAATCAGAGTGTCCAAGCCTGGATAGAAATGAGAACTCCCAAATGGATAATTGGTAAAAATCTCCTGCCCTCAGCTCAGCCAGCTTTGGGCTAGATGCCTGAGTGGGAAAGGGGAGAGGGTGCAAGGGGTGGCACAGTGGGTTCTTCTGGGTGACTTCTCGTAGTCCTTTTTCACCTTTCCCCCACCTTGCTGCACAGTCTGGCCCTTCGAACTCTTCCCAGAGGCCTGAAAACCCTCCAGGCCAGAAGACTTTTTGTCCGCCCTGTCGCCCTGGTCCCTCAGCCTTCTGCTCCCCACAGACCCCTCCAGCTCTGCGGTTTTATCAGCTGGGACCTGCTTTCCTTTCCAGCCTGAGCTCCTCCTTTGGCTCTATAATCTTGTAACAACAAAAATACGAAACAGTGGCTTAAACAAGAAAGAAGCTTGTTTCTCTCTCAAGTAAAAGGAGGGCGACGGGCTGTCTACAGCTGAGGGGTAGGGAGGTAGAGGTCGGGGGAGGATGGGTCCAGCCTGCACAACAAAGTCCTCAGAAGTGCAGGCTCCTTCCATGCCTCTGCCCACAGGTCAGCTCTGGTGTAGGAAAGTTGTCACGTGGCCTATCTACTCACACGTCATTGGCCAGGATGAGCTCCCACCTATCCACATGGGAGACTGGGAAATGTAGTCTTTATTCTAGGAGGCCTTGTGCCCAGGACGGGAGAATGTAGCACTTGCTGTCACAGATCTGCTTCTGAGACGGGGCATTGGAGACACTCAGTTCCCCCAAGTCTCCACCCCCACCATGGGCTCCTGCGCAGCTTCTGCCTGAGGAAGAGGGAAGCCTTCCCTGTCTTGCTTGTCACCGTGTCCCCAGGCCCTTCCAAACCACTGCACCTCTGGGCCTTCCTTCATGTGCTTCTGCCAAGCCCCATCCCTTCTTTCCCGTCCCTGGGCAGAGGCGTCATTACCTCCAAGTGGGGGCCCCCACCCATCTCTTTTCCCCATTTCACGCATTTTTAGATAGTACACATAGCAACCATGCTCAGTAAGGACAACTGTATCTGAAGGTGGCGGGGCCCTGCAGTAGCCATATTTGAGCAACTTAGGTGCTTGGAAGTCCCTCTCTTCCTATTCTTGAAAGTCCAGAGTGAACTGACAGGTGAGAGAAACAGCTTTGGGGTTGGAATGGGGAAAGGGAAGGGTTTGAGTCATCAAGAGGCATCTGTCAAAGTCCCTTTCTCCCTCCGTGCAGCTCTGAATGGCCCATGTTTGTAAATGTCAAGATGTGCAAGCAGTCTCGATCCCCTTCCATCACCCCAGCTGCGAGATCCCAGACCTGGGGTGCTACTGAGAGAGTATTCTGAGATCACGTCCCTTCTAGCATTTCCCAAGGAGGACTGGGCAGGGCAGAAGGCGGATCAGGTCAGCTCCAGATTAATTGGCTGCGGACAGACCATAATGGCAATTAACTCCTGGAAACAATTCTCCTGGATCCAAAGGACTGCACTGGGCACAGGCCCTGAAAAGTTACTGAAAGTTACTGGCGACACAGGACAAGGTCACCTGTAGCTTGGGCTTCCTTTCCTCCAGCCAAAATAACACTTACTGGTCTACCTTTTTACACTCACCAGGATGTATTGGGGCCACCTTGAAGTCAGCGAAGATACTGTCTTACCCCTCCAAGACCAAATATGACTCCTGTTAAGCACTGAGGAAAAAATGTAAGCGGGAATGTAAAACAATACAACTGCTTTGAAAAACAGTTTCTCAGTTTCTTATAAAGTTGAGCATACACTTCCCATAGGACTCAACAATTCCACTCCTAGGTATTTACCCAAGAGAAATGAAAAAAAAGTCTAAAAAAAGATATGTACTCTAATGTTCATAACAGCTTTATTCATAATAGGCCCAAACTGGAGGCAATCCAAATGTCCATCAGCAGGTGAACGGGTAAACAAATCCACACAATGGAATAATATTCAGCAGTAAAAAAAAGCAGGAACTTTGATACGTGCAACACAGATGAATTTCAAAAACATTACGATGAATGAAGAAGCCAGACTCAAAAGCATACATACTGTGATTCCGTTTATATGAAGTTCTGGAATATGTAAAAGTGACCTATAGTGGTGGAAATCAGATCAGCGTTTGTCTGGGGCCAGGGGTTGGAGAGGCACATAAGAACTTTTAGGAGGTGATGGAAATGCTTTATATCTTGATTATGAAGGTGGTTATGCAGGAGTGTACATTTGTCAGAAGTTGTCAGTCTGTACACTTAGAATGGGTTCATTTTGTGTATGTAAATTATACCTCAACGAAGTTGATTTAAAATGAAAAAAGCAACGGAGGTCTGTACTAAAAGTCTTTGAGGAGGCAATGAAGACAGTAAGACTTTCTCTAAATCATCATTATACATCTCTCTCTCTCTCTCTCTCTCTCTCTCTCTCTCCATCTCCCTAGTGGGCTTTCTGCTCCCCTGCTCCTGCCACACTCCATGCTGGTCCTCCCGTCCCTCTTTGTCACCTGCCTCTCTTTCTCCTTTTTTATGAAGTAGAGTAATTTGGCTTGCTCCGCCTATCAGTTTGAGTTCGTAATGTCTGAAAGGGTCTTTTCTGTACAAGATCAATATCCTTGGGTTTGAATTTATATTCAATTTATTAAAACTTTAAATTAAAAAAATAAAATTTTTCCTTTTAAGCCTTCAAGTTTAACAGTTTATTATTCTAGTTATACATTTAATGATTTGGTTATAAAAATAGGAATAATTACTTTAACTTATTCTTTAATTTTCAATCATCTCCTAATTTTGAGAAGTTAGATTTGCCTCAGCAATGAACACAATTACAAACTTGATTGATTAAATTTCTAAACATTTCCAATGCCTAATGTGGCTGACTTACAACTTTAACAAAGGTACATTAAAACAATTCTTGTAAACCTAATAAGTCAAATTTACAAAGACAGTAATTCAAGTTTCTTTTTTATTTTGGTGGCTGGCTGGTATGGGGATCCCAACCCTTGACCTTGATGTTACAAGACTGTGTTCTTACTAACTAAGCTAACTGGCCAGCCCGTCATGTTCTTTCAAATTTTACAGTAATGTTTACAAATTTAATCAGATTTCTTATGCCTTTCAAATTAAAATACACCTGAAAGATCACACATTTAAATTATAAAGTTAATCTGTTAGATTCCCTAATTTCACATTCTCTTAAACATTAGAGACATTTAAAATGTTTAATAAGGGTACTTGAAACCTTTAATAAGGTTCAAAAACTTCGTGGAGGGCCGGCCCGTGGCTCATTTCAGAGAGTGTGGTGCTGACAACACCAAGTCAAGGATTAAGATCCCCTTACCGGTCATCTTTAAAAAAAAACAAAAAACAAAAAACTTCGTGGAAAATTAGAATTGAAAGATAATTATGAATCTTTCCATAAAGTTTTTGAAGTACAAAAACATTATCCCGATGACCATGATATTTATTCCAGAATTTAACACAAAATTATAAATACTATGAGTTTGATTACCTTATTACTTCTATTTTTATTTCTTCACCTTCAAGATTGTAAAGTCATTTACCCAACTTAGAACAGTTTAATCATGTTGAGTGGACTAGAATGTCTAAATTAAAAAAACAATCAAAGCTGAGATTCAGGGTTAGAAATTTGAAGCTGAGATTTGGGACCAGGTTGCTTCTTTTCTTGTAGTTGAACCCGCCTGCTTTATCAGCACAAGTCTCCACCCAGGCTTACCGCTTTCAGTGGGAATTTGCTTTATAACTCAATTTGTCTAATTGTTTGCTCATGATTAGGTTCAGGTTAAGTCTTTCAGCAAGAATATGACTGGGTGATGATGTGTGCCTCCCGTTGCACCACATCAGGAGGACATTATGTCACTTGGTCTCATTACCGGTGTGCTAAGTTTGATTACTTAATGTGGTGTCCACCTTTTTGCTTCGAAATTTATCAGATAGGTTTTTATGTTCTCATTTTGTCTTTTCATAGACTCTTGTCTAGCAAAGACAATTACAAAGCACATAATTTGGGTATGTACTCACTGAATTCTACACCTATTCAGGTGGTGTATTAGTCTGTTTTGTGTTGCTATAACAGAAACACCTGAGACTGGGTAATTTATAAGAACAGAGGCTTATTTGGCTCACGATTCGGGAACAGTTGCATCTGGCATGTGCCACAGGCTGCTTCTACTCATGGCTGTAAGCGGCAGACAGCCAGCAGTTACAAGCAGATCACATGGCGAGAGGAAACAAGAGAGAGGGGAGGTGCCAGGGTCTTTTAAACAACCAGCTCTCCTGGGAACTAACAGAGCGAGAAGTCACTCAATCTCCCCACCTAGGGAGAGAATTAATCCATTCACTAGGGATCCACCCCCATGACTCAAACAGCTTCCAGCACTGCCACATTGGGGATCAGATTTCCATATGAGTTTTGGCAGGGACAACACATCCAAACTCCATCAGGTGGTAATACAACCATTTTGCCATTCAGCTCCAACTCTTCTGTTCCATTCAGCAAGAAAAGTTGCATTGGTGGTTCACTTGGATAGAGGGCTTCTTTATAGCACCAAGATCAAGGTTTCGGATCCCAGTACTGGCCAGCTGCTAAAAACCAAAAAAAGCCCACCAAAAAAAGATACGTTGGTGGTTTCCATGGAGCTTCTTTAAGACTGGATTGATAGTTTCCCCACCGTGCATCAAAAACGTCTCCCCAGTAGCCACAGTACACATTCTGGTCAATTTCAGATCATATTGGTAGTGGACATCTCTCTTTACTTTTTTTAAAAAAGGATGACCGGTAAGGGGATCTTAACCCTTGACTTGGTGTTGTCAGCACCACGCTCTCCCAAGTGAGTGAACCGGCCATCCCTATATAGGGATCTGAACCCCTGGCCTTGGTGTTATTGGCACCACACTCTCCCAAGTGAGCCATGGACTGCCCCCAGCATCTCTCTTTGAGTGGTTTTGCACTCACAACCATAACGTGGGGGTCTCAGTTGGAATGTTGGCCACTATTTCTGACTCATTTTTATCCACATTGCGATTTTCCACAACTATGGAAGACCCATCTGCAGTGTCAGAAGGGAATCTTGTGCTCTACACAAAATGTTATCACTGGCTGGCTGTTTAACTCAGCTGGTTAGACGCGGTATTGATAACACCAAGGTTAAGGGTTCAGATCCCCATAGCAGACAGCCGCCAAAAAAAAATTAGAAAGTGTAATTCCAGATCTGAAGACAGCTTGACAGTGGGCTTGTTTTTACTGATTCCTTTTTGTTTTTCAGAGTTAACTGATCACCCGCTCTAGAGATGTTATCAGGAGTTACGACCATCCAACTTTATGCAACTTGGCTGGTGGGCTGCAAAGCTTGTGAATGTTTTGCATTTGGCAGTTGTACAGAAGTAGACTACAAAGCTTTTCAGAAGAGGCTTTAATGAAAATCATCTCTTCAGTCACCCCAAGAGCATCAACTCTCATGTGGTTGACTTCTGAAGCCAAATGCTGTGTAGGTGATTCTGTGTTGAACTCTAGCCACAGCTCAGTAGCTTCTGAGCAAACTGTCCTCTCATTTCCCACAGGTAAATTGTCCCTACAGAGAACACCTATCAGAAGGTCAGGCAGCAGCTTCACAAAAGCTTCCTGCTGGTACCCAGAAGTGAACTTGTGCCCACAAATCTCTTAGCATTTTAATTCCTTGCAACTGACGAGATTGGCAAAACTCAACAATTCTCGGCATTATTTTAAAATTATTTTCAACATTGTTGTAACAGATCTTCTACCTGTAGGTAGCAAGTTGTTTCATAAAACTGTTCTACAAGTGCTGTCCTTTATTGTTGCTACCATGTGTGCATAATTTTTATCTATAAGGCAGCCACATCCGACATTTTCTAGGTGTGGGTGTGTCTACTATCATTAGCTTACTCATGAACACAGCCTGAAATAAATGTACACACTGCAGGAACCACCTTATGACAAGGGAATTCAATGCCTTCAACAGTAAACACTACATCAGCAAGGAACTGCTGCTTGCTAAACAGTTTTAACCATTCCAGCAAACAGCATATTCAGGGTTGATCTGCTTCTTGTGATGGATATAACTATATTCTATTAAGAGCTTTAACACCACATTGGAAAAGTCAGTCTTATAAAAGAGGATCAAATGAACAATTACTAAGTTAAGAAACTCTGTGTGACCATATCTGCAGCATTTGGAACTGAGGCTGACATATCCACTATCTTAGGTCATCCTGGGTTCTTTAGGTACCAAAATGTTCTTTGGAGTTTTTCCACACAGTCTGCAGACATCCTGCTCAGATTCACAGTGGTATGGCATATGAGTGAAAGGGGAAAATGCCTGAGATCGATTCCTGGTGTGGTACCAGTTCAGCACCCTATTAAAACTGGAATCCATGTTACTTTTATGACCAGAAAATAAATTATAGGTATTTTCATTTTGAAAGAAAACATATAACATTTGGTACTTTTGTCAACTATAGAAAAGCACAAAGAACATAAAAACCATCCAAATCTCATTATCCAGAGAAATGCAGCTGACATTTTGCTGCAACTTGCAATATAGCTTTTGATGCAGATAGCAGTGGTTCTCAACCTTCAGCGTGCATTGGAATTAACTGGAGGGCTTGTTAAAACAAGTGCTTCTAAGTCATCAGTAGTTCTGAGATGGGCTTGATAATTTGAATTTCTAACAAGCTCCCAGATGCCAATACTGCTGGTCCAACAACTACACATTGAGAAGCACTGGTATGTAGTTTACAGCCTGGCTATCCCAAGCAGGGTCCCCAACCAGCAGCACTGACATCATTTGGGAACTTGTAATGTAGAATCTCAGGCCCCACCCCAGATCTACTGAATCAGAATCTGTAAGTTAATAAGATCCGTAAGGAATTTGTAAGCACAAGTTTGAGAAGCATTGATTTCAATTTTGAGCCACGTACTGTATACAACACAGCTTCCCCCCTATTTTATTGAGATATAACTTACACAATATGCCATTTTATAATGTAGTTTGATGAGTGTGACAATTAGAGGACAGTTTTGTATCCTTTTTTCCTCTCTACCCAACGTAATGAAGACTTTCCTGTGCTATTAAATGTTCTGGGAAAACATGACTTTTAATGGCTGTACAACGCATTGTAACTAAGGAGTTACCTGTTTAACCAATTCTTCTTTTGTCATATATCTATGCTGTTCCCAACTTTTCGGCAGTGTAAATAATGCTTCAATGAATGTCTTTTGACACACAATTTTTGTTCACTTTAGAATAATTTTCCGAAGTGTAATTACTGAGGAAAGAGATACTAGACAGGCAAAAAGAGATATCAAATACTCTAGAAGAAAAAGTAGGGCTAGCTGGATAGCTTTGTTGGTTAGAATGCAGCCTTGTAACACCAAGGTCAAAGGTTCAGATCCTCATACTGGCAAGCCACCAAAAACAAAATAAAAAGAGAAAAAGTTAATGAATTAAAAATTTTTCTATGTGTTTTGAGTTTCAGGAAAAATGGCTAGAAATCACTTAAATAAGTCTATTGCAGCAGGAACAGTGGGATGCAATGTATCTTAAACAAAAAGTCATTGTTGAATTTTATCAATTCATGTTTTTTTTTTTTTTCTAAAGATGACCAGTAAAGGGGATCTTAACCCTTGACTTGGTGTTGTCAGCACCACACTCTCCCAAGCGAGCCAACCGGCCATCCCTAAATAGGGATACGAACTTGTGGCCTTGGTGTTATTGGCACCACACTCTCCCGAGTGAGCCACGGGCCAGCCCTAAATTCGTGCAATTTTTGATTCTCTTTTCTCAATAATCATTCTTTTGTAACTTACAGCTTATGTAATATGTATTTAAGCAACGTTTCATATGCATAGGGAATAACCACATTCCTCATTTTAAAGATGACCGGTAAGGGGATCTTAACCCTTGACTTGGTGTTGTCAGCACCACGAGCTCTCAAGTGAGCTAACCGGCCATCCCTATATGGGATCCAAACCTGTGGCCTTGGTGTTATCAGCACCACACTCTCCTGAGTGAGCCACAGGCTGGCCTGGGAATAACCACATTCTATAAAGGGTCTAAATGTATCACCACCAAGTTTATTAGCACTAGAATTTTTATCTCCTTGAATGTCAGTAGCTTAAGTAATAATGAATAGTCAAGGAATGTATTTTCTTTTAGTTAGCAGGTACTTTACTGCCAGGAGCAAACTTCTACTTTTAAAAAAGAAAATATTTCTGATTTTTTTTTTTTTTTTTTGCTTATCCAGTGCAGAGGAGATGAGGAACTTAGTACCCATGTGTAAAATCCCAGGAAAAACCTTCTTGGCCTTCATTAGGTCATAGTGCCTATCTCTTGGACCTAACACCATGGCCAGATTGGAACAGTTCTGTAAAGGAAGTGAAGAGGGCTATATTTTAGAGGAAGGAAAAGGGTGTGTATTATGGGTTAAGAAAAGGGCAATCAATGGGTTGCAATGTTTAGAACATTTTATTAAAGTACAAAATTGTTGGAATTAAGCTAAATAGAAAGACATAGTAAATATTTATAAAAACATTGATAACATCACTCAAGTCACACACATATAACAATGCAGAAAGATCTTAAGAAGTTTAGTTAAAATTATGGAGATTTCTCAAAATGAATCTAATGGTTTACTGCTGAGCATGGCTTCCATGAGATAAGTAAGATCTTTGAGCAAATGTTGTCCTCTGCTCTTCTGCAATCCAGTGCTTCCTAGAAATTTGTTCTTTGGGAGATTGAGACTCAGAGGTAGCCATAGCGGACTAGTTAAGAGTTGAGACAGTCACATAACTGGTTTAATTTTCTTCATCCTATTGACTGTGTTGAGGTTATACAGACATAGCCAACGTGTGTTTCTTCAGCCTCTAATGATATTCAAAAGGATATGAAGTATACAAGCAATTTTTCAATGCTTGAACAAAAATTCAGCTTTACATAAAAGGCTAAGAATATGTACTAGAACCACAAAATTCTATCTGATGGAAAATTACCTGTAAAACAGAGAATTAATCATGCTCTATCTCGTATTTACTGAAAATAGGAAAGGAGGCAGAATGACACTTTTGGAGCAAATTGCTCCAGTTTTACCTCAACAGTCAATGAACATACTATTTTATGCTGAAGTGATTACCTAGCTATCTCTACAGTCCAGAAGAACTTAAACATTAGACTTTAAGGACAAAAAAAACCCCACATTCAAAACACAAGCAAAGAAGAAAACAATGTCCATGAGATGGTCGCTATTTAGACAGTATTACATACAAAGGTAAATGACGCTTGGGCTCTACTCACTTCACTTTGATGATCCTGTGTTAAAAATATCTTCCCCAAACTAAATTCAGCGGGGAGAAAAGTAAGAGCTTCAGGTAACTTTAAAACAAGTCTTGGGCTCAATAAGACCATTCCTTAAAATATTCACCTCACATTTTAAAACAGATCATCTTCATCTGACTCTTCAAGATACTTTATAGGTTTCTTTGCCCGTGCAGATTTTGCCCGAGGAGCTATAGCTGAGTCCAGATGGAAGTCATCGCTCTCCACCCCCTTGGCTTTCTAAAAGAAGAAGAGCCCAAGTAATTTGCACAGTGTAAACCTGACAGCATAATGTTGATGTAAAAAAATATATCAACAGATTACAATTCAAAGTGTTTCCCACCTTCTACTAAGTAGTAAGAAATTGATCTAAGGCAACTCTCTCAATGACTAAATAAGTGGCACACTTACTTTGTTACAATGAAACTACATAGCAAAAGTTAGTGGATTATAAGATTTAAATCTGTTTTCTTAAAAATATGTCAAATTATTAAGAGCAAAAGCTTAGTTACATGTTTCGAAACATTTATAGCAAAAGGACTAACTAGGATAAATACTCGCCTTGCTTGTAGCTGCTTTAGAAATAATTTTCTCAAAATTAGAGTCAGAATCATCAGAGGTGGATGGTTTCCTTTTGCGCTGATTCTTGGTTTTGGCAGGATCAGGCTTTTGAGAGACATCAGAATTCAAGGCTGGACCTTTTTTGGTTCCTTTTGGTGCAGCCCTTTTTTTGATGCCCATAGTGGAGGTGGAAGACTGACCTGCAAAGTCAACAGGCATTCATCATGGACATTCTTAGATATATTTTTCTTATTAGGAACTTTCTTTTTTTTTAAAAAGATGACCGGTGGAGGATCTTAACCTTTGGCTTGGTGTTGTCAGCACCACACTCAGCCAGTGAGCAAACCGGCCATCCCTATATAGGATCCGAACCTGTGGCCTTGGTGTTATCAGCACTGCACTCTCCCGAGTGAGCCACGGGCCGGCTCTTATTGAGAACTTTCTTCAACAACCTAATAACTGTGTACTTAACACAGGAAAAGACATTCTAATACAGCTGAAAATACAGAGAATCAAAGTATTCTTAAGCATTCAATTTTAAAAATATGTTTTACATTGAACATTTGCAACTGCTTATAAAGAAATTGTTTCCATTGGAAAAGGTTTAATTTCAATACCAATACTAAGTTTGGGGAATAAAAAATTGAAATTGACTTGTGGAAGCCACTTAGTTAATCCCAATATTAATCCATCTCAAAGATGTAGGCTTACTTTTTGCTGCCGTCTTCTTCACTGTCACATTCTTTTTAGAAACTGGGTTTATAATTTCAATTTCAGCTGGCAAATCAGCAGCAGGAGGGCCTGAAGAAAGTGGTACACTGTCCTTAGCATCATCAGCCTCAAGTTTCATTACTTCAAATGGAAAGGAAAACAGTACATACAAGCAATACATGAAAATCCATTTACTGCTTTCTCTCTGTTATGAATTCCTCTGTCATGAATACCAGTCTGTGACTTTTCTGGAATATTTAAGACATGCCCTTACAACTTTGCTAATTTCTAAATTCTTCATTCGTAAGAAGATTTTAATTTTTTTATTTCCAGTACCTAACACAGTACGTGGAAAGCACTATGATTACTTTTAGTATATTAAATGTAGAACATATTTATGTGCAAAACTAAACTTAATAGACAATAGCAACATAATGCTAACAAGAACTCAAATTTATTTTCAAAGGCAGTACTTGGATAATGTAGCCAGGATTAGAACCTGGTTGGACATGAGTGTCTCAGTAAAGCACAGGTCTCACTATTTTTACTTAAATACATACCTGACATGGCACTTTTTTGTGGCTTCAGGTCTTTATTAGTATGTCTAGAAAAAAAAAAAAATCCTGACAACCAATTCTAAATGTGTTAAACAACAAAGAATATACCATCTGCTACTAAACACAAACATGATAAAATCCTTAATAGATAAGGTACTTACTTTGGGGAAGTTTTGGTCTTAGGTGGACTAGAATCTGATAGGACAAAATCTTCATCTTGAGTTTCTTCATCAAAATCTGAGAAATCTTCATCTGAATCCAAATCCATTGTGAACTTGGTTTTTGCTATTCAAAATATACATAAACAAAGAATCACAGAAGGTAATAGGAGAAACATTTAATTCACAAACTGATACAACATTTCATGAATATCTTAGCTTCTGTTTAATCCTCCTAAAAGATGCTTCTGTTTTTCAAAAATTTAATATAATTTGCTGTTCTGAGATATAGTAATTTCTGGAATTAAGTACCAAATCTTACAGCATATCTAGCATGTTCCTCAGTTTTCCTTACTTGCTGCTCTCCGTGGCTCTGTTTCTCGTGGAGGGACATCAAAATTACTCTCATTACTACTGCTCATATCTGATTCTGAGTCAGACCAGGGGTTTCTCTTCTTTCCTTTTTTGATTGGCTTAAATGGCAATGTAGTTTGTTTCTTGGTCTTAGTACCTAGAGGGGAGATAGAAGTTAACCTCCTTTATATATCCTTAGACTCACTTTCCCAATCTATTATCCATCCATCCTTCAAATATTTATTGAACACTGTGATAGTACTGGGAATACAATGGAGAATAAAAACAGACATATTCCCTGTTCTTGTGGAGCGTATACCTTGGTCATTTAATCCCATAAATAAATACAATGTGTTTATATAGGGTATGTGGTATATATGTATAAATATCAGCCTTCTTCAAGAAAGAGATGATTGAGCTGAGATCTTAAGGTTAAACAGGAGTTAACTAGTTGAAGAGAGGTGTGTGATGAAATGTTCCAGCTCAGGAAATAGCACATACAAGTGCCCTGTGAAGAAATATAGTGTACTTTAGACACTGAAAGTCCACTATGGAATGCAGAAGTCAGGGGGAGAGTGGCTGGTCTTGTTAAGGATTTTGTTTTATACAGGGAACCAATATGACCAGATTGGCATTTTTAAAAGTTCTCTTAGGTTGCTATGTGGAGATTAGAAAGGGGTAAGAATAGAAATGAGATCAATGTGAGGTTATTGCTGAAGTCAAGGTAGGGGAGATAGTTCCAAGGAAAAGAATGGCTAGGACCAAATATACCTTGAGAGGTATTTAAACTGAGTATGAAGTTTAAAGTCACTAAGTCTTGTTAATTCTTTTTCCCAAATGTCTCTCATACCCACCCTTTGCTCTTTATTTCCCTTTTCTAGCCCACAGAGATTATAAGGGCAGTCTCCTTGTTGGTCTGATATAGTCCTTTTTTAATATTATCTGGGGAATTTTCCTTAAGTACACCTATTTCATATTTCCTAACTGAATCTATTCTTAACCATCTTCCCCCAACAACCTGGTGTTCGTTTAACTATCGATTTTCTATCATTTCCCAATATAAAACTTTCCACATTAAAGGGGCCTTTGCTGTCCCATGGACATTACATGCTCATTTTTCTTCTCCCAATCTAGAATACCTAAACTTTACCCAATCTTCAAGACTCTAATCCCAGTTTTATTTCTTTCAAAGCCTTTATAACCAACATGGGCCCACGATGATCTCAACCTTTCTCTAAACCCCTACAATGATCAGTATATACTGCTTAACTTTCTTTCTTGATAAACCTCTTAAGGGTAAATGCCACGCTCTCCCACTTCTTGTGCTCTCACAATATTTGATAACAGAGATGGGAACAAAAATGCTCAAAATACTTAACTGACTCATTGGTCATATATGCTAAATGACTGCTAGCTAGGTTTGAAGTTAAATATGTGCTGCATTATAAGGCCAACATACAATGTTGCAGAGCATGGCACACACAAAATACTTTTATTACTTTTAAAAAAATACTAAGATGTTTTCATTTGTTTAATTCATCTTTGCATATGAACTGATATATTATGTGTGCCACAGAACTAATCACACATTATCTATCAAAAGTAGGTGCTCAAGGATAGATATATAGATGAATCAATGGAATAGAACTGAAAGTCCATCAATAAGCCTTTATATTTATAATTAATTTTTTACAAGGGTGAAGATAATTCAATGGGGAAAGAAGCCTTTTCAACACACAGTACTTAGACAACTGAATATTCACATGCAAAAGAATAAAGTTGGACTCCTTCCTTATACCATACACAAAAACTAATTCAAAGTGGACCACAGACTTAAATGGAAAAGCTAAAACTATAACACACTTAGAAGAAAACATAGGGGTCTATCCTCATGACTGGATTTGGCAAATTAGATACAACACATCAAAAGCACAAGCAATAACAACAACAAAAACACAGGTAAATTAATTGGACTTCATAAAAATTAAAAACTTATGCTTCAAAGGACACCATCAAGAAAGTGAAAAAATAACCCACAAAATGGGAGAAAATATTTGCAAATCATATCTGATGAGGGACTGGTATCTAAAATATAAAAAGAAATCTTACAACTCAACAATAAAAAGACAAATAACTAGGGCTGGCCGGTTAGCTCAGTTGGTTAGAGCATGGTGTTTTAACACCAAGGTCAAGGGTTCGCATCCCCATACTGGCCAGTTGCATCCCCCCACTCCCCAAAGACAAATAACCACAAATTAAATGGGCAAAGGATCTGAATACACATTATTGCAAAGACATAAGCACATGAAAAGATGCTCAACATCATTAGTCAATATGGAAATGCAAATCAAAACCACAAGATATACAGAGAAACTGGAACCCTTATATATTGCTGGTAGGAATACAAAAAGATGCAGCTGCTTTGGGAAACAATACAGCAGTTCCTCAAAAGGTTAAACACAGATTAATTATATAACCTAGGAATTCTATTCCTAGTTATCTACCCAAGAGAAGGGAAACCATGAGGTCCATATAAAAATGTGTACATGAATGTTCACAGCAGCATTATTCACAATAGCTAAAAAGTAGAAACAACCCAAATACCCATCAACTAATGAACAGATAAATAAAATGTGGTATATCCATACAGTAAAATAATATTGGCAATAAAAAAGAATTAAGTACTGATACATGTTGCTACACAGATGACCTCTGAAAATATTTTGCTAAGTGAAAAAAGCCAGGCACAAAAGACCACATATTTTATGATCCCATTTATAAGAAATGTCCAGAAGAGGTAGTCCTAGAAACACATAAATTTTGTAGTGGTTGCCTGGTGGAGAGAGGAGGTTGGTGGGAAATGGGTAGTGGCTGTCAGTGGGCAGTCTTTCTTTTTGGGGTGATAAACTGTTCTAAAAACTCTGTGTGGGCCGAACCCGTGGCGCACTTGGTAGAGTGCTGCGCTGGCAGCGTGGCGACGCTCCCGCCGCGGGTTCGGATCCTATATAGGACTGACCGGTGTGTGCCGGTCACGAAAAAACGACAAAAAAAAAAAAAAATAAATAAAAAAAAAAAAAATAAAATAAAATAAAATAAAAACTCTGTGATTAAAATAAAACCATTGAATGGTATATTTAAAATAGATGAATTTGGTATGTGAATACCTCAATAAAAATGTCAAAAAAAAAAAAAAAAAAAAAAAAAAAAACCCCACAACAACTCTGTAAAGGCGTAATCAAATGGCCCACAGAATTGTTAATTCTATTTATTTTACTGAATGAGTGTTACCTATATCCAAGGCACGATGTTGAACTCCAGAGATAATACAAACATGACCAAGATATGGTCACCACCCTCAAGAAGCTTATATACTAGAACCTCCTAATTGATTAGAAAGTGAAATCTAATAAACCGAGTGTATGCTTAGATCCCAATTAAGGAATTCAAATTGCCAAATTAACAAGCTATTACATTACAAATTGATCTCTTCTAAAATGAATCAAATCTCAAGGACAATATAAGGGAGATACAAGTATAATTCAGACATAGACCTCCTTCATGTCACTCAATTCAACTCAGCAAAAACATATTGAACATCTACATGGAATGTACTAGGTAACAAACACAATTTAATCTTGATTTTATACATTTTTCTTAAATTGTAATACCTGGTTCTCTTTTCTGTTTTTTCTCTAATCTTTGTCTTAGGCCTTCTGGTTCCATATCATCCTCTTGAGGACTTCCTTCAGTATTTTCGCTCTAAAAGATAACAGGACAAAAATTTTTGGTCAAGTTCTGTCAACTTACTGTTTGGAATAATATACAGTCAGCATAAAAAATATATATATGGTCAAAGAATGTTTTTTTCCTTCGGGTTTTGGTCAAAGGCTTGAAATAAAGGTACAGGCATAACTTTTTCAAGATACTTAAACGTTAAAAAATCAGGTACATAAGAAAGGAAAGTTATGGTTAGATACAGAATAAAGTCTAACCTATGAGATTAGAAATTTTACAATATAATTTGTCCAATTTTAGTGGAAATATGCTTAAAGTACTTTATATATAATGTTTTCAAGATAATTACCTTAATTTTCTTTTTAATTTTCTTTTCTGCCTCTGCTTTCATCTCTATGGTCACTTGGGGAATGACTCTTTTCCCATGTGGAGAAGGCAAAGCTTCAGCCATTTGTGTTTTCTTCCCCTTTGTTTTCCCCCCTTTCCCAAGAAGTCCTACTTGTTCATCTTGTTTTTCCTTGGCTTCAACAGCCTACAAATGAAGATTTAAGAAAGCAAGTTTATTTATTTATTTGTTTATTTATTTATTGCTGGCTGGCTGGCACAGGGATCTGAATCCTTGACTGGTGTTATAACACTGTGCTCTAACCAACTGAGCTAATCGGCCAGCTGAGAAAGCAAGCTTAATAGAGACATCACAACATCTATAAGGCAACAGTTAAACTGATTTCTATTTGTCACATCTTAAGATAAATATGTGATAAACTGTCCTATAAGTATGCCAACAAAGATTTAATTAAGGCATACTTTTAAAAGGTAGGTGTGGAGACAGAAGGTTGGACTCTATTCCTGATTCTACTACTTAATCTTTCTGAGGATAAAAAGGGGAAATTGAGTTAAGGATAAAATATGTACATACATACATATTTGTAAACTCACATAAGAAATGAGAAAGGATGTGATATCAATAACGTACACTTATCCAATTAACTGATTACAATAAGTTGGACATCTATACTGAAGAATATAAATCTGCATGTTAAGTTTAATTTATGAAACGAGATGTTTTTCTTGTATTAAAATAATGGTGGGAAACAAGCATTATTAGGGAGATTTAAGTAAAATAAGATCTTCTGAAACTATCTGGCTAGCACTGAAAGTAGACTGGCTTTGTCCTTTTAAGTTGACTTGGGGGACTGGGTTGGTCTTTTTCCATAGTCAAGCTCTCTTCATCTTCTCAGTCCTAACAGGTCCTTCCGTTTATCAAAAGTTGACTCCTATCCTTTCCTCTATTTGTCAAAAAACTTCTGGGTAACATGTTTCCTGGCATCATTTACTTTATCACAACTATGATTTAATAATCTGTTCTTTTGTATGTTATTTTGGAATATATCCTTTCACCTCTCATATTCTCTCCATTGCCAATTGTAAAATTTTTTGACAGAGGTATAATGCTGAGATACATTATTTCATTAATAAAAATTCTAACTCATTATAAGTTACACACCTCCAGTTCTTCAATAAAAGCAGCCAAGTCTTCTTTCCACAGATCTGATGGACTCTTTCTCTTTAATGTATCTAGCTCTCGCTCCTTCATAAGATAATCAGAAAATTGAGTTGATATATGTGCACAAACAGCATTTTCATGTAACACACAATTAAGTTTTTACTTTTACCATTAGAACAAAACTAAGCAACATGTACTGTCCCATCAACTCACTTTTTCATTTCTTAGTCTGCACAGTTCATCTTTCTTTTCCTTTGTTAGATACCAAAGAGGCATATCAAGAAGGTAGTTGAAGGTTGGTCCAGAATCTGTTACAGAGTCACTCTTTTCAGTTTCCTTTTCATTGTCACTCTCTTCATTTTCCTCTTCATCTGGAACCTAAAGGATGAATTAAAATGTAGCTTTAATAGGAAATGTGAGACGAAAACATACGCAGTCTTTTCTAACTAAATAGAAAAGTGCTAACCAAGAAATTACCTTTTGCTGGGCTTCTTTCCAGGCCTTCACAGGATCTGAATCATATCCCCTCTGAATCAGAACTTTAATTAATTCTTTCTTAGGCTTATTTTCTATTTAAAAAAAATGTAGAGATTATCCTTTTGAGTAATATTTTAGGAAAGGGATAAGGTTTTATCATGTAAAGTCAAAACATTAAAAGCGGAAATTAAACTGCCCCTGTCTTGCATAAATTTGTACATCCTGGTACATATACAAGTCTTTCTCCCTAAACCATTGACAAATGTAAATTACCACAAGGGGGCAGTCAAATCATATATGTTGTGATCCAATCATAACCCTTAAAAGAACAGAAGATAAACCAAAATCTTTATTTCAGATGTCTCTACCTAATTAAGGTACTCCCTGGTTTTTTATTTTAACACTTGATTGGGCAAGTTTTTAGTGCCACCTATCCAAAGACCAATTTTTCCTAACCATGGTCTTCCATGATGCATGCGTTCCTTTTTTCTGTAGTACCTATTACCTCTTTTAATGTCTACTGCAGTCAAGTTTCTTTTTTCTGGAGGCTGGCCAGTGCAAAGATCCCAACCTTGACCTTTGTATTATCAATACCACACTCTAACCAACTGAGCTAACCAGCCAGCCCTGCAGTCAATTTATTAAACTTTGAGGAACACTGAGAGTCATTAAGCTATACAGAGAATGAATTTCAAAGTACAACTTTTCATCAATTAACTTGACATAGATTACATGTTTAGGCTATCTGTATTTATTCCTTGAGAAGGCTAGATAGTCCCTAGCATTTCCAGAATTCCAGTCAATTGAATCCAACTTTTACTTTTTATTTTTCTTCAAGTTATGTCCCATTTTACTCGGTGTAGCCTTGCCTTAAGCAATAATATCTGAGAAATAAGGGGGCTGACATGCTAGTGCTATTTCTTAAAATATACATGAAAATGAACATGTAACTATTAAGTTAAAAACATTTTTTTGTACCATCAGAAAATTATCCTGTGAACACCAGTAACTCATGTTATATTGTGTTTTGGGACTTGCTACTTTAACTCATTAAAGTTTCCTGGCTGTCATATTTAGCCCTGGCCACATGTGAGCTATTTCCTTATACTGCAGCTTCAGTCAAAACTGTTTTCTTCCTGGTCACTTACTTATATCCTGATTTAGTTGCTTCTAGAATTTCTTTAAAAAAAAAAAAAAAAAAAAATCCCCAAGATGTGACTCTTTCAAGTCATGGGTACACAATTTACATATTTGTAATCTTCCTTCCTGCCTTTTTTTTTTTTTTTTTTTTTTTTAACAAAAGATGACCGGTAAGGGGATCTTAACCCTTGACTTGGTGTTGTCAGCACCAAGTGAGCTGTCCCAAGTGAGCCAACCGGCCATCCCTATATAGGGATCCGAACCCGTGGCCTTGGTGTTATCAGCACCACACTCTCCCAAGTGAGCCATGGGCTGGCACTTCCTGCTTTTTTTTTTTCTATCAGACTTATTATCTCTCATCTTGATCAATCAGTTTATATAAGGTCCTCTAGCTCTCTCCATTCTCTTCCTGTCTAAATGTCAACTAAATCATGATTTTTCAAGATGCTCAATCTAGGAAAAGCTATCTCTTTCAAACTATAAATACCTAATCAGAGATTTAAAAGAAATGCTTGTATAAGTAACCACGTGAACTAAATGAGTTTTGCCCTCTCCCCATTACTCTCACCAAATATGTTTAAAGAACATTTGCCATAACTGCAGTTTTAGTAGTTATTATTCCAAAAACATACCAATGATTATTTTTCCATCTATTTTCTCTAAGATAAAGCGAGCCTGATTGTTCAGTTTAGCAGATTCAGCACCAAGCATTCCTAGGAGCCATTCTTTTCTTAATCCATAATATTTAAGCCTGAGTTCAAAGAAGTCTCTTAGAATATCCAACACTGTGTCATATTTCTTTAAACAGCCTACATGGTCAAAAAGCACCTGGAAAAGGAAAACAAGATTAGAGCCAAGAATAAATTGGCTAAACTTTATTAAAGTAAACTTTTATAAAATATAAGAGGATATTCTTTTAAAAATTGATTTTAATATTGAATATAATAGAAACATGTATCTCTCACACAAGACATACCATAGAGTTACATGTGAGACTAGTTTGGAGTTTGAAGACTTTGTGTAGTCCAACTCTCTCTGCTTCTGCCAGTTTTTCTTCAGTCATCTTTACAACAAATTTCACAGTTGTGTCTGTATGGTATTCCCTATAGTCTGTTATGAGAGGGGGTGTCTTCTCAGTGCCATTTAACATGGATTCTAGAACTTGTTCTTTGTATGTCTAAAGAAAAAAATAATTCTTTTGTAAGTTTCTAAAACAGTCTCCTGAGTAGTCAACAGCACAAAAGTGTTTCTCTGATCACAAAATTAAAAAAGAAACCCACAGTTACTTACTTGGGTCCATGTTCTGATAGGAAGCTCTGAGATTTCAATGGTTGTGGAATTAAGAATAGCTACTTCGCCACTAATCACGTATTGATTTGGAGCCAGCTCTTCAATAGTACCCTTGAAGTTCTTGTAACTTGGAAGCTAAATTGGCATTTTAAAAAAGAATGTTTCCTAAATGTGATACTAGAGACAGAGATCACAAGTGTTCAATTATAAAGTATGAAATAAATTTTATACAGTCATGCGTTGCTTAATGAAGGGCATATGTTCTGAGAAATGTGTCATTAGGCAATTTTATCATTGTGAGAACATCAGAGTGTACTTACACAAACCTAGATGGCATAGTCTACTACACACCTAGGCTATATGGTATAGCTACCTTTGTTAACCAAAATGTTCTTATGTGGTGCATGACTTTATTTGCGTCCTCTTTAATGGTACAGTCCACTCAGTTGAAACCCAGAATAGTTACCATTGGCAAAGGTTCTTCTCCATCCATCAAACGCCTGATGTTATTTACAACTTCACGAACATCAAAGTTGGGGATTTTGCAGGACCACCCAGTACCGATTCCTTCAGCACCATTTATCAGCACCATGGGTATAATAGGAATATACCATTCAGGCTCAACACGCTGGTTGTCATCATATAAGAACCTTAAGGTGTGATCATCTTTTGGTGGAAATAACAAGCGAGCCAAAGGGCTAAAGAAAACAATCCAAGAATGTTATTTTATAAAAATACTGGTTTTGACACATAACTTTCATGGAAAGGACATGTGTATCTCATACCTAACATGCAAATTACTTTGGCTTTACTTGCTGACTAATATTTATTCAACAATATTTACAGAGCACTTTCTATGTTCTAGGCACTGGGGATGTAAAATCTCAGCCCTCAAGAAGTTCACATTCTAATACAGGGAGATTACTGTCTATCTCCTTCAATGAACATACATTTTGCCAGGTGGTGGGGTAAATGCTAAGAAGAAAAATAAAGTAAGAAAGTGTGATTGAAGGTGTGCTAAGGAAAGGTAAGCCGTTTCTAAGCCTTTCTTTTTGAGCAGAGAGAAGAAACAGGGAATGAGCCATGTGGATATCTGGAGAAAGAGTGTTGCAGGCAGAAGGACCAGTAAGCAAAAGGCCCTGAAGAGGGAATATGCTTGGTATGTATGAGTACAGGCAGAGGCCAGTGTGGCTGGAGGAGAGATGGTAAGAGAAGGAATCAAAAATTAGGGGAGGGGGTAAAGATCACATAAGTTCTGATTAACTAAAATAGGTCTTCAGACTTCACCCTGAATGAGCAGTTGAAAGGTTCTGAACCAGAGAGACTTACTTTAAAAAAAATTAATTGGCTATTATAAGAAAGGATGGTAGAGTTATAGTACAATAGTTTAGATAGGATGGGTGTGGGTTAGTATTTCTCCAATGCAGAGCCCATAGGTTTGGCTGATGAATTGGATGCAAGTGTTGAGAAAAGGAGTCAAGGGTAACTCCAATGATTTTAGCCTGAGCAACTAGAAGGATGACATTCCATTTATTGAGACATGAAAACTAAGGATTTGGTTTTAGACTTAAGTTTTGAGATCATTATTAGACATCCAAGTGCAAACTGTTGAAAGAACAGTTGAACACGAAAGTTTAGAGTTCAGGGGAGAGGTCAGGACTGGAGATTTAAAGCTGTGAAACTGGATAAATAGGAGATAATTTGGGAAGTGAGTGTAGACAGTGGAAAGAGATCTGATGAAGGAGCCCTGGCACAGGCCAGTATTTAAAGGTTGGGAAGATGAGAAGGACCCAGAAAAGGCTAATAAGGAAAAGAACCAATAGTATATTGTCATACAGACCAAATAAAGAAGAGTTTCAAGGAGGATGGAGTGATTAATAACTGTTGAATGCTGCTCAAAGGTTGAATAAAATGAGAGATGAAAATTGACCATTCATAGTGTATTTTCCATAGACTTGTAAAGGAAGTAAAATTTCAGTTTTAATATTTAGGGAAAATCAAGGTACTCTTTACTCAGATGCAAACTCCGTATCAGGGTTTCTCAACCTTGGTACTATTGACATTTTGGGCTGGATAATTTTTTGTTGTGGCGGGGGGGCTGTCCTGTGTATTGTAGGGTGTTTATAGCAGCACCTGTGTTTCTGCCCACTAGATACCAATATTTTCTAATTAATTGAATTTTTGTATTTTTGGCCCACTAAGTCTTGCATTGCTTCAAAACTGGAAATGGTAATTCACTAGAAATTGAAAGCATACCTACCTGAGCATTGTGAAGATGTATCGAGGACTAGCAGAATCCTTGCCACCATGTAGCCTGGTACCAAACTGACCAATGGGCTGCAAGAGGTTCAGATTATTGCTGCCCACAAAATTCTGAGCCAAATTGATAATGGTCATCATTAGTGACATCTGGGGGAGAAAAAATACATTAATCTGACCCATAGTCTTTTACTAATACATATCCATTATTATGACTAAGCCTCACTAAAATCCTGTAAGATATAATGAGGTTTGGATGTTTAGTGACTTTTCCAGGTAGATGGCAGAAATAGTACCTAAACCCAAGACTTCTTTCTGGCTCAAAGTTCAGGACTCTGGCCTTCCAACAATATCTTTTAAGTCCTATTCAACTTTGAAGGCATAGTTCTTCTCCTTACCCTCGGCAAAATAAAATTTTCCTCCTTTGCGTTGTAACACTTTGCTCATTTCTATTCTAGCATTCATCACTTTATTCTACAGTTGTGTATTGGCCCTCCGGCTAAATTGTGATTATACCTTGCAGGTAGGGAACATATTTTATTTAAATACCTGATACATGGTAGGCATTCAACAAATGTAAGTTGGGTGAACATTTACTGAGTCCCCACTGTATTTTGATTTAAAGCAAAAGTAAGACAACCATTACATTTAAATTTCTAGAAACTTATAGGCCATCTAGTTCATTTATTATGTTTTACATAATAAATGCAAAAAAAATCACAAAATAAAAATGGAATACATGTTTATGTAAAGTCAAACAATTCAGATATATATAAAAAGTGAAAGTTGCTCTTTCCAATTCCTAGGGATAACTAAAGTGAACAATTTGTAGTGTATCCTTCTCAACATCTCGTTTTAAGTATTGTTCTGCGTCTTTTTCCCTCTACCTGACAATGTATCGTTAACATTCTTCAGTGTAAGTGCACACAGTTTTACTTAAGTTACAACACTGATTCCATGCATATATGTATCACAATCTATTATAATAATTTTCCAATTGAAGGACATTTTGGATATTTAAGTTTTGACATCACAAAGTTAAAATAAACATCACTAAATATCTTTGAACGTAGATCCTTGCAGACTTACGAGTATCCCTGTAGAAATATTTCTACAAATAGAACTGTTAAGTCTAAGAGCTAGCATATTTTATAGTTGTGAGATTTTACCAAATTGTTCTTTCCTACCGATAAGCTTATACTTTCACCAAATAGGCTTGGAGAATGACTTTGCAGGTATTTTTGCTATAATGCTTTCTGGAAATATTATGAATTGTGTGCTTACCTCACCATGATGATAAGAAGACATTTCAGCCACTGACCCAGCTAACTGGGCAACCTTCACCTCTCGCTTATCATTCCGTTTGAAACAAGTAAACAAAACCTTTCTCTGACCTGGTTTCAAACCTTTAAAATCAAAGATGGGCAAACATTAGTATTCTGTGAACACCACGCTCAGCCAGTGAGCGAACCGGCCATCCGTATATGGGATCCGAACCCGGGGCCTTGGTGTTATCAGCACCGCACTCTCCCGAGTGAGCCACGGGCCGGCCCAAACATTAGTATTCTCAATTTAACCTTTTTGGGCATTGATTTCCATCTTATGATAAAAACAGACTAATAAACTGAAACTCACCATCCACCATAGACGGGATAGATCTCTCATTATCGGAATTTGAGAACAGGATAAGTTCCTTGTTTATGAAGTCATTATATGTCAGATAAGTGGTAGCTTGTCCATAAAGGTAATCCTGAGGGACCAAACAGAGTACTACATGATCTAGTTTAAAATAAAAAAGACTACTTGTCTTAATAATGCTTAACACAGGAATAAAACAAAGAAACCTCTCAGAATTATCATTCCTATGATAATTCTTAAGTCCCTCAAAAATACGGAATTATGAAGAAGTATTTTATATGTTTTAAAAATAAAACAAATTTAATTGCTGCACAATTAGAAAAAAAGAGCACTGCCTTTGTAATTTCTTTCAGGCCCAATACATCTATGCAGCAGTGTAAATAAGAATACTTACATAATTATCTATTATATTAAATTTTTTACTGAAATAACTATTCAGTAAATAAGTTTAAGTTAAAATTAAAGAAGTTTAATTTGCTGTAATACCAATCCTAAGAAGTCAAATAGTACATTTTGTGGGATATATTTAAAATTTTTACCTCAGGAAGGCCAAGTAACTTTCGTTGCCTTCTGTCCTCCATGAAATGAGTTAACCATTCCTTTCGACCATCTATCTGTTTTTTGCTAAAGGCCTACAAATTAGAAGATGAAAAAGATGTAACTGGTAGTAATAGGTTCTAAACTATTGCTTCTATAAAAACAAACAATAAAAATTCTACTTTCTAAAATATCTGGTTCCTTATCTGGGATATGCTTTTTGGAAATATTCTATTCTTTAAAACACATACAAATTTAAATGTTTTAACTGACTAGCTAAAGTAGTGATTTCTAATTAGAATGTGTATGTAAACTCACCAGGCTGATTGCAGCATCATCTTCAGGACCAGAATATTTGAACTGGATGCGATGTCTTTTCATATCTGCAAAATATTCTTTAGCTTCTTTTGATGTGCTGGTGCCCAAACCTACAAAATCAAGAATACCAAATTACCCCATATAATCTTATACAATGGGGATATAACAAAGTGAGAAGTTCTATATGGGTTTTATTACAAACCTTTGTAATATTTGACTTTCCATTTTTTATGATTTGGAGTAGCACTCTTCCATTCTTCAAATTCAGGAAGGCTATAGAATGCTATTTCTTGCTTGTTTTTAGATACCTGTGGTAAAGAACACATTGTTGTGGCTTTGCACACTTGTGGGGTCCTCTGCATACCACCACATATTACTGGTGTTATAGGTTTATACCCAGGTTTGAGGAGTAGTGCCTTAAAATATCCACTATGGTATTTAGAAATTAGTATACCTTTACAATGGGAGTGATAAATTCTTCCAGAAAACGATGTCGCAGAAGAGAAGGCCAGTTGTGATGGATAAAATTAATCAGCAAGCCTTTGATATGGGAACCATCTTGGTCCTAGAAATATATAGAAAGCCAAAGGACAAAATAATGGTTTAAAAACTGAAAAAATTATGATTGACCTACTGGCAATTTCTCAAAACTTTTTCCATGGGAATAAGAAAAAAAGGCTGTTCAAATCCAGACTCAACTTGTATATATAATATACATATGATATAAGCATATCTGATTAGATGTTGGTTAGAGATAACAAATAAAGCTCCTACTTCAGTAATTTCTTTTCCTAGCAGGGAAGTGATGCAACAATAAAACATACTTAATTTAGGGCCGAGCCTGTGGCGCACTTGGTAGAGTGCTGCGCTGGGAGCGCGGCGACGCTCCCGCCGCGGGTTCGGATCCCATATAGGAATGGCCAGTGCACTCACTGGCTGAGTGCTGGTCACGAAAAAGACAAAAAAAAAAAAAAAAAAAAAAAAAAAAATACTTAATTTAGTTTAACAATCTAAAATATTTGATAACAAATCTGACCTGATCTGTCATAATCATTATCTTCCCATAACGAAGAGTCTTCAATGAATCTTCATCTTCATAGTTTTTCTTGTACTGAAGACCCACAATCTTGATGATATTGTTAATTTCGGCATTTTCCATGATCTGAAATGGACATATAGAAAAAAAAGTAATGTTTTGTTTATAAATTTGAAAAGAACAAAGAAATATAACAGTATATATTGCTTGGGTTTTCTTGAGCTCCAGTATTTCCAGTTATTAGCCTATACATTCGTAAGCCAGAAGGGAATGTTGAGATATTGCTACAGAGTACCCAATACCCAATTTTTTTTCTTTTTTTTAAAAGATGACTGGTAAGGAGATCTTAACCCTTGACTTGGTATTATCAGGACCACACTCTCCCAAGTGAGCCACGGGCCAGCCCTCCCAATTTCTTAAAATAACAAAAAACTGTCTAAAATATATTTCAAAATGTTTGGTGAGGGAATGAAATATGAGCATGAAGTCCTGCACTATAAACTAGATTTAGATCCTAAAGACCATTTTATATTCTACCTGTTTATGAGAAGCTTCTCGAACATTGAGTATTTTTCCTCTGAGGGGGAAAACCCCATATTTGTCTCTTCCAACCACACCAAGGCCTGAAACAGCCAAAGTTTTGGCTGAGTCTCCCTCCGTCAGGATAAGCGTACACTCAGCGGAGTTCCGGCCTCCTAAAATAAAAACACACAAATTAATATTAGTACATTTAGTTCAACCTCAAACTAACTCAGACATTCTGTTAATAAGCTTGTGATAAAACACAAATAATTTACAATTCATAACTAGCACAATATAAGTCATGGTAAATATTCATAACAAGTTGGCTTAGGAGTGAAATTGAGCCAATAATTAGATATGTATTTTAGTTAAAGTTCATAATAAATAAAAAATATCTTAGTTTCTTAATTTCTCATGATACTTGTACTACTGCTAAACATTTATTTGATCATATTATATTAAAAATACTTGTTAGGTAATAGATCACTATATAAACATTCTTGTTTTATATCCCAAAATAATCATCTCAATATTATTTATGACAGCCGAAAATTGGAATTTAAGTGTTCAATAATAGGGAACTGGCTGATTTTTAACAAACTTATTAAATGTTAAGGGAAAAATATCCATGGTATGCTGTTAATGAATACAACAAATAACTGAACTACGAGATTTAGTTTGGAAACATCATTAAATGTGTACCTGCATCATTGGCATCATCCAGTTTGGGAATTCCTTTTATTCTGTTATGTTTTACAGCTGAACACTTCTTGTTTAACTGAACTTGAGCCTTAAACTTCACCCAATTTAGTATGTTTTCTACAATACCACAGCCAATTGCCTGAAAACAAAATGATTCATATTAGGGAAGAAGGGTTTTGTCAGAAATGTAAAATATGAAAAAAAAAAATAAAAAATAAAAAAAAAAAAAAAAAAAAAAAAAAAGAAATGTAAAATATGAATGAGTTCCCATGAAAATAAAAATAATTCAAAGATTGAAAAGAGATCGAACAGTAATTTCTGGACAGAGGGTGGCACATCTTCCTGCGTCAAATTATCACCACTAAGAGAGCTAGTACCTTCTGGTTAATTCACTCAACGTTTACTATGTACTTATATTGTGCTAGGCACTGAGCTGCTTGTTGGAGATATGAAGGTAACTTTGAAAAGTTCATGGAACTTTTTTTTTTATTGAACCCCAGGACCTTGGTGTTTATGAACACTATGCTCTTTCCACAAACGTTTTGAAGTACCCTCATACAATGGTTAAAACAAATTAGACACAGTCCTTGTCCTCATGGAGTTTAAGACACAGCAGGGAAGACAGAAATAAAATAATAAGTTACAAGTGTGATGAGTGCTATGGATAAATAAATGCATATAAATAATCGCTATATAATTATAATAAGAATGTATGTTCAATGTTATATTGGAACCCACTTAGTTGGGGGGAAGGATGGAAAGTAAAAGCTTTCCTAAAGAAATATTGTTTAAGAACAAAAGTAGGGCCGGCCCCGTGGCTCACTCAGGAGAGTGTGGCGCTGGTAGCGCCGAGGCCGTGGGTTCAGATCCTATATAGGGATGGCCGGTGCGCTCACTGGCTGAGTGTGGTACAGACCACACCGTGCCGAGGGTTGTGATCCCCTTACCGGTCCAAAAAAAAAAAAAAGAACAAAAGTAGTTAGCCAGGTAAAAAGTATTTCAGGAAGAGGGATGAGCATCTAAAAAAGCTCTAAGGAGGGAAGAGCACTGTGCTTTTAAGTAATTTAAAACCAACAGGACTGAAGCTTTCACAACATAGGAAAAAGTGGCACTGAGATGAGGTTGGAGAGATAGGTGGGATTAGATTATGGCAGGATCTTTCTTGTTGGCCAAGTTAAGAAATTTGGAATTTTCCAGAGTAGAAGTCATTGAAAGATTTCAAGAGAGTAAAGATAAAAATGTGTGCTTTAACACATAAAGGTCATTCAAAAGCATCGCAAAGATGTAATAATAATCCAGAAAAGAGATAATGGTAGGAGGTTACTGAGGTATCCCAGAAATGATTCTTATTGATTAGATTACAGAGGAGGGGAGGTAAAGAGAAGATTCCCAGATTTCTTGTTTATGCAACCTAGTGGTTGGTTGGGGCTTTTTCTAAGATAGGAAAGTTATGTTTGTTGAGGGTGAGGAGTTCCTTGGATGGGGGTCATTGAATATGGAGATTACTAACTCAGTTTTGGACGTGTTGATTGAGACAACCTTAGGCATTCAAGTGAAGGTGTTTGGTAAGCTTTTAGATGAATTCAAAAGTGACATAAGCTAACTGGTGATATGTAAATGGGAAATATAGGCATATATATGGTAATTAAGCCCCAGGTAAGACCAATGAAGCGAAAGCTGTTTTGTACTTCCTTTTCAGAATGGGAAGATTTGGAGAAGTGCAGTGTGGGGAGAGGAGAATATTTCTGCAGAGCTGAGAAGAGCAAGGGAAAATAGTTTGTTATTATTATTGAAAATAAATATTGTTATTTCCTTCTTCCCTCTAAGTACTCACAGCTTTAATGAATTTTTCACTTAATTGGCATGTTGATCCAAAGCTCTTGACTTGTAAAGTCATGTTTTCTTTCGTCTGAGAGTCAAAGGTTGGGTTTTCAATTAAGGCATTCACAAAAATCCACATGTGATTTTTCACCTGCAATGAAAATTGATATGAAGTCATTAAAAATGTACTCATGCTTTATTTATAGACTTTTACTTCTTCCTTGACTTTAGAAAAAGAAAACTGTGCTAAAATGCCATACCTGATGTGCTTTTACTGCAACACCACCCTTGTTCTTCTTTTTCACAACATCAACAAGTTTAGTCACAATCTGATCAGCTATATAATCAACATGTCTGCCACCCTAATGAAGAAAAATATGAAACTGTAAAACTCAATATCTTCAAAATTATGATAATCAAACATTAAAAAAATCTAATATAGTTTCCTTTATACCAAGACAGCCAAATATTCAAGTCCATTTTATATATTAAAAACAATAAGAACACGTATATGTAAAGACAAATCACAATTAATAATTCAAGAATAAAATTACCTTGGAAGTAGCAATGCTGTTGACGAAGCTAATTTGCTGAAAGCCTTTTTCACTCATTGTTAAACACACTTCCCACCTGTGGTTTACTTGTTCATGTATCACTTTTAATGGGTTGCCAGTTTCATCTAACTTATCCTTCAAATACATATCTACATAACTACGGAATCCTTTTACCTGTACAGGAATTAAAGGTAATGATGTAAAAAAAAAAAGTTACAGAAAGTGGATTCAATTATAGACTATGAGGATTTTTCAAAACTAATAAAATAATGTTCACTAATGGACATAAGAGAATGGTCATCAAAGAAGGGCACAAAAGTATTTATTTTAGGTGTTTCTTTGAGAAAGAAATTTCTAAGTTGGAAATGAGCTGATTAAAAAAATGGTATTTCATTCTCTTTTCAAGAACACATTTGAGAAGTGGTAAGAAAAACATGGGAGAAAAAATCGATTTTGCTCTTGACAATGATCACAATGTCCCTTATTATCTTTAACACTCAGGAAAATACTCACTGGCAGCTTATTTCCATTAAGAAAGACTTTAACATCTTTAGTGGATCCAGCAATATCATATGCTCTTCTAACCATCAGTGCAACAATATCTTTGTCCAAGCTTTGCATTTTAAACTTAGACAAATCAGGCTGGAAAGTGATACATGTATAATCTTCTCCACTGAAGGGCTTGAGTTCCATTTCACCAGCTCTCCCCATGTTATCCCTCCACGTCTATGGAAGTAAAGAATAGGAAAGATGAAAAACTCAAGTCATCTCACAAACAAAATAGAACTAAATAACACAAATTTAGTTTATGAGTGCTAGAAAACTTAATATATGTTCATGAATTTTCCATGATTTAATGGCTTATAAATTATGTAAAATTAAACCAACTACTAAAGCAATTATAAATGGCTATACTACAATTTATAATCAAGGCACAAGATATCTATTTACTTGCCTGTTTGAACATTTTCTTGTATTCTCTAGTGGCTGTTTCCACAGTAAATTTTGTACTGAATATGTTACATAATTTGGCTCCATAGCCATTTCGACCACCTGGGCAAATAAATATAAAACAGTATCGTTGTTATCTCACTGACAGTTTTATTTCTTAATCACTGGCAAAGCTATTGAATTATAGAGATTTATTCCCATATTTTTAACCGTCATGCCACAGATAGTCATTTAAAAGATATATATTTTTTAGCAACAAATAAGTTCTTTATTTTCTCTCAATACCCTACCTGTCACTTTCTTTTCATCATCATCATAGTTACTAGAAGTTAGGAGCTGTCCAAATATGAGAGCTGGGACATACATCTTCTCAACTTTGTGTTCAACAACAGGAATACCTTTTCCATTATTCCATATACTGATTAAATTGTTTTCCCTAAGAGAAGATTGAAAATTTTATTGTAAAACAAATGTTAAACTAATGCCTACATTGTAAAATATTAAAATACTATTATTTCTAAAATATACAAATTTACAAGTCTAAATTCCTTTATGACTGTTTTCATATATACCTTCTGAAATTCAGCATTATCAACCTTTCCAACCATGCTTAGTTCCTGACACTCCTGAAATAGGAGCCAAGAGAAAAAAAAAAAACTTTCCAACATCTGAGTAGACACTGATAACGTTGAGAAAACATGAAATTTAAAAGTGTTAGGACAGAGCTGGATGGTTAGCTCAGTTGCTTAGAGTGAGGCATTTTAACACCAAGGTTAAGGGTTCATACCAGGCAGCCACCAAAATAAAATAAAACAAAGTTAGAATAAATGAAGGGAAATGATTTATGCCTAATGGAAAGAAAAGGACAAAATTTGGAAACATTATTGTACCACTTTTAAGAGGATAGGTTCTAGTGCCTTTAGCTTTCCTGCCCAAAAAACACATTGGAAAACAAATATAAAAGAAACAACATTATTTATCATAACTTCCCTGCTCATCAATAAAATGCTAAAAACTTATTTGGGCTTATTTATCTCTTAGTTATTTTAGGTTAATTCTCAGAAGATAATATATTTTAGTTATAACTGGACACACTATGGGTCTCAATCCAGATAGTACTTAATATTATCTATAAAAAGACTAATTAAAACTAGCCCAACACTTTTTGGAAAACTACGATATCAGGACCTTAGGAGCACTCAAGTACATCATCATTAACACACTCCCAAAAAGAGCCTTAAGCGCAGTTTACGCACAGGCTAATAAAAAGGTTAAACAGGGCCGAGCCGGTGGCGCACTCGGGAGAGTGCGGCGCTCCCGCCACGGGTTCGGATCCTACATAGGAATGGCCGGTGCACTCCCTGGCTGAGTGCCGGTCACGGAAAAAGACAAAAAATAAATAAATAGAAAGGTTAAACAAGCATCTTGACCACCCAACAAAGGGACACCCAGCATTTATAACTAGAAATATTACATCAAATTATTCTCTACCACCACCTGCTGGTTTACTGTTTGAATAGCACCATGAGAAAAAGTTAAAACACCAGACTCCAGAATACTTAGAGCAATTATTGGAGATGCTTGCTGAAATATTTAGGAATTAAGTGTCATCACGTCTGTAATTTATTTTGAATTCAGAAAAAAACATAGATGGAGCAAAGATAGAAAAATGTTGATAACTGTTGGATCTAGGAGGTGGGTATCCATAGGTTGTTCATTTTAGCATTGTCTTTCTGTACTTTTGCAAACTTTCGTTTTAAAAAAAAGCCAACTTCACTAGTAATCAAATAAACACAACCAACAATAACAATGAGCTATAACAAAAAACTAAGCAAGGGACTTACGGGTCAATTGTGACTCTAATACAAGACATTTTCGGGTCCCTTTGTTTGTTGTCCGCAGCATTAACTGAAAGAAAATAAATACATATTTGTGGTGTTTAAAAAAAAAATTCCTTAACTCTATAGAAAAAAAATATCCCAAACAGCACAGGAGTAGCATTAACAAGGAGTTAATTTAGCGATTTATAGTACTGTTTCTTAGCAATTCATTTAATAAGGAGTTAATTTAGCAACTCATAGTCCTGTTTCTAGGTCAAAAACTCACCTTCCTAGACTCCAATAGACTGCCTCACCTTTGCTAACTATTCTAAATGACGGGAAGCCTGGCTACAAAAGGTTTGGTAGAAATGATACTTCTTATAAAGGATTTGGCCAGTAGATGTTTATATGAAAGAAATTACTCACCTAGAATCTCATCAAAGATTTTGTACAAACCAGGAACAAAAGTGACTTCCCTATAGTTAATGCCAACATCTTCATCATAAACCCACATTTGCTAGAAATAAGGCAAATAAATAGTTAGTTTCACTCTATATTTATACTGTCTCGTCTTCATGATTACCATAAAGTATTCTGGATTGAATACAGTATATGTATATGTACATATATGATAGCTTAAGCCAGTTTCAGTGATACTCAGTACTTGAGATACAGAAAATTAACCCGGAAAAAGTATACATTTTGACTGCTAAGTATTTTATTAGCTTGGTTTTACCTGGGTCACCAATTCCACAGAGCCAATGTAGGTATCTGGGCGAAGCAAAATATGTTCCAATTGTGTTTTCTTTTGATAGATTCTTTCAATAGACAGTTTTTTCTTAGCATCTTCATTTTTCTTTATTTTGTTGATTTGCATATTTTCATTTACAGGCTAGCCATTAAAAAAAGAAAGAAGGGATTTTTGATCACAGGTTTATCAGAAACCATGTACAAAATACTTACCATACTGATCAGTTTTAATACACTGTATCCCAAACTGCATCTGTTAGTAGATATTGGTGGAGTTTACATAGTTCTGTACAAACGTGGCAATTTAATTTCACTGCAGCCAGGTTCTCAGATATCAGTCTGAATAGACATATATTATCTCACCAAGTGTATGTGATCTGGAAACTTCTTCCGTGACAATGTTTTAAATGTCATCGATAGAACACACCCGCTACCTTCATCTACTGCATAAATATTTACTGAGCGCCTACGATGTCCCAAGCACATACTAGGTTCTAGTTCAGCAGCAGTAGCAGTTTGGGAGGCTATCACGACAATCCCTCGGCCACATTAACGTTTTGAACACAGCAAGGCCGTTTTGTGAGCCACACGGGTCGGCTGCTCCTCAGTGGGAACACAGTTGCCACGACTCTGCACCTTCCAAGACCGGCGACGTTCAATCCCATTTTAAGCAGAGGGCAGGAGAGGAAAGCATCTGTAGGTGGCTACTTAGAAGTCACAGAGGGACCCACTATAATACAGATCGACCACAGGACGTATTGAATCCTGTCTCTAGAAACAGTGGGAGCAACACACAACTCCCTGGAAGCCAGTTTAGCCGATAATACTTCACTACTAGCACCCGAAGGGGCTTCACCCTCTTCATGATCACTGAGGGCCCAGGAGATGGGGGTCGACACGGAATAGGGCCTGCCAGCCGGTCGCAGGCCGCACCACAGCCCAGGAGCCTCACCCCTCACGGGCGGCCAGAGAGATGCCCGGGACGCGCTGAGGCTCCACCACCCGGCCCCTTCCGCGAGATGTACCTGCAGTGGGGACACCTCCATGGTGACGGTCGTGAAGGGGCTCGAGAACCCTGAAAGCGATTAGACCGGTAGGCGCACGAGACGACCCAGGGCCAAGCCGCTTCTCCACAGACGCGCGTCGGTTAGGAGAGCTTCTCTAGTCCCATTTGAACTTTCCTCTAGCCCGCCCAAACCAGGTAAGCCAATCCCGGACTCGCTCTCACCGGCTCTGCCCAAGCAAACCAATCGTAGCTGGTCTTTTATATCCACCTATGAACGACTGAGTCGGCCGTGGGCTTGTTCGAATGAACCAATTAGGTAGGGGAGGCGGGACTAGAGGGTTTCAAAAGGCACCACTCGGGATCGTAGCGGAGAGACTGACAGGAAATCTGGCCAATGTAGAGGGGGTTCCGTTTGTTTTCTCAGCACGGAAAACTCTATAATGAGTCGCGACAGAGGGAGGGTGCTGCCTGAGGTACCCGCCCGGGTAGAAAGAGGAAGACAAGGAAGTTTATTCCCCGAGAGCTGCTAATCTACTTCAGTCCGTGCTCTCTAAAAAACCGTCCTCCTCGGCCGGCCCGTGGCTCACTCGGGAGAGTGCGGTGCTGATAACACCAAGGCCATGGGTTCGGATCCCTATATAGGGATGACCGGTTAGCTCATTGGGTGAGCGTGGTGCTGACAACACCAAGTCAAGGGTTAAGATCCCCTTACCGGTCATCTTTAAAAGTAAATAAATAAATAAATAAAAACCGTCCTCCGTCCTGAGGTTGTTAGCGAAAGGAATGGACTCTTAGATTCATTTTCCTGAGGAAACTGAGCGCTGGCTTTCTAGACAGGCGGCCTGGCCATTTGGTTAAGGGAACAGGTTCTGGCGACTGCCTCCTCCCCTCCCCCCCAAGAATTTATTTTTCAAAGAAACAAAGGTGCTTAGTTGTGGTTTTTGGTTTCCATATAAAGGGTGCCGAGAGGCCATGCAAATTATAGGGTAGCATTTAAGTCCCCAGTGGAGCAGCGTCGGACTGCAACCGGTAAATCAGAGGGAATAATTTATGGTTACGGCCTCGTGACCTGAGGATGGGTTAGCACCGTCCTGGGACTGAAACCTTCTCCTCACACAGCCAGCGAGTTGCCCTACTACTCCTTACGTTTGCTCTCCTCCGTGAACGCTAGAAAACTCCGTGAATAGGGCCGACCCTGTGGCGCACTCGGGAGAGTGCGGCGCTGGGAACGCGGCAGTGCTTCCGCCGCGGGTTCGGATCCTATATAGGGATGGCCGGTTCACTCGCTGGCTGAGCGCGGTGTGGCCGGTCACAAAACGACAAAAAAAAAAAAAGAGAAAAGAAAACTCCGTGAACAGCAGTCTAAACAGCTGTTCAAGTTGGAGAAGAAATGCCGAAGACTATTACTCTGATGTGTAAATATGAGTGGGTTTATACTTCTCTCATCAATCCACATGTTAAACCCCCCCCAAAAAAGTTTTTGCCCTTACAAGATGCTAGAAAAAATAACTGCACAATTTGAGTGACTGCTAATTCCATGCGAACCACCTCCTTCCATTCACATACTGCCTTAGTGTGCCTGAGTTTCAGTTCCAGCTCCGCAGTTGCCAGTCGAGTCATCTTGATGGAGGAAGCTTCTCAGTGCTTCCGTTTTCTCTGCTAAAAAGAGTATTATCTCATGTGTGAGGATTACATGAGATAAGTGTAAGGGGTTTAGAATAGTAGGCTAACGGTTTCAGAATCAGGGAGGAGGAATTTTCCTTAGGCTGGTATGACGATTTGTGGATTTACTTGTAAGAAAACAGTGGTCAACCATTGGTAAATAACCCCAGCGTATCCAATGCCCACTCTACTGGCAAAGCCCCAGGGAGAGACAGTGAAGAGCGGGTGTGATGTGCCAGAAAATCAAGGATTGATTAGTAGCCCACAGGCTGGGGTGACTAGGAAAGCCGAAGGAATGAACTTTGGCACAGCTCTGGTCCCTGACCTCTGGTCCCCTGGCCTCCGACAATCTCTGAGTATTTTCAGTTCCATTTGCTTACCACATATGTTGATAAAGGAAGGCAGTCCCAATGCACATGACACAGGGTCTCAGAGCACTTGAGGGAAGACTTTCCATCCAGAAGGCTGACCACACCCTGGGCTCCAGGACCAGCATGCCATTCTCTGCAGTTTTCCCAGGATGAAGGGTGGCCCTGACAGAAACCAGCCATGCTTCCTTCTACCTTCTGGAACATAGAGGCCCCAACGTGGGTAGTGGATGGGCATGCTTCCCCAAAGATGGCATCCAGCTTTTGCAGCTCCTGGTCTCCACCCTGTAGCTCATCGCAGCCTTCAGTACCCTGCAAAACCCATCTGTAGATGAGGCAACAGTAATTTAATAAGCAGCTCCAGCCCTATCCTCTGGGACCCAGCTTTAAATCTCCCTTGCAGTTTAGCCTAATCCTGACTGTGTGGGTCTCTGTTCCAAAAATCCAGAAGCAGAACTGTGGAGTCAAAAGGAGTTTGGAGTCACACACACCTGAGTTAGAATTCTCCCTGAGCCTCAGTTTGTTTCCCCATGTCATTATCCTTTATCAAAGGTACAGAGGACTAAATGAGATATGGAAGCATCTAGAACAATTCTTTTCCCATCCTCTAGCACAGAAGGGTTCTTGCTCTGGCCCAGCCTCCTCCTCTTCTGAGTACAAGCTGTTTCTCTGCCAGCCCCTCCTTCCTTCCTGCCTATCCACAACGGGTCTTGCAGGACTTGTGGGGAACATTGAAGGAAGAAGTAGGTGGGGGTCTGGGAGGGTTGGTCCTGGGAGGTATTGCATACAAAGAGGGAATTCCAGGTGCCTGCCAGATGTTAGTCCTGGGAGGCCAGAGGGGGTTGGGAGTCAGTTCCAGGGGGCTGTGGTGGGGGATGGGGGAAGCCAATCCTCATTATCCCCCTCTCCCACTCTGCAGAGGCCCAAATTAGTTATCCCGACCTTACCCTCATCCCTACCTCCACTTGTAGGGCGGGATTGAGTACGTGAATCAGACCCCGGACTAGGTACTTGCTGGGTATATGAACTTGGGCAAGTCACTCAGTCTCACTGTGCCTCTTATTTCTTCATCTTTTCAAAAGACATAATTACAACAATTTAGTTATAGATCTAACTGGCTTTTATTTGTGATTCATGAATCAGGACAGCCTCTGTTCTACAAAATAGAATGAGAACTCCCACTGGGCAATAATAGAACAGTGGGTTTTGTAAGCTGGGAACAAAGAAACAGAACAATAGGAAAAAAACTGGTTAACACCAGGTTACTTCAGGTTACCGTTTTTTGTAAGGGTTAAAGCAGAGGGGACTTCTTTATTATGCTGACTCAGGAAGACTGGAATCTTTTGTTTTCAGGAAAAACTGGTCTGTTTTGGGATCTGTGTTCTTAAAGTTTCAGTTTCATTATGTGGCACTTAGCATGAGTGATTCCATTTTAGTTCGATATGGTCTGTTGGGACCTAGTGCAGGAGCTCAGTCCAAAATAATGGGCTCCCATAAGGATAAGATAACATAGGTAAAGTGTTTAGTGCCTTGCCTGGCAAATAGCAAGGGCTCAAAACATGTTAGCAGTTATTAATTCTGCTCCGTTCCAAGATCTTCTCCTTTCAGTCCCACAAGTCCTTTCCTCCAAAACCAGTGTCAAAATTCTCCTTTTCACAGTCTTCTCTGACCTTCTTTTTTATTGAAGCATCCGCAAGCCTTTAGGAGTATATTTGCATATGCAAATGCGTTCTTTTATAAGTATTCTCTGGTTTTTTTCTCCTAGGTGTTGTGTATTTCCTGTCTTCCTGCTCAGAGGCAGGGGGAGGGGAAGTCCTGAAGGCACTGTTTCTACATCGTCAATCTGGGAGCTCCCCAAGAAGGGAGACTCTTTCCTTTTGTGGGCTGACTGAGCAGAAGGGGAATAGACTGAAAGTGTGGCTCTGGATTTGGGGTTTGGAGCTGGCTAGGCTGGAGCCCACTAAGAATTCTTGGATGAGGCTGGGCCAGTGCCAGGGTACTCAGGTGGTTAGGGCTAGGCCAAGAGGCTCTGTTTACCTTGAGGTTGACAACTGGCAGGGTCTGGTCAGTTTTTATTTTACCAGGGATACCAACCTTGGGTTGGAGGAAGCCAGGAAAACCCCAAATGTCCCACAGAGCTCAGCCTCTGGGTGGAGTGGGGAGGCCACCATGTGGAGGGCCACCAGATGGAGCAGGGAGGAGAGTAAATGAGGTTCCAGAAGGGAGCAGCTCAGGACCAGAGATTAGTTCCCAACAAGTCTACTCAGAAGTTTCTCTAAGCAGTCTGGCAGGCCCATATCTATCAAAACTTAAAAAAAGTACATGCCTTTTAACTCAGCAATCTAACTTCTAGGAATACTGAATACAGTCTCACAATTGTGCAGATATGTGTACAGGATTATTTATTGCAATATTGTTTTTAATAGAAAAGAACTGAATGCGATCTAATGTAATGGAATGATATGCAGCTATTAAAGAGAATGAGGGGCTGGGCAGTTAGCTCAGTTGGTTAGATCATGGGTTTGGTTCACCATACTAACCAGCTGCCAAAAAAATAAAAGATAATAAAATAAAGAGAATGCAGTTGATTTAGGTGTACTGATATGGAAAGATCACTAAGGTATATTATTAACTTTAAAAAAAGTGAGGTGAAGAATAGGGTGTAGAGCATAATTCCATTTGGGTAAATAAAATTATAAATATATTTATATATGCAATGAAAACACCTGGAAGGGAAGGAAGACTTACTTTTCATATTTTCCCTTCTATCCTATTTGAAAATTTTAAGACTACGTACATGTATTATTTTTATAACGTAAAAAATTAGCTTCAATAAACAAATTTTAAAAGATTTCCCTCGTAATTGTAGACCTTGATAATTCTCTGTATTCATTACCTTTTGCCAACATGTGACTTTCCAAGTGTTCATCTTCATTCATTACCTACACCCTTCTCACCTGTCACTTTTTCCCCACCTCTTTGAAGGCAAACATACCTGTCTATATGTTTGTGTGAGAATGTAATTTTTGTAGATATAGATAGATTCTCAGTAGACAGGGGGAACTCAGTAGTAAGAACTTTGTAGAAAAACTAAATCTTTGGACCAAATTGAGGTACATTGTTTTGTGGTAAGTCCTAGTTCCATGACCTTGTCACTAGTTGCATGACCTTAGGTAAATCCCCTCCTCGCTCTAGTTCTGTCTCTCCCTCTGTAAACTGAAGTCTAGGTAGCCCAGCTACAGGAGCGGGTTGCAAAATGCCTTCCACAGAGTCAGAGAGGTGATGGTGGGGGTGGGGAGGGCAATTAGAGGAGGTGAGGCCTGGGTTCTGCAATCCAGAGCAGCTCCACTTTTATCTTTTAATGTCCTGGGTAAGATTTCATTGATTTTGCTTAGATTTTTTTAAACATCTGGGCAAATAATTATTAAGTGCCCTCCTAGTTCTAACACTGTAATTCCAGATATGACTTTTTGTACATTGAATCGATTTAAATCAGGGTATACTTGCATCTATGTCTTCCCCTTCCCCATAGAGCCCAGCCCAGGGCTGCCTAGGAACTCAAGCCCACTGGGGCTGGACCATGGTGCACAGGGAGGCAGAGTATGGCCTCTGATCCTTTTCACTCCCTATGTGACACCCCTCCCCCACCTCCTGACCTAGTGGCATGGCTGATCTGATCTCAAGTCTCTACCAGATCCCCAATACTCACCAGCTGACTGTCTAGTACCAGTGGCTGCTAATGGTGGCTGATGGAACTAGAACTTGACCTTGTTTCACCTCCTGTTGGAGGATTGGTCACTGCGGCTGGGGCAAACAGAACTATGAGCCCTTCGCTGCTCCCTCACCCCCAGATGCTGCATGTAGCTCCCCACATCCTTCCTCTATACCCACAGAGTGGAAGTGGTAAAGGGAGTGGGATGGGGAGGCCAAGGCCCTGCCATCTGACAGCAGAGGCCAGGGCTGGGCCTCTTTGCTCTCTTGGCTTCTGACACCAGGAAGGAGATGCAGAATTGGATTGAGCATATCTTTATTTATTTATTTATTTGGGCAGCTGGCCTCAGGCTACACCTGAATGCTCATCCCCAGTACATTTTACCTGGTCACTGCAGAACATGGAACATCATCATTGACGAGCTGTTTCCAAATCCTCCACCTAGGTAGAGGAATAAAAGAGTACATCGCTGAGGTGTCTTCTCTCTGACACCAATCTGACAGCTGTCCCTCTTGCTGATAACTCCATGGTCACCAGGGCCAGTATGTCTACAGGGCCTCCTTCACAGATGATCTGAGATACCAGGCAGACTGGAAAGGGGTAGAGTGGAGCTACGAGCAAGTTATTTAACTGGAGAAAATAGAAATCTATATCTTTCTGTTTAGGATTGAAGAAAATCATGGTGTTTCCCAAAGGCCTGCAGCTAAGTGCTGTTTACGTGTTTCTCTCTCTTCCCCCTTGACCATGAAAGGAGAGAAGCTACAAGCACAGAAAGGTGGGAATTTTAGAGAGCACAGAGAAGACTGCCAGCTGGAGTAGGCAGGTAGTCCTTTTCTAACTAGAGGACAAAGCCTGCATGGGCTTTTGGAATCAAGCTGTCTCAAAGCCCTCTCGGTGTCCAAGAAGGGAGTTTTGACCTAATGGATAAATATTTAGGGCGAGTTTAAGGAAGTGTTCTATGCAAGGTTGGGAAAAAAACAGGATTAGATTAGTCTTTCATATGTAAGAGGGATCAATTAGAGGAAGGTGACGGTAGAACATGGAAGATAATCACTGAGGAGCCGGTGTTGATGTAAGAAATAAGAAAGGTGTTGATGTAAGAAAGTACTATATAAAGTGAGCAAATATTACTGAGCATCTATTATGTTCCAGCCTCCGACTGCACAGGGATGTGTAGGACACAGTGTGTTACATGTGAGCAGCATTTGTTGTAGGCAAAGATGTAGGGAAGGATGGGGGAGGGAGTGCTAGAAAAAGAGAGGGAGGAAAGAGACTGAAGAAATGAAGGGAAGAGGAAGAAAGAAAGGTGCAGTTGCTGGTGTCCAGTAACTCACATTCTAGTGTGGCAACAGGGCAACTAGAGAAGGGATGGCCAAAAAGCTCAATGACAGGTGAGCAGTCCCCAGAGAGAAGTTAAAAGAGGGGTGTTGAGGAAGCTTTCAGAAAGTCTTGGGATATAGGAGTGGAGGACAGAGGAGTGGGCTGGCACGGTGGGTGGCTTCTTCTCACCTGTGGACCTGGCTATCCTGGTTGTACTGGAGGTGGCTCTTACTCAGAGGTCTCACTGGTTCCTGAGCTCCATGGGTTGTGTGAGCTTGGCAACCATGATGGCCCATCATGGGGCCGGGAAGGCCTAGTGTCCCCAGGGTTCTTAGGAGCCCTGGATGGCCAGAATAGCCCTGAGATCTAGGGTCCTAGAGGTCCTGGGAAGCCACGGGGATCAGGAGGCGCACTTCCATCCTGGAAGGAGAGGCAGGAGGGGTGGAAGCGAACTACAGAGGTAGGAGTGTGTATGTGAATATGGAAGACTTATAGGGGAGGCAATGTGGCCACACCCGGTAGCCCTGTTGGGAGTAGAGTGTGTGCATGGGAAAGTGCCCATGTCTTTAGATAATTTAGGGAAATCCAAGGTGGTACTGGGGGTGTGGCATTAATCGAATCACCTATAGAATCACTTGTTGCCTACTGGGTTTGAGGACCTATCCCAACACTTGGGATAGAGATTATCTCAGGAGGAATCTGGGTTCTGGGTTCTTAGTTTGAGACTCCTGTTGAAACCTTTATCCCAGACTCTTGGTTCAGAGAACACTTAACTATCCTACCCAAAGAATGCCATACTGTCATCCATCTGCCACCTACACATGACTCACCTGCATCCTCCCATCCCCACCACCATTTACCCTCCTACTCACCCACCCACCACCCAGCCATTCATCTGCCCATCATCTACTCATCACCCATTTCCCACAAATTGCACACCATCCACCCTCTCTTGTAGTCTAACTATTCCCTCCAAAGGTAGTGCTAATCTGGGGCCATGGCGTGTGCTGGAAGGCCAGAGATCATTGGGGAGGTCCCTGAGGACCAGGGGGTCTTGGGTTCCCCCAAAACCCCTTTGCACCAGGAAAGCCAGAAGCCCATTCTGTCCTGGGGCACTCTTCTGCCCTTGCTCTTCCTGTTGGAACAGAAAGGGCATGGAGCAGAGATGGAAGCAGGGATAAAAGGGCTTTCTGTCTTACTCCAGCTCCTCAGTCTTCCTTTTGTTCCATCACCTCACCTCCACTGCCAGGCCAGAGGGTCTCAAAGTCCCTAGAGATTTCTCACCCAGGCTGGCTCTTACCTGACATTTAGGGGGCCCAGTAGGGCAGGTACAACCAGGTGGTGAGTGAGGAGCAGGGCTGTATGGGCATGGAATAGAGAAGATTAGAACTAGGCTGCCTCTTAGATCACTAAGTCCCACCTGTGCATTGTACAGATGGGGAAACTAAGGCCCAGAGAGAGTTATAACTGTAGATGACTGCAATGGGGCAGCAAATTGGCCTGCAGAATGGGATGAAAAAGCCAGTTATGCCTCCTAATGTGGGAATGGGGTTGCCTGAGCCTGTCACTCTCTCCCCAGCTCTAAAATGGGCAGAAATCCCAGATGAAATCCTTGGGAGGCATTAGAGCAGAGAGGGGTAAGATGGGTTGGGGTGCTGTGCACCTCTACCCGGCTCCGTCTGTTTCCCTGGCCATCTCAACTTTTTGGGTTCTCAACCCTTCTCTCCCTCCCCCATCCTATTCTTGCTTGCTTTTTTGCCTGGGTAGAGGCCAGGTACTGAGGGGTGAATGTCAGTGTGGTCTGAAGGAGCATGGGGAAGAACTCCCATTCATTAGTAGGAGTCAGGTCGGCTCTCAGACTTAGCCCAGCTTGACAGCTACTATCTCATTCCTTCCTCTGAAGAATGAATGAATGAATGAATGAATGAAGAGAAAGGGGGAGTCTGGACTGGGATCTTTGGTTTTATGTCTGTCTCTAAATCTCTCCCATCTCTCCGAGTTTTTCATTTTGCCACATCTATCCATCCTTCTTTGCTGTTCCATCTCTCTGTCTTGCTCTGTGTTTTAGTCCCTCCCTCTCTTGGCCTTCCCCTTGCTAGTACTCCCTCCCCTTCTGTCCATCCTTCCACTCTAAATCATCATAGAATCTTAGAATCAAGAGACCCAAGAGAGTCATAGTAATGATGCCACCAATTTGTAACCTGCTTTCTGGTATATATGGCCTTTCACTTATATAGAAATAGCCTCATTTGATTCTCCTTAACGGCCCTGTGAAGTGAAGTAGGGACTGCCATCCCCATTTTACAGATGAGGAAACTGAGGTCTATAATGGTGCAGAGACAAGCCCATGGTGCATGGCTAAGGGCAGAGCTGGGATGTGAATCCTTGGCTTTGACTGCATGACCAGTACTCTCTACCCTACAGCCTGTGCATCCCGACCTGGGGGCAAAGCTCGTCTTCAATGCAGGCTGTATGGCTTCCTCCCAGCTTGGGGCCCAGCCTCTGTTGCTCTTTAAATCATCCTGACTGGGTGGGGGTAAGGAACAGACTGCACAGATCTTGAGGATTACTTGCTCTAAACATCAAATCTCTGGAAATGGTGAGGGCTGAGGGAGTGAATCCAGACTTCAGGAGAGAAGATGGGGGCAATATAGATTGGGGGTTCCAGGCATGATAGGCCTGGTTTTGGGGCCCATCCAGCCCTGTCCCTCTGCCTTCAAGTTCCCTCCAGCCCTTATCAGCATCTTTAGGACTATCCCTACCTCTCTCAGGCCAAGGACAATGGCAGCCTGCAGCAGAAGAGGCCCCTGGCATTGGAAAGACTGGTGGGTACTGTGGTTTCTGAGACCCTTTCTTCCCACAGCTCAGATTAGATCTAGGGTCAAGGACTGCATCCTCAGCATCCTGACTGAAGGTAACAGAAGTGTCAGGTTGATGCTAGAGCTGGGCTGGCAGGGAAGACACAACAGCCTCTAGGCATGTGGAACCTGACAGCTGGACCTGGATAGACAAGGGCTTCAGCGGTAGCAGGGCTGCCTGGTAGAAGGAAGAGGTGCTGTTTGGGTTTGGGGAAAACTCTTCAAGGCTATGGAGCCTGGGATTGGGGGTGCCAGTGAGAAGCTGGATGTGATTGGAACACAGGCTCTGTTGTCTCACAATTGAATTTAAAGCACATTTACTTGTAAATGACCTTAAGCCAGTCTTTTTACTGCCTAGAGCCCCATCTATGAGACAGGTTTGATCATAATGGCTAACAAATTGAGACTTGCTTCGTGTCAGGCCCTGTGTTAAATGCTTTACGCGCATTGTCTCAGTAGGTTTTTGTGTAGCCCTGTCAGGTAGGGCTGGCATTATTCCTCTTTTACAGCTGAGGGCATTTGAGGATAAGAGAGAGGATGTTACTTTGCCAAAGTTAAAGAGCTAGTAAATGGCAAATCCAGGATTCAGTGCAGGCATTATTTCTCCTGGCTCTTAATCTTACTCACTTGGCTGGTCATGGCTAATAACTAACACTCAACGGTCACTTAATATGTGGCTGGCATCATTATAAGTGTTTTATACAGATTCATTCATTTAATCATCATAGCCACCCTACATAATATTCACTTAATATAAAAGACGAAGATATTGAGGCACAGGCTAATTTATCCTGAATCTGCTGCCAGGAATCCAGCCCAGGCAGGCTGACTTGAGAGCCAGCACTCTTTAAAAAAACAAAAAACAAAAAATGTTTTTTCTTTAAAAAATTAAAGTATAACCTACATACAGAAAAGTGCAGAAATAAAAAGTGTTTAGCTTGATAAATGTTCATATAGTGAATATGTCATGTAGCTAAATAATAAATACTACCCGTACCCCATAAGAATCCCCCACCCTTCTCCTCAGAGGTAGACTTTACTCTGATTTCTAGAATCACAGATTAGTTTTGCCTGATTTTGAATTTTATATAAGTGATACGGGAGTAATCTTCTGCTCAACATATGATTCATCTATATCGTTGAATGTAACAATGGCTTATTCAAATATAGATTTAACAATTCTACTATTGATTCCATTTTGGGCTATTCATTTTTGCTATTAACACTCTTGACTATTGACACTATTTCATGTGTTTTGAAATACAGACTTACACACATGTACATCTATGAGGGGTCTTCAAAACGTTCATGAAAAGATTGGTATGACCTTTTAATTTCATTTTTCCATGAACTTTTTGAAGTACCCTCGTGTGTTCACATGCACACATTTCTATTGAGTACATATCGAGGGGTGGAATTATTGTTGCTTCCATGTGGTTGTGCAAATTTGTTTTCTTACCAGCATTATATGAGAGTCTGCTTATTCCAAATCCTGGTATAGTCAGTATTTAAAACTTTTACCCACCTGGTGTGTATGTAGTTGTATTCCATCATGTTTTTCCATATGTGTTTATAAATGAGGCATCACTGCAAGCACTCTTTACAGCACTCTGTACAGCTTCACATCACAATCCTATGAGCTAGGTATTCTGCAGATGAGCACACAGTTACTCCCTTTCCCCTTCCTCTCTTGCAATCCACTCACCTTTCCTGGGGGCTCCTCCCTACTTTTGCTGGTGGGGCTGGGATGTCTGGTCACCACCACACTTGGGGGGCCACTCAGGCCAGGATGTTCTCCTGGGTAGAGAGAAGAGGAAGATTGGAGTGAAGTGGGCAGGGTTAAGAGGAGAAAAAGGATGAGGCATGATTGCTGGCATTAGGGACCAGAGATCCTGGCTCTGGGTGTGGAAATACGGGGCCAGAAGAGAGGTCTGGGAATGTGCAAAGGCGTGACTGGTGCTATGTGTGGACTCCCAGTGCTGGGGAGAAAAGGGGAGGCTTGCAGCTGAGAGATAAAAGTCCTGTGTATATGTGTGTTGGGAAATCTCTCTGGATCCCATGCACTCTATCTGGGGGTTTACTGAACCTGAACGCTCCTCTTTTTGAGGGCCTGTCTGGGTTCAGAGGTCCCTTACAGATTTTATTTGGGGTTTCCTAAGGGGTAGGTGGCATTTTGTTCCCCAGGGCTTGGGTAATAGGAGGTGGGGCCTAGAGGCTCTCCAGGGAGTGTGGAAGAAAGGACAGGGGGTCTGCTCTGATTCTGGGCTTCTGATTTGTCAGGCCAAGAGGCACCTTGCTCTTTGACTCAACAGGTGTCAGGGGAGGCAGGGCAAATGATATCCCTAGTCCAACATCTGGCTCTCACCACCCAGAGTCCTCTGTGTGTCTCTACTTTTGCAAGTGTCCTCTGCATAGATTCTCCCAGGTTGCACTTTCTTTCCCCCACTCTTCCCTTGAGTCCTGAGCCCATGGCTCACTGGCTCTGGAGCTGGCAGCAGAGGCAGCATGGCACCGAGGGCTAAGTATGTAGCAGGCAGTAAGTATATTTGGCACAAGTCTTGGCTTGATTGCTTGCTAGCTGTGTGCTCTTGGGTGAGCATCTTCACCTTTTTGGGCAGTGACAAAACTCCCACAGGGCCCAACATCATTCACTTGGCCTGTCTCCTGTGCAGGCTTTGGCCAACGAGAAAGAGATCCCGTTGGTGCCAATGGGCTTGGAAACATTGAAGACTGGAGAGTTGGGAGCCATGCCAGCCTGGGGCCTTGTACCATGCAAAAAGACTCCAGAGGTCCTAGATTCCTAGACTGCCAGAGCTGGATGGGGCTTCACAATTTAGTGAGTCCTCCTGCCACATTTTACAAATGTTAAAACTGAAGCTGAGGAAGGGAAGTGGTCACAAAGCTGGCAAGTAGCATAGTTGGCTGGTCTGGAGATATGAAACCGGATCCTGGCCAGCCCAACAGCAGATGGACTCTCCTCTCCCAACCTCCTCACCTGCCTGGGTGTTCACCTCTGGAGCCACATGTGCTGAGGGAAGGACCCAGACTCTGTGCACTGGAGCTAGGTTGGACCAGACCTCCCTCTGCGCTGTGGTGTCTCTGTGGAGATCCTGGTTCTCCTGATCTGGTCTTTCCAGGTATGGGTCCTGGGTGGGCAGGAAGGCAGCCTAACTGATGCACCATTGCTCAGCTCACACCTGGGGCAACTGTGGTGAATGCCATACCTGGGACCTGGACATCAGCTGACATGGAGGGGAACTATGAGACCCCCTATTCAGTATGGGCACAGTGGACAGTCCAAGGCAGTCAGGAGAGGGGCTGGGAAACAAAAGTAATGAGGAGGCTGGGGCTCCGTCCCATAGCAATGCCACCTCTGCTCTGACCCCCCACATCCAGCTTGTACTCCGTATCATAGTCTTATGTCCTTGCTCGTATTAGTTTAGGACAGTTCTGACAGCTGCTTTGAAAGGCAGTAAAGCATAGGTGTTAATCCTAAAGATTCCGGAGCCAGGCTGCCTGGGTTCACATTCCTGTTCTACTTACTTGCTGTGTGACTTTGAGTAAGTTACATACCTCTCTGTGCCTCACTTTCTCCGTCTTAAAAAGGGGATAATGACAGCATCTACTTTATGAAGTTGTGAAGTGCACATGAGTGAAACACTTAGAATCATGCCCAGCATACAGTCGGTAATAATTGTTAACTTTTATTAGTATGTGTATTTTGTCCATTCCATCAGACAAGATGCTCCCTAGGGCAAGCCCGTCAGATTGGGGGTTCCCTGAGGGCAGGACCGTGTCTTTCCCCTGGGAAGCAAGCTCGCTTTCTTCCTATCTATTCTCTACAGAGCCCAGCCTGAGCCCGGCAGGGGTTTGGAATTGTACCAACAAGGGAGTCAGTGAAACTCTTTCTAAGCAGCAAGCCAATGAAGATGTGGGGCTGAAGAGGCTGCGAGAGAGGGGGGATTTTCTTCATCCATACATCTATCAGGAGGAGCATCTTCCCAGCCCTCAGGGTGCCCAAGAGGCAGGGACAGACAAGGATGCTGTGCAGGAGAAGGTTTCATTTTCCGGTAGAGCCCTGGGCTTGGAAAGATGGCAGGGAGGGAGGGCCAGGTTTCTGCCTTTGGAAGGCTCCTAGTTGGAGCTCCCAGTCTGTAAGGAGGTAGCAGTCAGGTGGAGAAACCTGATAAACAGCAGCTGCACCTGCACCCTTCTCCTTGGGTTCTAGAGCCCTTTCTTGTCCATTATCTGATTGTTTTTCCTAACCATCCTGTGGGGGTAAACTCAATTGTATATTCATATACACACACAGTTTCGAAGGATACTTCAAAAGTTCATGGAAGAGCTAGTTGGTTAGCTCAGTTGGTTAGATCGTGGTGCTGATAACACCAAGGTCCAGGTTTCAATCTCTGTACCTGCAAGCTGTGCAAAAAAAAAAAAAAAAAAAAAAAAAAAAAAAGTGGAAAAATGGAATTAAAAGGTAATAAGAATATTTATATATATATTTAGCAAAGCATGAAATAATGATCCTCCAAAATGTTAAGTGGCAGGTCCAAGGTCACAGCTCTTACTTAAGTGGCTGTGCAGGAACTTGAACCTCAGTCCTCTGACTCCAAATCCCATGTCCTTTATTTATGTACAGCCTCTCCCAGATACTCGCAGGTGGGGGTGGGGGGTGGAGAGGGGACACACTAAACCCAGTCTTCCAAGAGCCTCCAGTTCAGTGGGGGAGACAGGTCGTGCCACCAGGCGATCTCCAGCCATGTGGAGAAGTTACAGTTTCCAGCAGGGGAGGAATAGAGGGGAGCAAACACTTGGCACCTACTATGAGCTGGGCACTTTGCACAGGTCTGTCTGTCTCTTTCTTTCTTACTGCAAAGTCCTGTTCTCCAGATAAGGCCTGAAGCTCAGAGACCTCAAGTGACTTTTTTCAGGTTCCCTAGTGAGTCCAATGACAAAGCTGGAATTAGAATCCAGGTCAGCCTGGATGCTAACACTGTGCTTTTTCCTCTAGCATGGAAGACCACTGGCTCAAGGGTCACCTCCTCAATACCCTGGATGTAGAACTGGCCACTTGTGCCTTTGAGTCCCCTTAGCTCCCCAGGGCATCTGCGCACCTCTTCAACTTATTTTATTTCCATACCTGTCTCCCCTCACTAGGCAGTGGGCTCCTTGAGGACAGAGAGTGGTCTTGGCCATTTCTGTATCCCCAGTACATAACACAAAGCTGGCACATAACAGATGTTCAGTAAACGTGTATTGCATGAATGGTGGGGAGGTGCTTGAAAGGCCTCCTCCTGTCCATTCTCCTGCCTCCTTGGAATTATCCCAGACAGTGATGGGAGGTGGGTAGGACACCAAAGCACAGATTGGGTGGCTGGGGAAGTGCTGGGGTCGAGGTATGGGCCTCTGTCTCATCTGGAAACCTTTCTAGATTTCCCACACTCACCTGCATTCATGCTTCATCCCAGGCATGTCTCTTGGCTTCTGTCCAGCCTCTCTTGCAGTCCTGCCTCTGTGTCCCAGCACCTTTACCCCTCCTGGGTTTGCTGTCTAGGGGGCAAGTCTGGCATTGGGATTGAACTATCCTTCTTGGTTCCATTTTATTCTCACAAGAGCTTCAAGAGGTAGGGTGGGTGGAGATGATCTACCATTTTATAGTTAGGTATATTCAAGCTCCAAGTTCACACAATAAGTTGGTGGCAGAACTGGGTCCAATGATGATGGAGGGGGACAGGGCTGGGAGCCGTTTTCTGAATTAAGGCTCAGGCTGGGCTTCCCCCAGGGACTTGAGAAACCTGGCTCTGTTTGTCCTTCTCCAAGGCAGATGGGACAGAGGGGACCCCACTTTGTGAGATGGGATGGAGAGAATCTTAGGATCTTGTCCCATAACTCTCCAGCCTTTGTGCAGTCTTGATGGTTGCCAGTAGGTGCCGTCAGTTTACAACTTTCTGGTCTGTCCCTACAGGTCTGGCTTCCAGCCTTTCTCTTCCTTCAATCACCCAGGCAGTCTGCACTTGCAGAAAGCAGGAGATGGCCCAACCCCTGTAAGGCTGAAAGACCACTGCCCTAGGAGAAGCAGGAAGGGGATCTCTAAACTGCACTTCAGCTTGGTTGCCCTGTGGCTTTTTAGGCCCAGCCAAGTCAAGCCAAAAAAAAAAAAAAAAAAAAAAAAATCCAGTGGTTCACCAATTACGCCTGGACAGGTGCCCTTACTCTGAAACCGCCTCCAGGATAGCAGAAGCCTTTGTGGGGGAGGATGGGTATTAGGGGGACCTGAGAAGGAACTGGGAGATGGGTCTTTGTTCCAAATGCTTCTCTAGCACACCTCTCAATCCTAGGATTGGGGCAAGGGTGGAGAATATTGGCACCAATAGGATCTCAGGGAGTGGCAAACCAGCCCTGACACTATCCCAGACAGCAACACTGGCTGAGTTAGAAAAAGGCACCCCTTCCTCAGAATCCTTGAGTGCCACCTGCTGGGAATCTGTCACAACAGCTACAGATATACAATGACTGCAAAGAATGGTGCCCTCTGGAGTTGTTCAACGCACAACTTGCACATCACGAGGGTTCAAACTCCCAGGCCAATCTCCCTCCAGGAGTGGACCTCGGCAGTAGAAGCAAACATCCCCCTCCGCGGAAGCTCAAGGATTCCGTCCTGGGGAAGGCAGGGTGGACTAGGGCCCAAATGAGCCCTGGAGAGATTGCGAGGGAGGGGGAAGTTGCAAGGGGTAAGTGGGAAGAGAGCCTGTTAACGTCTCAGGGCCACCTCGTTGGTGGCCTGTACCCCTTGCCCACATCAACCGGTTTGGTTTCCAGCCGTTGAGACTGGAAGCACTGGGGTGGGGTGGTGGAAAGGACTCTGGCTAGGGAGACTAAGTCCGCTACGAGTCCGGCGTAGGAGGTCCCGTTCTCAGTGGTGGACAGAGGGTCTCCTTGGTGGGGCTGGGGGGATGGGAGGGCGCAGGGGGTCAAGCAGCAGCCCCTTCGCTTCCCGTCTCCCTGGTCTGCCCTCCCGGGCTCCGGTTCAGAAGCGCTCTGGGCGCCTGCCACGGTTTCCAAACTGCACCGCTTCCTTGTTCGGCAGAAAAGGACTTTCAGATGCTCAGGACAGCGCCCCCTCCCCCTAACGCCGCCTCTCCCGCTCCCCACCTCTGGGAAGGCGCTGGGGGTGTGGCCAGGGGCCGGTATAAAGTCCGCGGGAGCCGGTCCCGGGCAGCCTCTTAGGCCCCTGTCCCCCCAGCCGCCCGCCTCCTGCCTCGGCCGGGCTGAGGATGCGGCGCAGCGCCTCGGCGGCCAGGCTCGCTTCGCTCCGGCCCGCTTGCTAACTTCCCCGGCTCGGTCCCTGTCCGCCGGCGGGACCGCCCCGTTCCCGCGCGCCCTCCCGGTCGGGTCCTCCAGGCGCGCCCGCCGCCGTGTGCCCCCCGCCGCGCGCCCGCGCTCCCCGCCCGCGCACCGTGCCCGCGCGCCGTCCTCGCCCGGTCATGCTGCCCCTCTTCCTCGTGGCCGCCCTGCTGCTGGCCGCCGGGCCTGGGCCGAGCCTGGGCGACGAAGCCATCCACTGCCCGCCCTGCTCCGAGGAGAAGCTGGCGCGCTGCCGTCCCCCCGTGGGCTGCGAGGAGCTGGTGCGGGAGCCGGGCTGTGGCTGTTGCGCCACTTGCGCCCTGGGTTTGGGAATGCCCTGCGGGGTGTACACTCCCCGCTGCGGCTCCGGCCTGCGCTGCTACCCGCCCCGAGGTGTGGAGAAGCCCCTGCACACACTGATGCACGGGCAAGGCGTGTGCATGGAGCTGGCGGAGATCGAGGCCATCCAGGAAAGCCTGCAGCCCTCTGGTAAGGTACCCCTGTCCTCCCAGCGCTCATTAGCGCGCTCCCCTCCCAGCAGCTTCTTCCCCACTCCAACGAGGCAGGCAGGTACGTGGCAGGGCCCGATTGGCACAGGACAGTCTCAGCCAAGGAAACTGGTAGCCAGTCCCTAGCAGCCTGTTGCCACCGTCAAGGGGGACTCTGTCCCATCCCTCCATCTCAAACCTCTCACGGGTGCCTGTTTGGGAAGAGGGGTCTCAATGGTAGGCCTGGCTGCTGGTGCAAGAGGGACAAACGAAGTGACCCGCTGCAGTCAAATCAGCCGTCTAGGGCCAGAAAACCGGAGGATGGGGTGGGGGTGGGGTGTGTGGTGAGCAACTTTCTGTTACTGATCCAGGGTCCGCCCTTACTCTGGCCACAGGAGAAACCCTAGGGGTCTGAGGAGCAAGCAAGGTCCTGGACTTTCCACATCGTCTCATGGTGGAGTGGGACATACAAATTAGAGGGTCTTTGGGGTTGAGGGGCGTCAGGCTTGCCTTTCCTCAAAGTCCCGAGTCCACTCACCTTGAGGTCTCTTTGCCAGGCCTGGATGCCTCTGCCTGCTCTGGTATATAGGCATCCTGCTCCTTCCTCCTGGCAGGTGCCATTTGAGGTGGCAGAAGAGAAGTCTTGGCTCCTAGCCCAGAGCTGCAGAAACCTCGTGGGTGTGGGATAGGGAGTAGAGACGGGGGCGGGGGGAGGAGAGGGAGGTAGGGGGTGGCGGTGTGTGTGGGGGAGACTCTCAGAAGGCTCTTTGCCTTAACCTCATTCTTACACTTTCTCTTCTTCCATTTCTCAGTGAGCCTTTCTCAGTTTCTCCTTAGAATCTTTCTCAGTCTCTCTTGTTCTTTTGTTCTTTCCGTCTTTGTCTCTCAAGCTCTAGTTTCACTAATAACGTTCTTGAGTTCTCTTTTCCCCAGTGTCTTCTGCCATGATCAGTTTGTTTCTTTCTCTACCTTATTTTGTTTTCTGTTTCTGTTGTCCTGCTTCTCTCACTTTCCTCTGGGTCTCTTTCTGTTGCTTTCTCTGTGTGTCTCTGTCACTGTTTCTGTTTCTTTTCTTTTCTTTTTTTTTTTTTGTTACTTTTAGGATCTATCTTTCTGTCTGCCTTTCTGTATCTCTGCCTCTATTTTGTTCTCTCTGTGCCTCTGTCTATGTCTGTCTCTTTTCCTGGTACATGAAGCTTCCATTGTTGCAGTCCGGATGCTGGGATTCCGGCCCCAAGCTTCCTGCCCTGGGTCCCAGACCGATCCACTTCCTCAAACCTCTGCAGCTTGTTAGCCTGAGGAGAGCAGGATGCAGGGAAAACAGGAAGGAGGTGGACCCCAGGGGTCTGGGCCTCGGGCCTCTCTGCTCTTCCTGCCCTTGGGCAGGGAGAGATGGGTCAGCAGAAAACATTCTTGGAGAAATGCCAGCCTGGCACCCAGCACATATCTGGGAAGGGGGGGTCCTGGGGGAGTAAGTAAGTCACTGATCTTGGGGCACATATGCCAGTGCCTTTGGGAGAGGAGGGTACAGAGACTGGGAGTGAGAGCTCCCTGAGTACAATGGGGCCACTTTCCTTTTGAATCTCCATCCTCCACTTGCCAGCTGGTATTTGACACCAGATAAGGATGGCTGGTAGCCTCCTCCTCTCACCATCTTGAACACAAGGCAAAAGCCTCAGAGGGTCTTTTCCACTGGTTGAGTAGGAACACCCCATCCTGCAGTGGGAGAAAATTGGATTCCCTAGGACTTTGGCGGGGGGACATAGCATGAATGGTTTGTGATTGTCCTGTGTACATAATACAAACTGGCTTTAAGAGGTGTCTACATTCCCTTTGGATTATAGAGCCAGGGTCTCTAGCGCCCTCCCTGCCTTGTACTCCACCCATGTAGTGGATGTGGATATCTGGAGAGGGAGAAGAGGAAGCCCAGGAATCCTGGGGAAACTAGGCACCTACTTGGCAAGTTGTGCCCGTGCCCTCTCACATCCTAGCCATCACAGAAGTACTCTGCTGTCACAGTCTATCGCACATTGCACATGTGAAAAGCACCCCCTAGAGTTGTGCAGCAGCCCTGCAGGGTCTCTAGTGAGCTCAGATGAACAAGGCTCAGCCCCTTTCCCCACTATCCTCTTTAGCGTTACACTGTCTCTTTCTAGGTTCCAAGGCTTGGGCCCTCTGGCCTGGGAACAGTTTGGTAGAGGGTATCAGGCTATTCTTTCTACCTTTTCCTCTTGGGGCTGAGCTTCAGCAAGTGGCCACTTGGCATGCCCCGTCCCTTGGCCTGCCTTGGTCCAGCTGCCTTCTATTTGTCCATTGGGCAGGTCTCCCTCTTCCATCTCCAGCCAACGTCCCCTTCGCCATCTCAGCTTTCCACAGACAGCCAGGTTGTGGATTAACAGCGCTGAGGCCACCAGAGGTGGGGGTGGGGCATGTGTATCAGAAGTCCACAGTTAGTCATGTGGTACTGACCCTCAACTCATGGAATCTGGGGGAGTGGACAGTGGGAAGATCAGCATGTGGACAGGGAGTTCCTGAACTGGGCTCTGGGTCCCTCTGGGACAGGGTTAGGGAACAGGGAGCCGGGGTTAATTTTTAGTCAGCGCAGTAAATATCGTCCCCCTTTCTTCAATACTGGGAATCCAGTCATGTCATGGGAACAGGGCCTTCCCAGAAATTCTTTTTTTTTTTTTTGGGTGGCTGGCCGGTAAGGGATCCGAACCCTTGACCTTGATGTTATAAGGCTGCACTCTAACCAACTGAGCCAACCGGCCAGCCTTCTTCCCAGAAATTCTGAGCCTTGTGGGAGGGAAGAGGGAGGACCATGCTACTTACCATTCTGTCTTTCATATTGGCAAAGCCAGAATTATTGGTGCCTCGGGTATCAGGAGTCTTCCCACTTAAAGACGTACTTGTAGGAGCTGCAGAGATAAGTCTCTCCTCCTTCCCCTCCACCCAATCTACTTCAGTTTCCTCATCTGTAGAATGGGGATGACAATAGGACCTGCCTCACAGGGTTGGGGTGCCTGACATGGAGTAAGAGCTCAATACATCGGAGGGATGATGGGGATGGTGATAAAGAAGCTGATGCTGGGACTTTGGGGGACAATAGGGCAAGGGAGCAAAGTTGGGGGACATTCAGAGGAGTCGAGGGAGGTGGGGTGGACTTTGGTGACTTTTGCTGCTGTCAACATGGGAAGGGCAGCTGAACTTGGATTATCTGACTCTATAGTTGAGGCTGGCAGCATGGCACAACCGTGAGGGAGACACCCTTGAGCCAGACCTCAAAGAAAGCCTGGTACCCAACATGGGTGGTCTTGACTTCTCCAGCCAGGGTCCAGAGGAAGAAGGAAAAGACCTTTCTGGAAGGGCAGGAGGGTGACCCTCCGGATCATGGCTGAAACTTCTGTGTCTGGGCCCACTCAGCTCACAACCTGGGGTCTCTCAGGAGGCAGGGGCTGGAGTTGAGGAGAAATTATGGGGGTGAAATCAGGCAGCAGGAAAGAGGAAGTCCTCCAACTTTCACTATGAACTTTGAAGCCAAAATTTCACCATGAACTTTGTGGTGCCAAAGCTGTGCAACCTCTTCTCTCTCTGGGCTCCTTCCCTTCCTCTGCTATTGCAGCAAAGACCAAGGATTTCCCTGTGGCTGGATATCAGTTGGCCTAGCTCCAAGCAGGGGGCTGGACGAGAAGATCTAGCCTACCTTGGAAACCCCATCTCCCAAACCAGGTTTTCAGTGGTCAGACCTTTTGAGGGGCTAGGTCTGACTCCAGCTCCTGCTCAGAGGGGAACCCATGGACATTGGGATTTTTCCAGAGGGCACTCCCAGGATGAGCAGCACCAGGTGGCTGGAACTCCTGGGCAACCAGGAAGGTAGCAAGTATTCAGCCAATTTTAGAGATAGGAAGGTTAATGTTTTCAAGATACTCAATGCTACAACCCCCCAAACCAAGTGCCCAGCGGTGGATCCTGGGGTGAGTCCTCAGTCTGCCACCCAAGCAAGGCTGGCCAAGGAAAAGTTAGAGATTAAATGGAAAGTCAACAAAACATGGTGCAGGGAGACTGGGCCTATATTTCTGACCAGGGCAGGGTCAGAGTTCCTGAGTGCATGTGGATGTGCATGCATGGACCAGTGTGTGTCTGGACACGTGATAGTATACGTTTGTGATTCTTGGGTTCCAGCCTCTCTGTGTGTGAGTGGGCAGATGTGGATTTACTCTGTGTACCCATGTCTCAATGAGAATGAGTAAGGTGCTACTCTCCCTATCTGGTGGGTTCTACTCTAAGCTTACACATGACCTAGGGATAAGTGACCTGGGCAGTGGGGAAACTAACGAGGGGAGGCCAGGCAGGCTGCTGGCTCGGCTTTTTCTGGATAACCCTTTCTGTGTGGCATGGGGTATACCAATGCAAGAACATCAGCTATGCTCCTGGGCTCACCCTATGCCCCATGTAGCCTCAGTTTCTGTGAGTGTATCCAGTTGTCTTTAACGGTAAACATCCCTAATGTCCATTAGTCATCCCCTGAGGGTCAGTCATTTGTGAACTTCGACTCAGAAACTCAAGCCTGGAAAGCATAGTTGTAGTCAAGCTTCTACTCCATATCCTTCTAGATTCTTGAGGCCTCTACCACTCTCACGCTCCACAACTCTGGGGGTGGGGTGTGGGGGGGTGCTCTCTACCTCCCACAGTGGCCCTTTTCTTTAGAAAACTCTTCTTTACTCCTTGCATTTCTTGAACCTGAGAACATTCTGCCTGTTTACCAAGATAAACAAGGGTCACTGTGCAAAGTACTGTTTTCTCTTATGGTCATTAAAAGAAAGCAAACTCAGGAAAATAAAGACTTTCCAGGTTGGGAGGTTGCCCCCCAGAGGTGGTGCCCTGGGCTGTGGTAAACAAGTCTTGGTGATCCCCTATAGCCTTACCCAGGTAAGATGGTGGGGACTTTGTTCACATCTCAGCTCAGCCTCTGTCCTTCCAAGATTTGGTTCTAATCCTTTTAGGACTTCCATTTCCTCTTTCTCTCCATCCCCCAGCTCCAGCCTACACCTTGAAACACCGTGACACCATCCACAAGCCTTGTGGCTTTGTGCAAGATGGGGGGAAGAAGAGAGGGGGTCACTGGCCAGTCTGGGTCTTTTTAGCCAGAGAGGTTCCTTGGGAGGGTCTCCAAGGAAGGGTCTGGAGCCCAGATCTTTCTCTGGTTCCTAACTGAGAGCTCAAGGTCCATCTTTTTGTGGTTCCCTTGGCACAATCCTGGTTTCCTGAAGTTTATCTACCTCTTCTTTTGCTGCCTACACTGGCTGGGAAGTCTTGCTATAGTGTCTTCTCTTAGGTTGACTCTCGGGAACTTGTTGTGGGACTGGAGTCCCCTCTGGTCTTGAGGGTTGTTAAATGTGCAGAAGGATGCATTATATCTGTCTGCTACATTTATTCCTTCCCTTTGATTCTGCTTAGAAGCCAGCCTTCCACCTGTGACAGAATCTTGGTGACTCAATTTTTTAAATAACCTTTGGTGTGGAATCTTAACAAAGACTTTCTGAGGATCTAGATTCCTCCTTGCCTGGTTTCCCTTTATCCACATGCTTCCCCCTGTACCCCCAAAACTAGGAGAATAGAAAGAAAACCAACCCCCCAGCTTTGGCTAGGCGGAAAAATACCATTTGACCCAGAGGCAGTTCTGGGACTGCTGCCATGCATAGAGGAACCTGCTAACTCCTCAGGAAAAAAAATCCTGACGCAAACCAGATGTAACCTCCTGTCTGGCTGCCAACATCTGGAATGCTGGCAGGGGCTTTGCACTTGGGCCGGGAGCAAGCTCCAAACCTGAGCATTTCAGAGGTGCCTCTGATTGGTGAAGAGGTCTTCCAGTCTCTTTCTCCAGTTCAGCCCTGTATTCCTGTTTTGGCTGCCTGGAAGGAGGAGCAGTGGTTACAATTCTGGGACTTCTGGAGGGGGTTTTCTTGAGCTCAGATAGAGCTTTCAGGAGATCCCACAGAGAGGGTGAGGGTCCAGCCTCACTACTTCCATCTCCAGATCCCCGGTGCCCGGGCTCTGGGCAACAGACATGGGCTTTGGATGGGGTCTGAAGTCTAAGGATGGGAGACTTCCAGGTGGGGGACTGAAGGGATATGAGGTTGTTCTCTTGGTCTTGGGGCCACACAGGGTGTTTTACACACACACACACACACACACACACACACACACACACACACACACACACACACACACACACGCACGCACGCACGCACGCACACACACACACACACGCACACACACACACACACGCACACGCACACACACATACACACACACACACAGAGGCTTTCTCATGCAGGCATACACAGCAACTCCCACTTCTTCTCTCCCAGCCAGCCAATGAGGAGAGCCTTTTGGGCCAGATTTCTCATCACTCATGGAAACTCTGATTCTGGCCATTTGGAAGAAGGTCAGCAGAGTTGACAGCCCTGGGGATCCCCTGGCTGGCTCTGCCAGATGCTACAAAGAAAAGGAAAGGAGACAGGAAGAGTGAGCAGATGGAGAGGGGGATGGTGGGAGGAGCTGAGTGGAGGGGCCAATTCTGACAGGGAGCCCCTCTGCCTGCCTCAGACCTCCCTGCAGCGCCCAGGGTAGCCTCCTGCCACCTGGGCAGCTGTAGCTGGTGACTCATCTGGGGCTTGGTTGGGGTGAGGGACAAGTCAAGGACTTCAGGAGGAATGTTCTCTTGAGTAGGTCCGGGGGAGTGGAGAGGAGATGGGGTCTGCTTTCGTTTCTTCCTGCCCCCTCAGGCCCCTTACTCTTCTCCAGTGCCAGGCTGGAGAATCCTCAAGAAGGAGGGAGCATGTGGGAAGCTGGAGTGGTGTGACGACCTGTCTTTTCTGGTGCTGACCTCTTCTCTCTTGGCCTGACTGTAGACAAGGATGAGGGTGACCACCCCAACAACAGCTTCAGCCCCTGCAGCGCCCATGACCGCAGGTGCCTGCAGAAGCACTTTGCCAAAATGCGAGACCGGAGCACCAGTGGGGGCAAGATGAAGGTCATTGGGGTGCCGCGGGAGGACACTCGGCCTATGGTGAGGACCTCTGACTCACAAATGTGCATGTGCACACACACACCACCATCAGATCTGAACCATGTTCATTCAGCAAACATTCTTTGGACACTTACTGTGTGCAAGATGGACCTAGTATGTGTTATCAGGCCCAGAGAGAGTCCTTATTCCTTTCCTTGGAATTCCTTTTTCCTCATCCGTTATATACATTGGTACAGCAGAAGTGATTGTTAAATACTGAAATACTTCTGTACTGGTTTGTAAAAATCAGTTTCCCCAAGCCCCGTGGGTTCTTGGCCCATCTCTTGGATTCCCTACCCCAAACCTTCTCAGTAACTAAAGGGTTAATGCTGGCCAGAGCATGGAGCCTTGGGACCTTGCTCCAGGGTCTGGCTAATGTCCTTTCTGATGGGTGGTTCTGAGGAATCCTGCCTGGGTCTTACAAGTTGTTAATTGTACAACTGTCTATCTCTCCTGCTTAGAAATCATCCCCCTTTCTGGCCTTCTCCGTAGGTTTCCACAGCCCCTTTCCCCCACGAGATCCCCTCATTTCATGCCTTCCTTTTTAGAAGCTCTTTGGCATGAGATCCCCTCAGTGTCCTTCTGCTCTCCCTGCCAGTGTTCCCTGAACCCTGCCCTTCCTTTCACCTCACTGGGCCCTGCCCAGCCTCCAGGCCTTGACCTTCAGGTCCCCGTTAGCTCTGACTCCAGACCTGGTCCTCCTGCCTCTCTTCCTTCTGCCAAGCAGTTTCATTCTCCCTCCTCCAGCCCCAGGGCTCTTGCCAGAGTGAGCTGCACCGGGCGCTGGAGCGGCTGGCCGCCTCGCAGAGCCGCACCCATGAGGACCTCTATGTCATCCCCATCCCCAACTGTGACCGCAACGGCAACTTCCACCCCAAGCAGGTGGGTCTCCATCTTCTGCACACTCGGCCCTGGCCTTAGCTCCAGGGGCATTCCTGGTTCTCCACCTGAGTGTTTAGGATGGAGATCTCAGGAAGGATGAAACTCCGCAATCCAAACCTAGCCCCTGGGAACCTCCCTAAACCCTAAAAGCCTCAGAACCTCACTCATTTCGGAGATGAGGAGACCAAGACCCAGAGAGGAATAAAAGGGCCCAGCCTGGCCTACAGTCACGGAGCCAGTTAATGGCAGACCCCGCCTCTCCATCCAGGGTGATTTCCATCACCTCTGGATTCACCATCTGTAGTGTAGACCTAGCACCCCTGCCAACCTCTGGCTCTCAACACTCTCTCACTCACCCTACTCCATTCCTGCGACTAGTTTCCCCATCACTGGATGTCTGAGGTTTTATCTGGGAATGCAGGGCTTTAAGTCATGAGGAGTCCAGGAGGAAACTCATCCTGCCCCTTCCCCCAGACTGAGCAGCAGAACCACCTGGACTACAGCAAGGATGGAGGTGAAGCCAGATCTCATGGCTGGAGACAGGCACTTTGAGTGGAAGCAGAGGAAGGAGGGGGTAGGGAGAAGACATAAAGGCAGTAACTTCCATATTCCCTCATGCTCTTGGATGAGGTCCCCTGACAATCTCCCCGGAGGCTGGGATGTTCCGCAGGGTTGGCCTGCACCAGCCCATTTCTGGTGTATGTGGCCAGGGTGCTGGATTGCCTTGTGCTGGGTGTGGCATGGGGAGCCCTGGCCGGGATCCCCTTCTGCGGGTCTTTGGGGGTATAGACACACAAATCTCCCACTCCATGCACTATAAACCAATGCACAACATGGGCTGCCACTCAGCCAGCAGAAGCCTAGCTAGGCTGCCCCTGGGTCTGCACATCCCAGGATGGCATGTGGAGTGTGGAGATGTGTGATAAGTGGAGGACCAGAGAGGGCTCCCCGAAACCAATGCTCAGCCTATCTCCAACCTTTATCCCAACACTGGTTTTATCCTTGTCCCAATTTTTTAAAACATTTTCCTGTAATTAAAAAAAAAAAAGATTTTATTTTTCAGAGCAGTTTTAGATTTACAGAAAAATTGAGCTGAAAGTAGAGTTCCCGTACTGCCCCCCTCATTTCCCCTTATCATTAACATCTTACATTATTAGTGTGGTATATTTGTTGCAATTGGTGAACCGATATTGATACATTATTAATAACTAAAGTACATAGTTTACATAGGATTCACTGTTTGTATTGTAGATTTCTATGTTTTCTTCCCCAATTTTTATCCCAGTGAAAGTTCTGAAACTTGACCCTTTATCCCCAGACCAGTGCTGACCCTTGAGCCACCCTCACTCCAACTCTAATTCTGACGCCAAAATATTTGTCTGCCCACTTCTCACCCCACTGTCTAATTCTGACCCAATCTCAGGAAGCCTGACTTTGACCTCTATCTTTATCCCAATTCTGTTTCTGACCTGGGCTCTAACCATCACCCAACTCAAGTTTTAGTCATAATTCCTAATTCAATTACAACTGTTATCTTGATTCTACCTTAACCCCAATTTGGATCCGGCTCTTAACTCTCATCCCATTCTTAAAGTCTCAACCCAATCAGAACACATACCTGAAACATCTCTAACCCAGCCTTTCAAATCCAGCTGTGCCTTTAAACTCCAGGGCCTTCTCAGGGTCTTGCTTCTGAAACTCTCTGGACCTTTCCCTCTTGGACAAATTTCTCCCTACTCCAGTGAGCTCAGAGGAGCTATGCTCACAAGAGATCCTCTGCCCTCAGAGGCCTTCTTGGAGCAGCCACTGTCTGACTTGGGGGCTCAGCTGGGATTAGGGTGGGCTGCCTGGGATTTCTCTTTTCCTGCCTGGGAACTGACCCCTTGTGCCCTTGTCTTGACAGTGTCACCCGGCCCTGGATGGGCAGCGCGGCAAGTGCTGGTGTGTGGACCGGAAGACCGGGGTGAAGCTTCCAGGGGGCCTGGAGCCAAAGGGGGAGCTGGACTGCCACCAGTTGGCTGACAGCTTCCGAGAGTGAGCTCTACCAGCAGGCAGGGGGCTCAGTGTCCCCTGCTACCCCCATGTTCTGGAGGCTGCTGAGCTGACCTGGAGTGGAGTCTGGGTCTGAGTCCTGGCTCTGCCTCTGGCCCAGAAGTTTCCCTTGGGGTGTGTATGCGTGTGTGTGTGAGTGTGTTTATGGGCATGGGTGTGCCCTTGGGGTGAGCCAGAGCCTGGAGTGTCCTTTGGGCTTAGATAGTCCAAGAGGTCTGAGAATGGCAATGGGGAGCCCTGGTGTGTTTCCAAATTGGTCTTGGACCCATTCACTCATTCCTCCATTCACCCATTCATTCATTCATCCAGCCATCTAAAAACACTTACTGACCACATACTATGTGTCAGCTCTAGTTTTCAGCCTTGGGAGCTGTTACTCCGACTTCCTCTGATTTTGGCATGTGGGGCCACTCCTGTAAGGTGAACACAATCCTGTGGGAGAAGCAAAATCTCATTCCCAGAGTCAGAGAAGAGAGATGTGTACCTTGACCATCATCCCTCCCCTCAATGTAGACAGAGGATGGGAGCCATAGAGAAGGTGAGGGGTAGCAAATGGCTCAATGGTCAGGAGACCCAGGCCCACTCCCAAATCTAAGGCTTGCCAGGGTCCCCTCTGTTCTCCTCCAGGAGGGAAGGGCCTGCAGAGACAAGCCCACCTTTGGGTCTGGGTGCTGTGGAATCTGCTGGTTGCCTGGCAGCTGAGACCCTGCTGTGGGGGAGGGATGGGGCCCATCTCTCTGAGCAGTCAGGGTGGGAAGAAAGAATGCAGGATTGGACTGAATGTGCCTCATGGAGAAGAGGACCCATGTGCTGGGGAATGAGGGGGCTTGCCTGGGTCCTGTTCCCTACCCCATTTGTGGTCATAGCCATGAAGTCACCAGGATGACCCCATCCTTCCAGTGGCTCAGTGCCTGTGGCTCTGCCTCCTTCCCGTATCTCCTTCCCCTACACCTTCCACCCAACACCTCCTTGCTCCCCTGGCCATTTTCTGGCTTGACTGGATGGAAAGAGACTTAGGAACCTACCAGTTGGCCATGATGTCTTTTCTTTTTCTTTTCTTTTTTTTAACAAAACAGTACAAAACCAAAAAATGTCCAGATAACTGTGTTTGGTTGATTTATTTACAGTTAGAAACGGGGGTAGAGAGGGGGGAAGATTTTGGGAGGTGGGCACCGTGTGTATGTCAGGCACCTGTCTATATGTAAAGGACTGCAAAGGGCAGCCAGCCCATCCTCCTCTTCCCTGAAGCCTCTTCCTGGGGGGCTCCCTGTCTCCAAAGTCTGGGTTGTCTGTGCTCAGACTCCTGGTGGGCAGACAATGGCTTCTAAAGGGAGGGAGTGACCAAGGACAGCCCTGTTGGGCTAGAGTTGTTTCTGGAGTCAGCAGGTATGTGGAGCTGGGGCATTTCCTAGGGCATCAGTCAGATTGGGTTTGCATCTAGATTTTATTTAAATCAGTCGGGGGTGGGACAGTGCCCCGCACTTGGGGAAAAGGGGTAAACTTCTACATTCCACAGCTCTGACTGCCTAGTTTCCTGACTGGGGGTTTGTGCTGAGATTTGATGCTGAGGCATTGGGAGTGGGGGTACTCGACTTTGCTGTGGACTCTCAGTGCCAGCCTCGGCTTCAGAATTTGTGCCCACATGGTATGACTGGATTCTTGGCCATGCCCCAATGTCCCCCGCCGTACCCCCCCATGTGGGATGTGTGTGTGTGTGTACGTGCATGTGTGCTCTGTGTGTGTGTGTGTGTGTGTGTGTGTGTGTGCAGGGGTGTGTGTGCTGATCCTTTGAATGGAGGCCCCTTCCTGGGAGATCACAGGCAGCTTGGAGACCCTGGGCACCAAGTCCGCTGCTTTCTGGGGGCGTTCCATCCTGTCTGGCTGTGTCCTGGATTCTCAGCCCCTCTCCAGTTCCAGAGGTGCTCCCAGGCTTCACTGGCACTTGTGCTGTCTGCATCTCTGGCTTCACTGGCACTTGTGCTGTCTGCATCTCTGGCTTCACTGGCACTTGTGCTGTCTGCATCTCTGGTTTCACTGGCACTTGTGCTGTCTGCATCTCTGGTTTCATTGGCACTTGTGCTGTCTGCATCTCTGGTTTCACTGGCACTTGTGCTGTCTGCATCTCTGGCTTCACTGGCACTTGTGCTGTCTGCATCTCTGGTTTCACTGGCACTTGTGCTGTCTGCATCTCTGGCTTCACTGGCACTTGTGCTGTCTGCATCTCTGGCTTCACTGGCACTTGTGCTGTCTGCATCTCTGGCTTCACTGGCACTTGTGCTGTCTGCATCTCTGGCTTCACTGGCACTTGTGCTGTCTGCATCTCTGGCTTCACTGGCACTTGTGCTGTCTGCATCTCTGGTTTCACTGGCACTTGTGCTGTCTGCATCTCTGGCTTCACTGGCACTTGTGCTGTCTGCATCTCTGGCTTCACTGGCACTTGTGCTGTCTGCATCTCTGGCTTCACTGGCACTTGTGCTGTCTGCATCTCTGGCTTCACTGGCACTTGTGCTGTCTGCATCTCTGGTTTCACTGGCACTTGTGCTGTCTGCATCTCTGGTTTCACTGGCACTTGTGCTGTCTGCATCCCAGGCTTCACTGGCACTTGTGCTGTCTGCATCTCTGGTTTCACTGGCACTTGTGCTGTCTGCATCTCTGGCTTCACTGGCACTTGTGCTGTCTGCATCTCTGGTTTCACTGGCACTTGTGCTGTCTGCATCTTGAGTCTGGGGCTACAATCCCATCCTCTCTCTCTGCCTCAGCGGCAGCATCTTGCAGTCTCCTGGTCTCCCTGAGGCACCATGGCCACTGCCAGCAGCAGGAGATAAAGAACAAATTGGTGTGCAGGCTGCTCCCTTAGCCTCCTGGTGCCCAGGCCAAGGACTGATGGGATGGGAGGTGGTGCAGGCTGAAGATCAAATTTTAGGTCCCTAAGCCAAGTTCAGGGAAAGTCTCTTCCTAAAGCATCTCCCTTGTCTCCAACCCCCTTCCTTATGCTCTAGCCTTGCACCCTTGGCCGTGGTTGGTACAAGGTCCTTTTTCTTTCACAGGCCTCCAAAACAGCAGGATCTGCTTGGAAGTAGCTGCATGGATGGCCTGTGGTGTACTTTTGTGATATCCGTGAATTTGTGGGGCGTGTGTGTGTGTGTGTGTGTGTTTGCATGGGTGTGAATATAGCACATGGGTATGAATATAGTACCTGGAAGGTGAGTGAAAGTATGGGCCTTTACAGGGGGTGTATGAATACCCGTATGATGTGTGAGTCTGGGTGTGTGCAGACAAGACACACACTTGTATGGTGTGTGTATGTGGGCCATATGAATCTGAGTGTGCATATGTGTGATGTGAGGAGAGAAGAAGAGAGACAATCACAGAGGATGTGTTTCCCTTCTGGCACTGAATGAGTGCACCTTGCTCAGTAGGTGTCCCCGCCACAGGGTATGGGAAGCTGACTAGCACCAGAGAATACAGGATATGCACTTTTGGAAGGGGGAATTCCACATTCCACAGAAATGTCACCCCCCCTACCTGGGCCACTTTCCCCCACAATCCTGGAGCCAGGTCCTTGGTGTCAAAAAGAAAAAAAATAAAAGCAGCTTTGTGTTTGCATCTAGGCCCTCTCTCCCTGGCCTCCAAATTCCCTTGAATGGTTCCCCTAATACCCACAGAAGTGTCAGGGCCTCTGGCAGGGCAGGAGGGGGGTGGCAAGGATCAAACTCCTATGTCCTGGTGGGACTGCCAACCTGGATGAACTGGAGGACTGAAGTCCTTGAGTGCTCTGCCCCACCTCCCTCCCACTGGCTTAGAGCAGGGGGTTGGGAGCACTGCCAGCCAGGCTCCCCCAGTCCTCTGGTGCTGATCTACATCAAGCATTTGGTTTCCATTTCCCAGAGCATTAGTGCAGATCAAGCCCTGATGTTGCTGAGGGTTGGGGGCTGGGTTTTCCACTGGCCAGAAGGCAGTGTGGGGGTAGGGAGAAAAACGGGGACTTGGGCTGACTCCAGCATTGGATTTAGGTAGGGAAATCTCCAGAGAGTGGGCCAACACTCGGGCCTCTCCCCTAAGAAGGCCCTGAGGTTCCAACCACTGCCATCCCTTCAGCTCCTTCCAGAAAAGGCTGGTTGTCCCAACCCCTCTGCCCTCTGGACCAGATTCTGCCACCGAGCTGCTCCAGGAATGTTATGAGGCATGCAGGACCTGGGACGCCTGTTTAGTCTCCCTTCCTGGGGGGTATATAGCCCTGTGGTAAATGACCCTGAAACATTCCCAGCCAGAGAAACTTCCCCCTGCATTCCAGGCCCCTATGGCAATGTCACCTCTGACCTGGAAAGAGAAAATCAAGATGAAGTGGTTGGATGGAGCTGGGAGGCAGGCAGGCTGGCCTCTGGGATGTTGGGTGGTCTAGGGAAGAGGGGAGGAAGGGGCAGAGAAAGATGATAGGGAGGGAACATATTCAAGGGGGATGATAAGTGCGGGAGAGACAATGGAGTGGCCCTTTGGGAACACACATGTAGGAGCAGACAGCACTCCAGCCAGCCAAGGGTCTAATTAGATCCTTGCTGTCAGTGACCTGTCCCCTCCATGTCTGAGGCCCCAGGGGTTGTGGAGAATTTGGGTCGGGGAATAGAAGCAGGGGGGGATTGGGCTGCAGATAATTAGAAACATGCTCTACTGAGTGAGCAGGCGCCACCAGGACCACCTCTCCCCTCGCCCATCCCTTCTTTTCATCAGGTCCCCAACCCCCTTCCCCTCAACCTGGACAATTCCAGCCAGACTGGGGGAGGAGGTGGTGGGGCCTGGGGGTTGAAATCCAATGGGATTGGCTTCCCAGGCCCTTACACATTCTCTAAAGTGCAAACAACATATTTTTTGCCGTGCAATGGTATTTAATTACACATAAAAACAGAGCCATTAAACTGAAATTAAACCCTTGTTGGAATCACTTAATTCGGGGCATGACAAATTGCTTTCAGTGGAGGCGGCAGTGCAGTCCCCCTGGGGAGGAGACATGGAGATTAGCGGCTTCCTTGGCTGGCTGTGTCCCCTGGTTCTCTTGGCTCTCTTGCCAGTTCTAAGTTCTGAAACTGGGGTCAGAATCCTCTTTCTAAAGACCACCCAAGCCAAGGGGGAAGCATCTAGGTTTGTTCACGGTATAGGAATGGAGAGTTGGGGAATCACAGAATCACCACCCAACCCAATTTTAGACAACCCAGTCCATTTTATTGATGGGGAAGTCGAGGCCCAGATGCCAAGGCCACCCAGAGCCAGGATTAGAATGCTGACGCCAAGCCATGACCAGAGGGGTTGCTTTTTCAGGCTTGTATTCTTGACCCTGGGCCTGGAGACCAGGTTAGGGCTGGGTGGGTGAGCGTTGGGAACCAGAGCAGACCTGGATGGAGAGGGCAGACTTCTCCAGAACTCGCTTCCCACCTGGTCAAAGTCTAGAGACAGCAGAGAAGGCCAGGTGGCTCTAGGGCTTGGGCTGCTCAGGCAGCCTTCACTTCCTGGAGGGCAGCCTGGTGCCCAGACTCTGGAATCAGACACACCTGGCTGCTTACCACCTGGGTGGGGTTGGGAAGGTAAGACCTTTCATTCCTGCGAGTCTCATCTTTCCCATCTGTTAGATGGGCATGGTAATTCCTATCTATAGAGTTGTTGGGGAGACCAGTGGGCATAGTGCAAGAACCAGGCTTGGGGCTGAGTTCAGTAAGTCGTAGTAGACTTCCTTCTCTGGGCTTTAGTTTCCCCATTTGTAGTAAGAGCCAGCTGGGGCCTGATGGTTTCTAGACCTTCGCTTGCTCTCTGTTTCCAGCCCTTCCTCCTCCCTCCAGCCCCTCCTTTCCTTTAGTTTCCCTTTTCTTCTTTCCTCTGTGGTTTGAATGGCTAACTATGGACAGAGGTCTGGGGTCTGTGGTCAGAAAATTGGGTAAGCAAAGGGCGGCCTATGCCCCCTAAGGCCTCCCTGTACCGCTTGGCCTTCCAGTGTGAGGCCCAGCTGGGAAGTGGAAGGAGACCAGCTGGGGCAGGGGCTGCACTCTGGGGGAGGGCGCGGGAGGTGCTGCGGTGAGGGGGCTGCTTGCTGTCTGTGGCCTCTCCACCACGAGTCCTCTGTGATCTGGGAACCTGTTCTGCTGATTGGAACCAGATGGGTCCACTGTGGCTGGAAGCCTGAGGCTCCACTCGCTTGGCATCCTCTCCCAGGAGGGGAGGGAGGCTAGACTAAGGGGAAGTGGAGGTATGAGGGGTCCCTCTTCGCTGGAGTGGGAGGGAGAGCCCTTCTTTACTTTCCAGGCTTGTGGCCTGGAAACTTTTCTATTAGCTCCTGGAGGGTGACAATGGGGAGTCGTCTTTCACAGAGGCTTGGGTGGGCCGTCCTCTACCTTAGGATGACATCCTCTGGGAACAGTACCCTTCTGCCCCTACCTCCCTATCCCACCTCCATCCCTGAAGTTCAGCTCAGTAGCAGGTTGCCGGGAGGGGGCTGACCACACCTGTCTCCTGGCTTCCTGGAATGGCCTCAAGGTTGTTCCCCTCATCCCTGGTCTCCTTGGCCTTGGCACACAGAGAGTTTCCTGCACTGGGGGCTGGGGTGGGAGGGCTGAGGCTGGGCGAGGGCCCAGGGCTCCTGTCATTTTAGGCCTGGCAGCTGCCCGGCTACAGATGGCTTCCCCGCCAGCCTGGCGGCCAGCACAAATGCTTTACAGCTGTACCTCGATTGGCTTGCCCTGGAGAGCCTTGAGGGGGTGGGGGTGGAGGTGGGGGCAAGGGGAGCCCGGGAGACATGGAGGGGCACATATGGAGAGCTGGGGTGGGAGAGGGACAGGCTAAGACAGCTGCCCAGCAAACCCAGGCTGCCGAGAGAGTGAGAATGATAGGGAAACTTGGAGCTCCAGAAAAAGCTTCCCCAACTTGCAGGGTTTGGAGCGGGGGCTTCCTGAGGCAGGATCATTGGTGGGCAAGGTGCTGCCTGGCAGGGCCAGGACTCCGGGTCTCTGAGCCGACCTAGAAGCTTCTAAGTTGGACCAGCAGGGAGGGGAGCTCAGTTTTGTCCCCACCCAGGGAAAATTAGACCAGACTGCTCAGGAAATAAATTCAATTTTCCAGCATCATGGAGGATTAGTCAGACAATAGAGGTTTTTTTTCCCCTAAAAACATAAAAAAAAAAAAAAAAAAAAATCCAATTGCCTTTGGCTGAGCTGTTTCCCAACTTCATTTCTCAGCTACAGTTCAAGGCTTCCCATTCAAAGTGACATGTGACTGCTCGGTGACCCTGGCCTGGTCAGCCGGCAGTTCGAGGGGTCAGGCCAGGCCAGCACGAAACCTGGAACATGTGCTCCCGGAGTCTGTGACCACCCCCTTCTGAAAGCCCTCTGGGGTCTGTCCTGAAGATGGGCAAGGCCTGCAAGGCCCTCTCTGGGCACAACAAGGGAGGGGTTGTGTAGAATCAAAAACATACCCCCAAAAGAGAGTGAGAATTTAGGGGTGGGTGATTCCTAAATCCCAGGGAACAGGGTTTATATCAAAATATAATTAAAAAAAAATGAAAAGTTTTGAAAAATTTTCTTATTTTGGGGGGGAATGGGATTGCCTTTAGAATGCAAATGGGCCTTGTAAACCTGTCCTGGGGCTCTGACAAGGGGAGCAGGCCCTGCAGGCTGGGGAAGGGCCAGCCTCCAGTCAAACTCTGTGCAGATGGTGGCCTTCTTGGGGGCTGTGGAGGGCACGGGCAGAGGAAGAGAGGGCCAACATGATCCAGAGTGGAGGGCAGCAGAGGGGAGGTGAGGGGGGCTGGGAAAAGCAGAGGCTGCCAGGAGGTAGAACTCGAGGTTCTGGAGTGGGAGGTCGGAGAGGGGTAAGACCACACAGGAGGCTTTGGGGAGAGCCGTGTGTGTGTGTGTGTGTGTGTGTGTGTGTGTGTGTGTGTGTGTGTGTGTGTGTGTGTGTGTGTGTGTGTGTGTGTGTGTGTGTGTGTGTGTGTAGAGCCGTGTGTGTGTGTGGGTGGTGGGGGGAAGGCGGGAATGGCCCTAGCCTGGTGGCCAAGAAAGGTCATTTCCAAGAAGTCTAGGTCTGGGAGCAACCTTCAGATTTTTCTCCTCTAGCAGACCCATTACAAAGATGCGAAACCAAGGTTGAGGTGAGTCTCTGACTTGCATGTGTAAAGGCATAAATGAGCTGATGGCAGAAGCAGATTAGAACTTAGGGCAAGGGCCGGTCCGTGGCTCACTTGGGACAGTGTGGCGCTGATGACACCAAGGCCAAGGGTTTGGATCCCTGTATAGGGATGTCTGGTTAGCTCACTTGGGAGAGTGTGGTGCTGACAACACCTAGTCAAGGGTTGAGATCCCCTTACCAGTCATCTTTAAAAAAAAAAAAAAGAAAAGAAAAAAGAACTTAGGGCAGTATTCGCTCTCCAACATCTCCCATTGTGGTCAGGGGGCGTCTTTGGGCACACAAATAGGAAAGGACACTTCAGGCATCAGAAAGGTGAAGGGAAGTTAGGGTCGTTGTTTGGTAGGAAAGACGAAGGTGCAATTTTTTTTTTTTTTTTAAAAGATGACCGGTAAGGGGATCTCAACCCTTGACTTGGTGTTGTCAGCACCATGCTCTCCCAAGTGAGCTAAACTGGCCATCCCTATATAGGGATCTGAACCTGTGGCCTTGGTGTTACCAGCATCGCACTCTCCCAAGTGAGCCACGGGCCGGCCCTGAGGGTGCAATTTCTGTAAAGAGCCACGACCCCTCTTCACCTCCCTCTCCCCCCATCTCTTAAATCTGCCCCACACTGGGTCTTCCTGTGTTCCCCTCCCCCCACCACTCTGTGGATTGTTCAGAGCCCCTTGGCATGCCCTTCACCTGCCACCAGAGCCCTGTGCAGTGTGGGAAGGGGTTCTGCCATGAATCCAAGGCTGCCTGGATTTTGGGAAGAGATGGGGATGGAGGAAATGAGGGCCAGGGACCCTCACACCCCTGCTCCCAGGCACATTATCTAGGGGCTCAGGTACCCTCCCCCATTCGGGGGGGGCAAAGGAAGGTGGTTTTCTCTCTCTCTCTCTTTTTTTTAAAGGAGATTTCTATAGCCAATTAATTTCAGTCACATAAGTTTTAAAAAATTTTATGTTATGTACAAAGAGATAGCATGGCTTCTTTCCTTGGGTAAATGTCTTGGATTATCCATTCAAGGAAGAGTGCTTAGGCCGACTCGATGAAGCCTGTCCTTCTCATGTTGCTGGGAACACTGTCGGCCTGCATTTCCGGATCAGACCGCGCCGGTTTGAGCAGACGCGGCAAGAGCGAGGACCTTGGCTGAAGTTTCGCGGGTGGCCCCAGTAGAGCTGCTGGTGACCCATCTTGCTTTCAGGAGGGCAACGAGGCGCTCGCACGCGCTCTTCAAATTTTGGGGACACGGTTTACCCAGAGTGGAGGGTGGTTTTTGGTTCGACTTCTTCTCCTCCTCCACGCATTGGTTTCCAGCTTGGCAATTTGGGGAGAGTGACTGGTTGTCGCTGTCTGGGGGGATGATCCTCATGAGGGTAGCTCAGAGAGTCCTTCCCGGCTGAAGGGAGGGGTGGGGCGGGAAGGACAGGGAGGCAGCATCTGGACCCGAACTCAACTTCTCATCCCCACCCTAGGCTGGGTCCTCCTGGCCTTCCCCATTCCAGGAAAGGGTTCCATCATCATTCCTGCGGGCCAGAGGCCTGGGAGTCTTTCTAGACATCCCCTCTCCCCCACTCCTCATTCCCATCCACCTCCAAGGCCTATGGATTTTAATCTCTCCACTCTCCCCCCTCTCCCCACCTCCACCTCGGTCCCCATCTGGGTCCTAGCCTGTAGCCGCCACCATCGCTCCCTTTGCTGCTTGTGAGGCTTCCCACAGCCGCTCTCAGCTTACTTCCCAGGCAGTTCCTCCTACAACAGCAGGTAAATCAGGTCCCCTCAGCCTTTTACATCACTGGCCTCCCAGCTGTTCTGAGAGTCAAGACCAAAATCCCCAACAAAGGCTGCAGGTCCTGGTCTGCCTACCCCCTGCCGACCTCAACAGCCTCTTTGCCCCTCATGCCCCCTTACTCTCAGGACCACTAGCCACAATGGCTGCACCATTCTCCCTTCCACCACAGGGCCTTTGCACATACTATTCCTTCTTTCAAATTGAAGAACTAGGTCTACTAGGTGCCAGGGGTACAGAGGGGCTCCCAATGCTCCTTCTCCACCCACACACTCCTGACAACGGATTTTCTTTCAACTCTCATCTCAGCCGTCATCACCTCCTCAGGGAAGCCCTCCCTGACTTCCCTGATGAGGTCAGTTTCCCCAAGTACGCATTTCAGAGCACTTTGTACATCTTCTCAAGAGAAGAGTGTTTCGTTAGGCATTCACAGTGTAATTATTCTGTATCTTTGTTCATTGCTTTTATAAGCTCCATGAGGTCAGGAACCATGTCTGTTTTATTCACCACTATAGCTCCTGGGAGGGTTGCCATATTTAGCAAATAAAAACACAGACCATCCAGTTTCATGTGAATTTCAGAAAAACAGCAAATCCTTTTTCAGCATAAGTATGTTCCAACCCTATCTCTAAGGCCTAGCATGGTGCCAGATACACAGTAGGCTGTCAGCAGATATTGAATGATGAACTGAAGATGCAGAAAGGGGCTTTCTGCCGTCCACTTTTGTGTCTACAGCCCGTAGATGCTTTCTTCCTGTGCTCTGTACCCTTGGCACCTAGTAGCCCTATTTCTCCATTTTCGAAGAGGGAATGTTTTCTTAGATTTGCCTTGGTTTGGGCCTCCTGTCCTCCAGCCTTGTTTTCTCTGGGTTTCCCTCTTCCTGGATGCCTCTCCTCTCGGTCTGTTTCTCTGGGCTGTGCCAGTCTTTTTTTTGTCTGTGTTTTATTTCTTCCTCCTTCTCTCTCTGTTTCTCTGCCTTTCCTTCTCTCCATCCCATTTGCCCACAGTAGCTGGTGGGTTTCCTGGGGTTCTCTGTTTTTCCCAAGAAGGCTTCTCCGGTCTTGTATGGGGTGTCTATGCAGGAAGCTTGTCCTGGCAGGGGTGGTTGCTGGCCCTGCAGGAGAAGATGAATTTGCTTGGAGCTTTTGGTTTTGATCCTCAGTCCTGATGGAAGATTCTGGGTGGGCGATTACAGAGGAGATGAGCCAGCTTCCAGGCAGAAAGAGAGAGGGGTGACTTTTTCAATATCCTGAGCAGCCTGAGGCTAGGGACTGAGGTGGGGGGGGGACCTAGCCCCCGATGGGAGAAGAGAGGTTTGGCAGAGACACCAGGAGGAGCGGCAGACAACCCTGTCCTAGCATGTGTGGAGGCAGGGGACTGGATCTGATGACCTCTGGCTCAGTGGGCTCCAAATGTCTGCTGTCACCTCCATCATCATTGTCATCATTATCAGCATCACCACCATGGGTTTGGGTCCGGCTTGCCTGGGTCAAATCCCACTCTACCCCTTATTATGGGTAGACGTTGGGGAATTTACCTAATCTTCTAACATACAGTTCTAAATCCATCAAATGAGGTTAAATAATGGTACTTATGTAGTGGTGATTGTCAAGATTAAGTGAGACAACATATGGCAAAGCTTCTAATGGATACTGCAGGCCACACATGTGCCAGGCACTGTTCTAGGTACTGGAGATCAGGGGCGTTCTACGTGCTGGAGCTTCTTCATGGAGCTGCCGTCCTGGTGGCACAGTGCTTGGTGTGTGTTAAGCTCTACAGGAAAGATCCACAAGAGTGGGATCCTTCTCATAAGGAACATTTGTACAGTGTTCGATAGGCTACGAGGCGCATCCATGTCTGTTCTGTTTTTTAGGCTTCCTACAGTCTTAATTTTGCGAGATGGGTATTACAATTGAGGATGCTGAGGTTCAATGCCCGGAGAAGTGATGTGCCCAAAACCATGCAGCTAGTCAGTGGCAGAGGGGACCTGCCACCCAGATCTACCCAACCACCCGGGCTTCTAATTCTTGATGCAGAAGAGGGAAATGTGTGTTTGTGTAGGTGGGGATGGGATGAATGAAGGATATGTTCCATTTCAGTGTTCATGGAATGTCAACTCTCAATGCTCAGAGGAGGGAACATTGCTCCCTGGGGCACACACAGACCCCTCCCCCACCTCCTGCCCAGCCCTTGCCTGCTTAATTCTGCACTTTTCACAGGGGAGCGCAGCCTGTATTTGTTGAATGTGTAAATGAGTGAGTGGGTGTCATTCTCCTTCTCCTCCTTCCCCTCCTCATTCTCTCTCTGGTTCTCTCCTCCTGGCTCATCTCCCTGCCTCCAAGGCCTGCTCCCAGCCAGGCTCTGCTTGCTCCCCTTGGCTGGATCCAGCGGGAGAGAGGTGAACACTGAGATGCCTTCCAGGAAACAGAGTTACACAACAAGCCCCTGGCTAGCTCCAAGAGCACAGAGTTGGGAAGAAGAGGGTCTAATTTCCTGGGCCTAAGGGCTCCAGCCTGCAGCACTGGGGGTGGTGGTGGTGGTGAGAACATGGCTGAGGCAGGGCCATGCATGGAGGGGTGCTATGGATTGAATCGTGTTCTCCCAAAATGCACATGTTGAAGCCCTCACCCACAATGTGACTATTTGGAAGTAGGGCTTTTTGGAAGTAATTAAGGTTAAATGAGGTCATAAGGATGGGGTCCCAATCTAATAGGACTGATGACTTCATAAGAAGAAGAAGAGAGAGAGATCTCTCTCTCCATGTACACACACACAGAGGAAAGGCCACGTGAGCACACAGTGAGAAGGCAGCCGTCTGCAAGCCAGGAAGAGAGCCCTCACCAGAACCTGACCATGCAGACACCCTGATCTTGGACTTCCAGCCTCCAGAACTGTGAGAAAATAAATTTCTGTTGTTTAAGCCACCCAGTCTATGGTATTTTGTTATGGCAGCCTGAGAAGACTGATAAATACAAGGGTGGATGGGGATCCCTGTCCTGCTCTTTCTCACATGGTCCTTCTGAGCTCAGAGAGAACAAAAGATGCAGACCCAGATCAAGCAGGCTCCTGCCCCAGCCTGTCTTGGGGTGGGAGCCCATCTTCTTAGGTTTTTTTCTTTCTCCTGGTCTGAACTCCTCATCCCAGTACCCTACTCCCCAACCCAGGCCTCAGATCTTGTCTCCTACCCTGACAGCCATACTTCTAACGCACAAATCTGGTCAGTTACTCCTCAGATGAAAAGCCTCTGATGTCTCCCCGTTACCTACAGGATGAAGTCCAAGCAGGTTGTGAGGCAAAACTGTGCATTGCACAACCTGTACAACTGTATACAGTGGTCCTGAGTACAACCTCATTCATTCATTCGCCAAACATCTACTCCCTAGACATTCTCTGCTGGCACCCAAGGTGCTTGATGATCCTGTTCCTGACTCTTTCCTCTGCTTTATCTTTCACCTACTCCTTTAGGGACCATATACTTTACCCACACTGAACATGATACACCTTTTTATACCTGTGTGCTTCACACACAAATTTGTCTGTCTACTTGTCTGTAAATGATGGGGCAGTAGAGTGGGCATGGACTTGAAATCCTGTTACTCTGCCATTTACAGGGTAGATGAGTGTGTGCAAGTAACCCTGTGAGCCTCAGTTTCCTAATCTGTAAAATGAGATTAGATATATATAATGTGCCTCACGTTGCTCTTAACACATAGGAGTCCTCCCTCCCCAATAAAAGTTGGTTTCTCCTCCTCTTTGCATGCCAAACTCCTATTCATCCTTGAAGATCCAATTCAAATGTTATCTCCTTGGTAGCATTGCCCTCAATCTTCTAAGTAGGTAAGTTTATCTTTCCCGTTTCTACACTTCCTGCCAGCCCTGCATAGCATTTACATACCTCTGTTATAACACTGTCCTATTTATCTGTTTTCCTGGTTCACACAAACAGAGGATGTGGCCAGAAACATTTGTTGCATGAATCAAAGCAGCAGCCACTGGGTTAGAAGCCCTGAACTCCCAACCCCTGCCCTGGTCTTGGCCTTCAGGCTATTGGAGGGCAGAAGAGTTAAGGACCAGAGGCTGAAGATGAAATAGCAGAGGTGAGCAGCCTCGCCCTGAGAGGACATGAGTGTGGGGAGGTGGCGGGTCAGATGGGGGAGTGGAGAGGTTGGTGGCTTTGCAGTCAGAGAGGTGGCAGTGTTTATGGAAGTGGGAATCTGAGTTTTGGGAAGTTCCTGGCAGTGCAGGGGACTGCCTTCCTCCCTCCTCATCAACTCCAGCTCAGCCGGACTTTGCTGTGGGTCCAGCCACCTGGGACAAAGGGGCAAGGGAATTAAATTGGAAAAGAGCAAGAGGGAGGGAAGGTTTTTCTGTAAAGACAGAGCATGGGCTTGGGTGGGTGGATAAGACATGTTGAGGGGAAAGGGCAAGGAAGGAGAGGGAGGAAGTGGGAGAGGGAAAGTGAGGGAGGGTGAGAGGGTGGGGTAAGTGTGTTAGAGATGGAGAAAGGATGGGAGGCATGGAAAATCTGGGGAAGGGAGAGATTGAGGTGGGGTGGAGGCCCCAAGGGCCACAAGGCCTGGAAGTTCTTGGAGAGAAAACTCCTGGGGTGGGGGAAGTCACTCCACAAAGATGCACGGATGTCGCTCCTTATTGCACAGCATGTCAGCATGTCTCACCTGCCTCTAATGACCTCAGGTGGCCCTGCCACAGCCTCTGTCACACTGTGCTCTGCAGTGACCACAGGAACCATAGGGAGGATGCCACCTGGAAGCTGGGAAATGGACACAATGGCTTTTGAGGATGTGGCTGTCAACTTCACCAGCTATGCTGCATCATCCCCAGAAAAAACTGTAAGAGATGTCATGGGGGAAATCTTTACAAACTTGGCTTCTGTAGGAAAAAAAGTCCAGAACTTTGAAGATCAGTACAAAAATCACAACAGAAATCTAAGCAATCATATTGTAGACCGAGTTAGTGAACGTAGAGAAAGCCATCATTGTGGAGAAACCTTCATTCAGATACCAAATCTTAATCTGAACAAAAAAAGTACTCCTAGAGTTAAACCATGTGAATGTAGTTTGTGTGAAAAAGTCAGCATGCGTCGTTCACCCTTTACGAGGCAACAGCCTGTCTCCTGCTGGACCTAAACCATATGAGAATCAGAAATATGGAGAAAAGCCATGTAAACAGAAACAATGTAGGAAAGACTCCATTACCTCCACTCCTATCAAATTCATGAAAGAACTCATACTGGAGAGAAATCTTATGAATGTAAAAAATGTGGGAAAGCCTTCATTTCTTTCAGCAGTATCCAAAGAAGCCCCAATAACGCACACTGGGGATGGACTTTATAGATGCAAGGTATGTGGGAAAGTCTTTGGCTGCCACACTTCATTTCAAAGCCACGAAAGGACTCACACTAGGGAAAAACCCTGTGACGGAAAGGAACGTGGGGAAGGCTTCAGCTGGTCCAGTTCCTTTCGAAAACAGAACTCACACTGAAGAAAAACCCTATGACTTAAAACAGCGTGGTAAAGCTTTCTCTTGTTCCAGTTCTTTTCAAAAGCATGAAAAAATACATACTGGATAAAAATGCTAAGTGTAAGGTTGTGGAAAAGCCTTCAGTTGACTTATAGACTGACAAAAACATGTACGAATGCACACTGGATTGAAACTTCATTTGTTTCCAAAATATGGGAAATTTAAAAATTTTAACAAATATTTTGAAAGTCATGTGAAAACTCACACTATGGTGAAATCCTATCAATCTGCAACATGGAATGCCTCATGACGATTAATTCATGCATGACTCTCTACAAAATTTACAACATGAAGGAAATGTAGCAAAAGTAATAAATATATTGTCTATTCGAGCATTATTTCTTCAAGTGTATCTATGGACTATTGATTTCTACTTCTTTTGTAAAGAAACATTGAGGTGAGACAGTTCTGTAAGTATTCTTTTAGCAATAGTACATGAGTTTAATAGCTAGTTTTATTTTTAGGTGAGTTAATAAACTTTTCTCTTTCCAATTAAAAAAAAAAAAAAGAAAACCCTTGGGGTGTCCCTATGTGGGTGTGAAGACCCCTCCCTTCCTGGCTCCTGGCTCAGTGGCTGCCTTTTCTCCCCTCTGCCCTCCAGCCCTCCTGCCCTTGCTGGGCTGGCTGCTCTGCCTGTCAGCAAAAGTCCAAGTCAAGTTCTCTGCTAAATCTTCCTGGAGGAAAGCTGAGCTATGGCAAACACAGCAGAGATGATCACATGCATGGACTCTGTCTGCAGCTGGCCGAGGGGGTCTAGGGCAGGGGGCTGAGAGGAGCCCCAGTCTAGAACTGCAGTTGGGCAGTGGGAAGGGAGGCAGGGTCTACCCCATGGTGGTTCAAGGCCATTGGGAAGGTCTCTTTATAGGCCCTCTGGGGCAGCCCCTGTCACTGGGTCACATAGCTCAGCCCAAACAGGAGGGGCTCTCCCATTCCTAAGGCTCTGTAGGAAACCTGATACTCCTGCGGCCCCCTCCTGCACTGCTCAGTGAGACCTTCTTGTGGCATGCCGACCTTAGATCCCAAGCTGCAGCAGGGTCTGGAGCAGGTCTCGGGGGGAAGGGAAGACCGCTAGCTGGCAGAAGCCTGGGTGGAACTCCCCAGGCCTGGAGAGGGATGAAGGAGCCATTGTCCAGTTCTTTAGGACTGAGTTGGTGGCTCAGGGAACATCTGGGTTCAGAGACTCTGCCAGCTCCCCTTGAGCTGCTCATTTTCACCGGCCTCTCCTCGCCCCTCAGGAAGCCTGAGTGAGAACTTGGAACCTGTCAGGGTGCTGCATGCACTCACCTTAGGCCCTGGGATACAAGGAAGACCCCAACCCTTTTGTTTTCCTGGCAGAGTGGCAGGGAACGGGTCATGTGGGAGACATAGCTGTTTGAGTGGTGGTTTCTGAAGTGGAAGCCAATTGAGCCGATGCTGCTGTGGTCAGAGCTGTGGCATACCTGGTTTTCTCTAAGACATGCCGCTGCCTGACAAGTCAGTTCCCCTGCTCTGTACAGGTCTTCCTCTATGAGGGGATGACCCTAATGCTTCAGAACCAACTGTTGTGCAAAGACAGACACTTTATTTTTCATGATGGGTGTTGCGCAGGCACCTGTGAGTATATGAGGGACTCTGTCAGCCCCTAGGCTGGGACGGGGCACAGTGACCTTGAGAATCTTGTCTAACATTCTGCAGACTGTGGGGGTGGGGCGGCGCCTGACCACAGGCTGGAGCTGGGTGGGCTGGTCTCCGCCTCTCCCACCAGCCCAGGGCTGCTCCAGTCCAGTTTGGTTTCCTGGGTTGAAATCATAGGCTGTCAGGCCCAACTGTGGCCAAAGATAATGATGCTCTGGCAGGGTTAGCTGCTGGGAGGGGGCAGGCACTTGCTCCTCCCAGAGCAAGAGTGGGCTTCTTCCTTGAGTCTGCTTCTTCCACCCCCATGGTGTGGTTTCCTTAGGAACCCAGGCCTGCTAGATGAACGATTCCAGCTTCTGGGGGTTGGGTGGGGTGGAGATGGGGCGGGAAGGACGCTGGACTTCTCCAGGCCTCTTGGGATGCTTCCTCTTGGCATTCTCTACTCTCTGCTGCCCCCATGTGGTTGTGAGGCCAGTTGACACCACACAGCTGTAGAGGGGTCTGTGTGCGCCCGTGAGTGCATGCGCGCAGGTGTTGGGGCACAGAGACTGAGCAAGAGTGGAGCTGAGGGAGAAGCACAGAGAAGTGGCCCTTATATCTACTTTAGAGAACAAGGTCTCTCTGCCTCCATTCTCCAGGTGTGGGTTATACATGCAATGCTAAGGCAGCGGTGACACCAGCTGTGGGACATACTTGCTTACCAAGAACTTGAGAGAAAAGATGGGGCTGATGCCCATTTGCTGGGGGGTGGGGACTAGACACCAGGAATGTGAGAACAGCTGAGTCTTCTCTGACCATGGGGATAAGTTCCCCACTGCTAAGCTGCCCCAACAACCTCAGCCCTGTTGACCTGCAGAATCTTGGGCAGGTGGATCCAAAATGCCATCAGGAAAGTGGAGAAAGGGACAGAGAGAGAGGGAAATAGAGTCTGTTCATCCCCCCTTTGTCCTCAATCCTGGCATTCTATCACCAACCTCAGGGCAAGAACCCTGTGGGTCCTGACCCCCACGCCTGCTGTTTGCCGTGAAAGAGGCTCAGGCTGCTGGAGTCAGAGGGTCCACGGGGTTATTTTCATGCAGGGGTCCTCACATGTGAGTATGCTTCAGAATCACAGAGGAGCATCTTCAAAATACCCACCAAAGTCTGAAAAGAACAGAACCTGCCTATTGTCTTCTTCTTACGGTTGAGGAAACTGAGTCCCAGGGGGATCTAGATGAAGGTTGTTGCTAAACTTCACAGCAGGTTCCAGAGTTTCAACTTGATCCTATTCTCCTCTAGTTCAATAGGTTGGTCTGTCAGCGTGGCCACAAGATCCTTGTTCAGGGGGTGGAGGTGGGTTCTTGGGCAAGCCCCTTGAGACATCTGGGAAGATGCACAGGCAGGTGCCCTCCTCCTACATCCTTTCTGTGTCCTGCAGCAGAGCAGTCACCAGGCTGATGACCTGAGAGGTTGGCTGGACCGTGTCATACTCCGCAAAGAGGTGGCACACATTCTCTTGGGGCTCCGTCTGGCTCTTGGCCACAAACCCGAAGATCCTGGAGGGAGAGGGCAGTCTGAGTGAGAGGTGGGGCAGGGGAGATTTCAGGCTGATGGGAGTGGGGTGGCAGGGGGGTGAGGCACTCAGTTTACTCCACCTTCTCTCTGTCCTTCCCCCGGCCAACTGGCTCCAGCATCTCATTATAATGGGGGCTCTCTGAAGGATTGAGGTGACTCCCTTGTGAGACTGGGATATCCCCAGTTCAAGCTCTGGGTTTCCTTCATCTTGAATGGGGGCTCCTTGAGGACAGGGCCTGTGTATTCCCATTATTGTGGAAGCTCCCTGAGGGCTAGGATGTATCTTGACTCTCAGACTGGGGCATCCCTATAGACTGAGGCTTCCTGAGGTTACGGCCTGTGCCTCTTACATAAGACCGAGGACTCTCAGGCTCAGTCTGCCCCATCAGACTGGAGGCTCTTTGATGGCAGGATCAAAGTCTCTCCTGTCAGACTGGGAGCTCCCTGAGGACCGGGGCCTGTGTCCTCATCTACACCAGGGGCTCTGAAGGTCAGGATGGGGCCTCCCTGCCTCTTTAACTCCCTCCCCTGGTTGGGTCTGGGCCCCTGCCACAGGACACCACTTAGGCAACTGAGTGGATGGAAGCCCTTACCGGGAGGCCTTGCAGTACTTCTGCCACCTGTGGGAAAAGAACACGGACAGAGTGAGTGGTGAGGCTGTGCTCCGTTCCACAGGACTCTGGCCAGTCAGCAGGAGAGACTGGCTGGCAGTGTCCCCACCTGTGCTGTGCCCCACCCTGCTCTTGTCTGTCACTCTGACCCCTTGGGGATCACAGGCGCTCCCTGCAATCCCAATCCCAGAGTCAGCAGGACACCTTGATGGGCAGCTAGATCTTGGATGGCCTTCTTAGTTTGGTCCAGCCTTGAACTTACTTCCGTTGCTCAGGGTCCATGCCACAGAAGCGGAGGGTGATGAGGGGGTAATGGCGCCGGAAAAACACCCTGGGAGGAGGTGGGGAGAGAGGGGAAGCTGGTGAGAGCCACCCCAGCCCATGCCCTACATCCATCATCTCTGGGTCCCCAAGCTCTGATTCCCTATCCTCCAGGAAGCCTCCCAGGCAGACCCCCTTACCACCTGCCATGACCTGTCCCACTGTGGGGCCCTGAGCACCTGCCCGTGCTTCTCTCCTCTCACTGAGTGTGTCTGCCTTGTGTTCTGCATGTGGTGGTTTCTACCGACCCCTTCGCCATGCCATTTAACTTTTTGATAGGAATTACACCTTGGTCCTCTCTTGTTCCCCCCCACAAAGTGCCCAGCCCGGGATCAGACCGCCGCTAGAGTGTGGATCCCTGAGCCTGGGGAAGGAGTGACCTCATTCCACTCTGTTGCAGCAGTCAGCCAGAGTCTGGCCTAAGGAAGATTTTCCATCAGTGGGTGCAGACTTAATCAGCACCTAATGAATTCTAGTTAATCCAATCTCCCTCAGTCATGATGAAGGGGGACTTTAGCAGTAGTGAGGCCCAGGGAAGGCAGGGAACTTGCCTGGAGACACTCACTGGGTCCAGGACCCTGAACTCTGCCTTTATCACTGATCCACGACTGTCTCAGCCACCCCCTCCAGCTCTGCTCTGCCTGGCTCCATAGCCCCAGGGCAAGGGAAGGCCCTTACTTCCTCTGGACATCGGTCAGGGTGATGCCCTGCTCGGTGACTTTGAAGTGGACCATGGTGGGTGTGGGAAGGACCTCCCTCTCGAAGGTGGTAGAGATGGCCTTCTGCACAGCCAGGGCTCCGGTCAGGGTCTCCACGCTCACAGAGCTCAGGTACAGGGCATGGCAGCCTGTGGGATGGAGACACCATGCTGGGGCCACAGCCAGGATCCATGTGATGGGCAGGGATCACCTGGGCCCAGGTCTTCCCTCTGCCCAGAGCTAGGGGAGCAGGGTGCCTTTCTTTTTCAGGAA